>NW_024343733.1:1993775-2190303 GCF_902729225.1 Pteropus medius | reverse complement strand
AAAAAAAACCATTTGTGAATGGATAAATAAAAGGGAGTTTCCAGGTGTGGATTTCCCCTGTTGGAAGGTATCATTACTTTGCTCAGGTCATCCCAGGAGTAAATGACACCTTCACCTTACAAAGAGTTCTGAAACTCTTTGAGATTACAAGACCCTCCAAAGTAACTAGTCCAGGCTCTTTGTATTGCAGATAGAGAAACAGTCTAGAAAGACAAAGCCATTTATCTAACTCTATGTAATGGACAGAGATGGAACTAGAACTTAAATCTTTTAACTTCTGGAATCCTTTGAAAGAAAAAAAGAATAAGTTGAATCTTCTCATTAAAGTCAACTATTCACTTAAGATGGAATAATTAGGACCCCCTCCCCCATTGATGATGGGGGACATCGTGGCAGTTAACCGAGACAAAGTAGTTTTCTCATTACAAGCAGATATTGAGTCTAATAAGAAAAAAAATTAAGACATGGGCTCGAGAAAACAGGAGCTCAAATCCTGTATATCCCCAGATCCACAATATGTTCATTTTTAAGTGAGAGTAATTATATTTCTTATAGGAATTTGGTAATTTATAGGAAATAGTGCATGTATCGTATAATAAAGAATTTGGTTGACCTTTGTTCCTGAATAGAGGACTCTAAATCTTTGGAATTTCCTGAGTTTTAAGAATGTTTTTGTTATTCATGACCCCTTGAATCACATCTGAATTTATGCTAAGAGATGAGATGACTTAGGATGGGGACTGGTCAACCAGAAAGACCAGCCACGTGATTAGAAGGTTGGGGATTTGAGCCAGCCAGCCCAGTGGAAGAGGAGGACAGTTGGAAATTGAGTTCAAACCTATGTCCAATTATTCAATCAATCATGGCTGTGTAATAAAACCCCAACAAGAACTCTAGGCATCAATGTTTAGTGGAACTTCCTGTTTGGTGAATACATCAGTGTTTCAGGAGAGGGATGCACCCTGATTCTGTGGGGAGAGGGCATCAAAGTGCCATGTTCGTCATCTTCCTACATCTCATTCCATGTGTCTCTTCGTTTAGCTGGTCCTGATTTGTATTTTTTCTGATAAAACTGTAATTGTGAGTATAGCACTTCCCTGAGTTCTGTGAATTATCCCAGTGAGTAGAAACCCAAGGAGGTAAATGCAGTTATTATCCTCACTTTACAGAGGAGGAAACAGGATCAGAGAGATGAAGTCACATGCACGAGGTCACACAGCTAGGACATGATAGAACCAGGACTTCAACTTCTTAGATTGCAGAGCCAAACCCCTAACCACCACATTCTATTATCCTTTGATTATGCTGTGAAAAGCAGCAGGCTGGCCCCCTTCTGGAATTTGGCCCAAGCCACTGAGTTTCTGTCTCAAACAGAGCCCTGGCAGGAACCAGCATTCTCCAGAGGGGAGAATTTATTCATAACTGTGGACAAAGTTAGAAGAAACTAATTAGCAATGGTGCAGAACCTTCTGGAAAATCAAGAAAATGCTCTGTGCCCCGCTTAAGCCTGCAGGCTTATCAGAACTTGGTGAGAGTTGCAGGCATGGGACAGCTAAGATAAGAGATGTGGCTTTTCTTACAGAAAAGCAGCCCCTGCAAACCTGCCACCTGGAAAGGCGGCCAAAGGAAGAACTATCCCAACCCCCTCTCTCGTCCCTCCCTTCACCTCTCCAGCTGGTGCCTCCCATTGGTTAAACTCAAGTGGAAGCCAGAGGGCAAAGAGGCCCACTGAGGCAGCCCATGCCAGTCAGTCTCCTGGGCACAGGGCAGGATGAAGTCTGCCGACTACACTTGGGCCAGCAGTGTGGCTCTATTCATGTCTTCCATATTTCCTGCTCTTTGTACAGGTGGAAATTAGACATTCCAAGAGTTGGATGAAAATGCATGAGATATATGGTCCTCCTGGGGTTTCTGGAGTAACTAAACCCCGAACTCAACTCCACGAGCTTCTGTCACCTTCCCGGAGCTCATTTCCAAAAGGAAATAACACCTGACCAAAAGCTCCACCTGCCGCGGCCACCTCTCTGAACCTTCAGCTGCCAGGGGCTGACAGTAAGTCACAGAAGCGCACTGATTTCTCAAGGGAAAGATGAGAGAAGTGAAAGCAGAAATCCTCCGGGCACGGCATGAAAATCCTCGTGTAGGAAGGCAAATGAGGTCGGCTGGGAAGGAGGCGGGGAGCGGGGGGTGAAAATGCAGCCACAGCCTTTTCTGAGGAAAGGAAAAGGTCTAAAGCACGTCCTCTATGCTTAACACAGTCAATGGTCAACTCAAGAACTTCTGGGCTTTGCGTTTGACTTCATTATGTGCTTTTTGATTTCCTGCGCTGAGCGGACCGCTGTTAATTAGTTTTTGTTCAGGTTAATCCAGCTTTTCATTCATGGACTTATTTTCTCTCACTAAGAGTTTTAAGTTTAAAATGTCACTAACAACCTAGATAATTTAGTGTCTAAACCCTCACCGGTCAGGGAATTATAACTCATGAATAATATGTTCAACCAGTTTAATTCTAGAAGCAGCTCATTAACATATCAAAAGACTTGAAAACATGCACCCTCTTTGACCCTAAAATTTCCTGTCTAGCAAATGGGCTTTTTTTTTTTTTTTTTTTTTGCCCTAGAAGAATTATAGATGTGCACTGATATTCAGTTAAAAAGGTGTACGCTGAATTATTGTTTAGGTCAGCAAAGACAGGGACTAGTCTAATGTTGAACAAAATAATAACAATGTAAGCAGTAGTTATAATAGCAACAATAGCAATTATGATGTTATATAATGTTTTTCCCCGTCCCCAGGCATCATCTTAAGCACTTTGCCTCCGTTAGTTCATTTCATTGCCACAACAACCCTATGAGGTTAATATCATTATCTGTCCCACTTTAGGGCTAATAAAACTAAAACACAGAGCAGTTAAGCAATTTGCCCAAAGTTATACTTAACATGTGCCCGGCCCAGGACAAAAGAAAAAAATGGAAGCCTATGGACCATTTGAAAAGTTATAAATCAAGGTAATCGACTGTCAATTGGATGTTTTCTATCCCTCAGTCCGGACAAATATGCTTTCATTATGACTGGGGAGGCCGGATCCGAATGTCGAATCCTCAGACTACTTGGAATTCTGTGCCTGGATGTGGTGACACAGAGGGGGCCCTCCTACAGCCAACAGCTTACTTGTTTTCTCTTCCCACCCCTGGCTCCATCCCACACTGTGAGGGGTCACATGCAGACGTGTGTTGCCATGCCAGCCAGGAAATACATCCAAGTTCCATCGAGACCTCTCCATCGAAACAATGGGGCCCCCTGACACCTCTCGGATCTAGGGGTACACACAGTGGAGGCACAGTTCTTCCAGAGAAAAGCCAGCATGAGTTCTAGAAGCAGATTCAGGGGTGCAAGGCAGGAAATTCCAGGCTCCCAGGTATCTGGAGTGTGGTTTAGAAGGGCACGTGGGCTCTGCAAAGGTATATCGCCTCGCCCCACAGACTTCTCACCCCGTGGGAAGGGGTGAGGTGGGAGGAAGCCCAGAGCGAAGCCCTCTGGAGTGCGAGGCCAGAGTATGGATTTCTTTTACCCAGGTGTAATTATGGTATTAGAACCAGCAATTGGACTCAGTCAACCGGGCTCCACTTAACTAAAGTGTCCCTCAGAATGAGATTCTCAGTAAATTGCAGTACCTCCATAAAATAAAATACTAGTCCACCATTAAAAAGCGTACATATAACAACGGAAAGATACTCCAAAAATCTTATAGGTGGTGAGAAAGCGGGCTATAAAATTATAAGGGTATTATAATACTGTTATGAAAAAAAACTATGGTTACATACATAGAAAAAAAAACACAAAAAGAATATACGAAAATGTTAATATATCATGGTAATAGTGAGATTTGGGGTGATTCTATTTTTATTCTCTTTTCTTATCTGTATTTTCTGTATTTCCCATAATAATGTCGATCGCTTAGTAGAAAGAATAAAACACAATAAAAATTATGTTTTAAAATTCAGTTCTTGCCCACCAGATGACAAAAGAGCATATATATATACCCTGTAGGAAACACCGAGATGAGAGAGGAGACAGAGTAGGTACGGTGAGGAAGAATATAGTACCTCGTATTCACAGGAAACACACTTCCTTGCATATTTCCCAGCTTCCCTTGCAGCTACATCGGAGTCATCGTGACTGAGTTTTAGCCAATGGAAATGGAGCAGAAGTCTTATAAACCATTTCCGCACCTGACCCCTAAAAATATGGCCCTCTAACCGTCTCTTCCCTTGTTATGCTCCCAGAGGCCATGCGTTCCAGAACCCATACCTACAAAATGTTGGAGAGCTGCCCGATTTGCATCAGATCGAATGAGCAGGGTGACTGATCTCCTGGTTTGCCTGGGACTGAAGGAGTTCTGAGTCTCAAGACTTTCAGTTCTAAAAACTGACAGTCCTAGGGAAAGCCAGGACGAGTAGATCACTTAAGTGAGCTAGAAGTAAAGTTGTATTCTGCTAAGCCTCAGAGATCGTTAGGTTATTCTGGCATAGAAGCAGAGCCTAGCCTCTTAAAACTCCTACGACAGGGAAAAGCTCAGTATTTAAGGGCTAAATGTCCAGCCTAATGCTTAGCTGCAGCCCACTATGTACCCTCGTGACCTTTGGCAGTTCCCTTTGACTCTCTAGACAACAGTTTTCTGACCCACTCAAAAGAGATGGATACAAAGGGGGTGGGGTGGGGTGGGGAATAGAAATGAAAAAATAAAAAATAAATAAAAATAAAAACCTACCCCATGGTGTCGTTGTGAGAATTAAATAAAATGTAATTCTGAAATTGTAGAAAACCCTCGTAGCTATAAATCACTTGTGCAAGGGTGAATATTTATAATTATTAAAACATAAAATCAGAATCTAGTTGAGGGAGTCAGATTTATATATAACTAATTGAAAAGAAAGAAAACTGGCACTAGAATAGTGAGGTCAATTAATTCGGGATAGCAAAGAAAAGGGAGGGATGAATAGCGATGAGATGGCAGGAAAATGAAGAGTTGGAGAAGTTTCTCGGAAGGGGCCGTGGTTTGGAGGTTTTAAGAATAAAGACAGGCTGTGGAAGGGAGGGAATTGCTAGCAGAAGAGTCAGGGAGCTTCCTGAATTTCAATCATGTGTCCGCTATCTACTCTGGGGCTCCGGATTACATGCTGGAGATGAACTGATGAACAAGGCAGAGTGTCCGCCCCCAAAAGATAGAAAAACTATACGGATGAACAAATGAAGAATAGTAATACGAATGTATCGATAAGTGAATAGTGAAGTAGATTTTTTTTTTTCCTCATGATTCTGGTCACCTAGCATTATTTGAAAAACTTCTAATATTTACAGAATTTCTACATTACGAGCCTTTCCTTCCCAAGATGTAAGCTAGACTCATTTTCTAGCCTCCCTTGCGGTTAAGTATTTGGCTTAGGCTCCACCAATCAGGCGCTGCCAAAACAAAAGAGCAGACCTGCATAAAATCCATCATTTGGTGCAGGTGGAGGTGCAGGTGTCCAAATTTTAAGATGAGCAGAGTCTCTAGCATCTGGATCCCAGTGTCATTGATGAGAACTGCAGAGTGTTTGCATGAGCTGCAGCGTTAGTGCCAAGAGAGAAATGGCAAGTTCCCCCGGGGTGGCCATCATCGTGTGCTTTGGATGTTGTCGTTGGTTGTCTGTGCTATAAGCCTGTCTCTACAAGTCTCCTGGAGGTCCTGTGAGTCACCTAGCATCTTTTAACAGATTCATATTCTACTCAGGCCAGATAAATTGGAATCTGTAGTTTGCAACCAAGAATACTAATTAGGTAGATAGAAAGATATATTAGACAGATAGATGGATAGGTGATAGATTGGATAGATGATAGATGATAGATAGATAGATAGATAGATAGATAGATAGATAGATAGATAGATACATAGATTGATACATAGATAGATACATAGATAGATAGATACATAGATAGATACATAGATAGATAGATACATGAATGAAATGCATGAATACATAGATACATAGATAGATACATAGATACATAGATAGATAGATGAATAGATGAATAGATGAATGGATAGATAGATGCATAGATACATAGATACATGAATGAATAGATGCATAGATGAAGATAGATGCATGAATGATACATAGTGAATGCATAGATGGGTATTAGATACATAGATAGATACACATAGTAGATACATAGATAGATAGATGAATTAGATACATACATGCATACATACATACGCCCGCCCATGAATGCATAGATACATGGATAGATGATAGATAGATAGATGATAGATAGATACATACATACATACATACATGCATACATACACATACATGAATACATGGAAATACATAGATAGATGATAGATGAATGATACGCATACACATAAATACATACATACATACATACATGATACACAGAACAGATGCATGAATAGATACATGATAGATAGATAGATAGATAGATACATAGATACATAGATAGATACATAGATACATAGATACATAGATAGACAGATAGATAGATAATAGATATATAGATATAGGTAATAGATGATAGATGATGGAGAGAAAGAGAGAGAGAGAAAGAGAGAGAAATAGATCTGTATACCCTCTGGCAGTTAACAAAGGTAACAATTAACCTTGGACATTATATTTTTAAAATCCACTACCTGAAGGCACCTAGAGTGACTAAAAGCAGGCAGATTCCAGAAGAAAGCCGATACTGGGAAGAAAGAAACTGCATTAGATAAGCTTCCTATTTTCATTGCTTCTAGCCTGAAAGCAATCATTGGTCTGCACCAATCCCAGAAGAGAAGAACCCAGGGAGGGAGTGTCCCAAATTGTGTGTATCAACCTGGCCCAAGTCTCTGGCGGACCTCTGGACCACGCCTACAGGAGTAGCCTCAGAGCAGCCTAGCGAAGGCCAGAACTGAGGCTTGAGCTGCCACCCACTGGGGAAGATGTTCTCGTAGTTCCGTGAGACACAACAGAATGTGGGATGTCCAGAACGTGACATTCACAACGTCCACAAAATGATCCAGAATCCATCAAAAGACAAATGGGCTGTTAGACTTGCAATAAACCACCCGTCATTCGTTTACTTCTCAAGCCTTTGTTGAGCTTTTCTTCTGTGCCCAGAATGCTAGATGCAGGGGATGCAATTATGAGCCCAGATTTGTTTGCGCATTAACAGATACGTGTTGAGCTCCTCCTGCATGTCAGATACTCTGCCTGGCTGGCATATAGTGATTTAACGTGAGGGTTCAAGCTTTTTACTCTCATGGAGCTTTTGTTTTTGTTTTTGTTTTTGTTTTTTTTGCAGGAAAGGAGGCTGTTAAAGAAATAATTACACAATTAGTTCATTAATACCGATCGGGAGACATGTTATGAAGACGTTCAGGAGAAGGCATGGTCCAGCACACTGCTCCGCCAGAATCCCCACGGAGCTTGGAAGCTTGTTCCGTCTCGTTAGCACTCAAACGCAGACAATGGCACTGAGTACATTTTGGCCTCTTACTCCTTAGAAGTCATCCAAAGGCCCTGGAGCTTTTACATTTGTGTCTTTCACACGTTCCTTTGTATTAAGGTTCTTTTTTTTTTTCTCCCTCTTAAAGAAGAGACGCAAAGCAGCAGGAAACACACACACACACTCACACACACTGCCACCATTTTTTCTCCCGATGATTACATAACTTCGAGAAAGCCTTCCAAGACTTGTCCTGTAACTCTACCAAACCTATAAACTTCTTGAAGCTTAGTTGGCAAAGAAATCTATGCCAACAGCACATAAAACCCTTCGCGGCTGGGTGTTCCAGCAATCCGAATTCAAATAAAAATGTCTGGGGCCCTAAAGTTACCCAACAGAAGCTGCTAACTTAGACATGAGCTCTCCAAAACAATTACAAATTGGAAATCCTCATTGGAAAAATAGGGTCATCAGGGGAGGGGGAAATGGAGAATTATGCTGGGAGGGACCCCGGGGTGTGTGTGTGTGAGGGGAGGGGGAGGTAGGTGTAGAGGTAAACCCAGCCTGTGAGGATTGCTTGGGGGAGAGGGGGATTATTTGAAGGAAATTGCACCGGAAAATGTAACTTCGAGTAGGCGGCTGATGGTAAAATCAGTTTTTAGTGTGGGCAAGCGGCTAGACTCAGGAGGCAGGAGAAGTGTGAAAAAATGAACTCTGAGTCAGAGACTGCAAGAATCACTCCAGGCGTCTTGGGTGGTGGACCAGGGCAGAAGGTATAAAAATTGGAAGAGAAGTAGGAAAGAGGTTTGGACGAGGGAGAGGGGCGTAGTTCACCCAAAGAAACACCATCCTTTGCAGAAACAGCAGCCTGTTGTCAGGGACCTGCAGACTTTAGCTGCCCTTCCTTTTAGCTCTACGACATTCTAAGGATTGTGGGAAGCCACCGTGGGGACAAAAGAGGAGAATGCGCTACAGGAAGCAGAAAATGGTGACAACGTCGTGTGCCGCTTCCCCCCAACCCAAGTGGTGTCGATGGAAGCACCTGATGGAAGGGGTAGAAAGCTCCTGATTTGCTTAGAGACCCTGTGCACGATCAGAACAGAAACCCGAAGGGAGACTGAGACTGTGCATCAGAGATAAAACCAGAGAGATGATACGAGATTAGAGAATGCGAATGGTAGAATCCCACGTGGAGACGCAGAAGCCACTGGGTATTGACCAAGAGTCTCTGTTCAGTTTCAAACGCCTGAATCCGCTGCGCCCCGGCCCAGACGGACCTGCTAGAAGGCACAAACACCGCGGGTCAGTGCTGCAGCCCACGTGCAGAGTGCTGGAGCCCGAGCCCTCGGCCCCTCCTTCCAGAGCCGTGGGCACAAGCATTCCCGGTGGGGTCAAAGGCACTGGAAACTAAGTCCCAGGCCTGCCTCCCTGGGCTCCTGTCTAACCGAGAGGGAGAATGATGGACACATAGAGATGCTAGGGGGAGGGAATTATTCTTTTCCTTCTAACCTAAGGGAGACCTCAATACAGTTTTTTATGTATTTACAAGGAAAGGTAAAGGGTTTTTTTAGATAACTTTTTCAATTAGTTGAGTAATAGCTAATAACAATAACCAGATAACATAAAAGCAAAGAACAGTATTTACAGGGCACTAATGTTTACAATTAAAAAGATTATGTATTTGCTATTTCCTTGTGTGTGCATAAAATATTTCTAGAAGGATAAATAAGAAGCCAGTATAACAGATGGGCTCAGGGTCGAGAGACTTTCACTCTATTTCCCTTTTTATTTTATGATTTTTTTCACCCACGTGAATGTTTTTCCTATTCGAAAATAGCTTTGGAGATAATTGTTAATATTTACAAAGGCCTACTGTGTGCCAAGCTGAGGTTTACAGATGAATAATATAAAATCACAGCCTGTAAATATCTGATGGGCTGGAAGGGGAGGTGGCAGGTGTGTCATTAGCTATGAAGCACAGCTAAAGGGCTGAATGCAGGGATGATGGAGAACAGGATGGCTGATGGAGAAGTTGACAGGCACGGGTTCAAGTCAACCGACTAGAGTTCATTCACTTACTCGAAGTTGTTAAACTTCTCTAAACTTCGGCTTCCTTGCTAACGAAGTGAGAATAAAGAAGGATGAGGAAGGATAGAAGAGGAAGAAGGGGAGAAAATGATGATGATGATGATGATGGCGATGATGACGATGATGATAATAATGATGTTGGTGAAGAAGGAGGAGGAGACAATTTTAATGGACTGTTGTGGGGATTAAATGAGATTAGATATAAAGCGCTCAGCACCAGATTTGACACAGGTCATCAAATTATCCAAGGCATTGATTAATAAGCTTTACCAGCAGTTGTGATGGTAGTGTGACTAAGGAGAGGCTCAAGGAGTGATTAATTCTGGTGTGGAGGATTGGGGAGAGCTCATGGAGACGAAGCATTTGATCTGGCTTTTAATAGATAGAAGGATGGGTCAGATTTCAGCATCCTTGAGAGGACAATCAACAGACAGAACAACCTAGGCAAAGGCTTGGAGCTATGTGGGTACAGCTGAATTCTCTCTCGGTGGGGTCTGGTTCACAGAGTGGAGCTCTGAATCAGGTGGGAGGAGAGGCAAGGGAAGAGATGGAGATTTAAATGGAATATGCTAGATCCTGGGGCACCTTGGAGCTTATGATGACAATGCTTTCTTGCCTGTCTGTCTCTCTATCTTAACACCTGGCCATCTTCTTGTCAAATCAAATCTATCCACACTTCGGCGGAATGTTTTGTGTGTGCAAGACACACGGAAACTCACTCACTCTGCAGAAGGCAGATATGGTGCTTTTTAAAGGACAAGAATCACGTCATGTTCCTTGTCTTTTTGTCTGTCATAATAACACATGAGATAATTCAATATTTGTGTTGCTTATGCCGCTGTTGGCCAAGTTTTCTGCTACTTTGATCAGATGCACCTTGATAGTTGGGCGATAGTATTAGTTCATCTGTGTTCCGTTTGTTTTGAGTTTTTTGTCTTGGAAGTAGAGATATCTTAGCGACTAGGGTTTGCCTTTGGGCCCTGGGTTACGATAAAAATAGAACGTGGACCAGATTATGCTGGGAGACCGTTTCATTATAGGTGGTTATTACTCTGACGGTAAATTAAGGCGCTTCTTACTTGACCTGTATGTACAATAATAATTACAAGATGCAGCCTTAAAACGTGAATTCCTTATTGTCCTTTTAAGCATCTAGATCAGGTTGACCGAAGGATATCCTGAGATTCTAAAGTATCCTCTTTTTTAAATGTTACCATTTGCAGTTACTAAATGTCTCTTAACCCATAATATCTTGACATCGTGACAAATAAAATTCTATAGTAACAAGTTGCATGAAGTTGTACAAGACTTCAAATGTTATAGATAAATACCTGATTTCACATTTTTGTGTTCATCGCAATGGCCTCATTTCTCCCAGGGTCTGATTTTATGTTTGGCATATATATGAACATTTTGAGCTGCAAAAAGATACTAATTTTATCTACTTTCTACATAGGTGTTCCCCGTAAGCATTTTTTGAGAAGGATTTTTCTGCTAGATAATTATGTAGATAACGATGAGGGTGATAGTGGTGGTGATGATGATGGTGATGATGATGATAAGAAAGTTGGAAACACATCAGTGACTATTAACAGCTCTTTCAGGCCCGGGTTCAAATCTTGCATCTGCCATTTACTAGCTGCATTACCTTGAGCAAATGAATTAACCTCTCTGAGCCTCTGTCTTCTCATTCAGAAGTAGAAATGGCTCCTACTACTTATCAGTGTCGTTGGAGGAATAACAGAGAGGTCACATCTTTGGACTGATTCTGACTCTTCGGTGTAGGCTTCCTGGAGAAGTAGCTTTACTTCTGAGACATCTGAGGCTTAGGCCAGATTCACCAGGAAAGAGCTCAGACATCGATTAGTGATGTCTGCCATGGCTGCAAGAGGGAGAAATGGCTTCCCAAAGGCCTAGTTCTGCTCAACTTGGGTGTAGAGAAAGGCGGCTCTATAAAAGTAAATGATTCACACATTGTAAACCCAGGAGCGAGAATGGTTTTCCCATCGACTTCCCTAAAGTTATTTCTCTTAAAAACTATACATATTATATATACATGCCTGTATATGTAACATATACATGTCTGTCTGTCTATCTGCTTATCTATTGAGAGAGAGACAATAGGAGAAAAAGAGAGAGAAAGGGAGGGAGGTGTGGGGCGGGGGGCAGTATTTCAAAGCAACCTACCAGCATGAGCTAGGTAGATTTCCGTAAAAGCACAGGTCTGATCCTTTTGTTAGCACCTGTTTGCAAAGCTGGCACCGTCCACAAGCTGGATTCTGGCCTCCCATCCCCAAGGAGTCATCATCGTGCACCTTTCGTCACGGTCCTGCTATTGTATGGACCTCCCCCTTGCTCTCGCTGGGCTCCACGATTCTGACACAAACCTTTGCTGTGCCTGCCTTTGGCCGGAAGGGGGAATTTTCTTTGGCCAAGTTGAGAATTTGAAGAAGGATGTTTCTTTCATTGTGACTTGGTTTCTTTGGTGGAGATGATTAATGCTTATCAAAATGTAACTCCTGGTTCCTTAGAAGAAGAAATTGTTGTATGTGTGTGTGCATGTGTCTGTGTGTGCTGTTAAGTGTCTGTGTGTGTGTGTGTGTGTGTGTGTGTGTGAATATCTATGCGTGGTGTACGTACATTTAATATATATTTCAAAAAGCCTTTTTTGACATCAAATGACTCTTGCAAAACAACATGTTGATGAGTTAAGTGTAAATGAATCAGAAACATGTGGCTTGAATTCTCTTCAAAATACCCTAGGGTTTAAAACGAGGGGGGGAAAAGGTACTTGGAGAAAAAACAAAATCACATTTTGGGTCTCGCTGAACCTAAATCATTTGAAAAATAGTTTAAGATGTTCGCTAAATCCAAAAAGCAGCTTTGCTCCCACCATATGGCGACGTCAAAGTGGCTCTTCAGATGAGCTGAGGCCTAATTTTAATTTCTTGCACATGTGGTAAAAACATCTTTGAGGACTCTCGAGCCACCGTTCAAGGGAATGCTCAGAGTCTGGTTTTTGTGTGTGTACATCTCATTTGCATGACAATGGCCACAGGCCCAGCTTTCTCTCCCTGTTCTCGTTGCTCAGGGCAGAGCCTGGTCTGTTCTATTTCCCTCTTTCTTGGGTCCTGATGGGCAGAGGGCTGGGGTCGTCTTTTTCTCTCCACACTGAAGGCTTTTGGGGAGCTGGCCTTCCATTTCCCACTCTTACTGGTTTCCGTTTTTCCTTCAGGAGAATCGCTTTCGCTTGAGAGTCAATACGTGGGCATTTGGAATGTTATTCCCAGGTCTTTGCAGCATTTCCTCCAAGTCCACTTCTAAGTAATCACTCCAGGATGCTCCCTATTAAAAAGCAGGCTGGGCAAATCCTTGGGAATTGGGGTCATTAGGCATCGCTTCCAGTGGTTCAAAATACCTCATGGTCCTTTGGGGTATCTCTCCAGCTGCACAGATTCAGCCAAACGGTCCAGAATGAAGCTGGGAATGGTGGAATGGTTCTAGAATGGTGATTTTTAATGGCAGTAGTATCACCTCCTTAAGGGGAGTGTCAGAAATTTGTGGGGATGTTCTTTAACTGTCTCAGTGGGGGGAGAGGGGCTACTGACATTGAGTCATCAGGGGCCAGGGATGTGACATGTCCAATCATAAACAGGACAAATCTCACGTTGAACTTGACCTTTCGGTCACAAACTTAAATTTCTCAAACGTAGTGCATGAAAAGGGCTATATGTCTGCCCATTGGAAAAATATTCTTCACGGTATTCCACCGTGGGATGTGCCCTCTACCATTTTTCATAAACAGGCAACAATCTGAGGCAAGGTTTTATCTTTGTATGGGGCTGTGTCACCCTGAAGAAATCCTATGGACTCTGAGAGTTCGAATGCAATGGTTGGTGACAACTGAGACTTAGCCTCAATGGTAAAGAGGCGAGAGGGAGAGGTAGAGCCTGTGAAAAAATGCATGAACTATTTTTCGTCAGAGGAAGGAGGAACCCCCACTCCCGCTCAATACCTGCCAATGGCTAACGAACAGGTGGGCCTTCACGTCCCCAGAGCTTAGAATTATCTGAAGGAAGCCAGTAATTCAACGTTTAAAACATCTCCTCTGTTTCAACCCAAAGAAAATGAACCCATTTCCCGTTTAGAGGAAAAAAAAAAAAAGTGCCACTCGCTGCCAGTGTTAATTTCATTTCACGTAAACACGCCCTTCGAGGCCGAAGCGAATCTGACTGGTATCCGGTGTGAAAATAAAATATGAAAACCATTCTGGGAGTTATTTCCAAACAGAACTTGTCTCTAACCTTAATGTCGCAGAAATATATCCATAAATCAGATTCATCGAATGACTCTTTGGCTAACAACTGTTGGGGAATGATGCTAACATCATGCCTAGGAGTGCTACGTTTTCTAGGATTTGACATTTTCAGCGACCGAGAATGACTATTTTGTAAATGGAACTGCCACTACTAAGAGCAGAATGCTCTAAATGGAACGATGTCATTTTTTCCCCAAAGACTATCAATATACTAGAGCGATGTGAAAATAATAACGACAGCGAGATACCTCATGGCAAACTTTGGGGGTGAGGTTAGGACTGTACTCTGCGATTTATCTTGGGGTACATCCTGCAGCCACAAGCACTGCCAGCGAGTATTCTTGGGGCAAACAGGAAATAGGTTAAGCACAATGTTAGCCCCTAAAAGCCCAGTGTCTGTGTGTTAGATTCTGCCCACAGAGCCCTCATTAGAGACCTCTAAAGGAAATGAACTTTTGGCTCTGAAAATCTAGTATCATAATCCAAAGGTCAGCACATTGTCCTGCGAGGGGACAGGTAGCCAGTAACTTAGGTTTTGCAGGCCATAGATCTCTGCTGTAGCTCTCCACATTGTGCAAAGGCAGCCATAGACAATATTTATGAATGAGTGTGTTTTCTTCCATGAAACTTTATGAAAAAAGATGGCGGGCTGGCTTTGCCCCATGAGCCACACTTTGCTGTCCCTGGTTCCAAGTAATAAACCACTCTCTACAGAAGCTTGCAAACAACCATTTAAACCAAATAGTAGTTTAATTTTTTTTTTTTAATCATCTTTAAAAGTTCAAGATCTCACGAGAGAACACATTTGGGTGATTTCTCTTCCTCTTCCATCCAAAAGAGCAATCGCATCAATACTACGTCTGTCCATTTCCCTATTTATACATTTTTTTTTTTTTAACTTAGAGAACTAGCTGATAACAATGAAACGCGCGATAAATGTGAAAAAAACGGTTCGCGATACGCACTCGCCTTGTCTGATGGGGATGTGGGAATGCCTGTTTTGCATTTGGGTTTTTGATATCATCTCGTTATAGCGCCCGGAACGTCCCTTTCGGTCAAGGCAATGCTAGGAGTCTTGCTGGGAAATAACGAAGAGTCTCGAACCTGCCAGATGCGCGGTTGCTGGCTCCATCAATGCAGCATCTCCCTGGGAAGAGAGATGCCAGCGTGGGAGGCCCCGACCTGGTGTCCCAGCCCGGGCATCAGAAACAGGCCCGCCTCCTCCTCACCAGATGTGCGCCTGGGGCAAAATACTTCACTTCTTAGCTGTAAAGCGAGGAATAGGAGCTAAGTGATTTCCAAACATCTACGGTTGCCTAATTCTTAAAATCCCCCACCAAGCCCGCTGACCCAAAGGAAAATTCTAGAAAATGTTGTACGGTGATGGGATTCGTGACAGGGCTAATTGAACAAGCATGTGTTGGATGTCTGGGGCACTCATCCTCTCCCTATCTACTTTCCTTTCAGTAACGACACCCAGCATTTCCTCTGAATTATCACCCGTCTCCTATTTTCAGGCCCTACGGTAAATGTGGGCTGACGATGGCCGCTGGATCCAAGAGTGGGCTCATGACCCAGTGCTAGCCAATCTAAGCATTTCTTCCTCCTGGCTAGTGATGGGCTCAGGAATGGACACATGACCCAAATCAGCCCGAAGAGAGATTCCTAGGAGGTTCATGGGAATAGTGAGTAAATAAGGGCTTTCTTTGTCCAGTTGGAATTGATAAACCGGAAAGGTATAGACCTGGAGCCACCTTTGTCACAAAGTGAAGAAACTGTCTCAGAATGAAGCACACGGAGAGGAAATAGGGTGGAGGGAGGGAGGGAGGGAGGGAGAAGGAACGATTAAGCATCTGAATGCAGTCATGGCTAAAGCTGATCGTATCCCGTGAGTAGCCCTCTTGGTTTCTCTGAGAAAATAATTCCTTAAAAAAAATTTCACAAGACCTTAATTAGGATTTTTCTTTTTTTTTCATTTGCAACCAGAAGAATCATGAATTGAGTGGCCAGATAACAGGGATGTAAGCGCAAACACCCATCGATTTCCTCAGCCTCCGCCTTTACCAGGGAAGAGAGTGCGGGCTCTCCTGGCGGCTGCACGCGCTGATGCGGTGACTCTGAGCCAGCCGCGTGCCCACACCGTGCTCCACTCGCTTTTTCTCTCAAGTAGTAAAACTTGGCGAAGGTGGCAAAAGGCTCGGAGTTGATACATGGATCATTTGGTTGCAAGAAATAGAACCGTACTGAAACGCCGAGGCGGAAGGGGATTTATTGGCAGGGCCCAGGAAGCCCTCATGTTGATTGGGGGAGGGAACATAATCGGGCATCGCGGGGGCCTGGCTTCCCACCCCTTCCTCCAGGTGCTCAGGGGAGGTCCAGTCACCGCTCTCCCTTCTCCCAGTGTCTCCTGCTTTCTTTTCTCTCTTTGTAGAGGGGTCATCCCCAAACGTGGCAGTCCTAGTCTGGCTTCCCATGGTCCTAGCCTCAATAGAGCCAAGTCAGTGTCTCAGAGTCCCCCACTCCAGATTCTCTGGACAGAGGAATTGGATTGACCCAAAGTGGACCCGTGTCCAACATATGATCACTTAGTAAAGATGTGGCAGTCCTTCCTGAGACTGTGAAAGGACAGGTTCCTTCACCCAATAAATCCTGCAGAGTTTGTGCTCGTGATAAACACCATTGCTAACTATTCTCTTTACCTCCTCCTTCCTCTCTTCTTCCCTTTCCCAATCTTCTCCTTCCCTCCTTCATCTTAATATTTATATAATATTTATTAAAAAATTATTTGTATTATTTTTTAACACAGTCATCATTCCTCAGAAGTTCTTCCTCAGCTTTGAATGTGGACAAGAGAGAAAATAACCTACTCTCTAAACAGGCATTTGACAAAAGAGACTCTTTAATTCTTAGTTTCACCTTTCAAATTAATCGAACGGTCTCTGACCGGCTCGCCTCGCCACGCACTTGGAAGACAAGGATGGATCCTAAGGAGTCATGACAACGTCAGCATCGTCACTGCCGAGAACAACTCCCCCCACCCCAGCTGTCCCCTACCTCCTGAGGTTCCTCGTGACAACATACAAATCAATCTGTGTTTCCTGACACCCATAAAAACAAGCACTATCATAAGGCTAAATAATTTCTCAAAAGGGACCATGCAGACACCCCCCACCCTCCGCCTTTTTTTTCCAACAAGAGATATTTCTGCAGTCGATTTAATTAGGTCATGGTTCGGCAGAACCCAGTGAGGGCCCAAGGAGACTTTGCTCTCGTCCCTTTGAAATGGCATAATCTGTAAAAACCAAAACAGCGGGCTCCTTATTTCATTATTATTTAATCTAGATTCTCTCCAGACTCGACCCTTTCAGGCACAGCAGCCTGCAGTGGAGTGGGTGACGGGAGGCTGGCCTCAGAAGACACGCCGTGTGATTCGCAGCATTCAGAGGCCGCGTCTTCCCACTGCCCTGCTCCCCCTGCGTCGGCCAATCCCAGGTGCCCGGCGGCTTTATGACAACCTGGCACTGCCCAGGCAGCCACTCAGCCTGTCTTCAGCCAGCAGCCGAGCGGAGAGGCCAGCATCGGGGCCTGACACTTAGCCAGATGCCCCTGGTGGTTGTCATGGGCAAACTCTCTGGTGAGATCAGGGTCGGAACAACTATGCTGTTTTGTGGGTGGTGACTTGGGTGCCGCTCATTCTGGATTTGATCACTGAGAGCATGGGAGGTGGGTGGAATTTGCTGATGGACCCCTGTGCCAGGAGCCTTTTTTTTATGGAGGAAGTTTCAGAGCCAGACAGAGTGGGTTCAAAGGTTGGGTGACCTTGGAGATGCACTTAACCAGCCATTGAAAATGGACATGATACATACTTCTAAGAGTTTTCTCTGGACTATGTACGACGATGTATTAAAGCGCCTAGTGTGAGAGCCAGGGATGTATCTCCAATTCAAAAATCACAAGCTAGCATTCCCACGAGTGAAACTGAGACTTTAGACAGGGCAGCTGTCCATCCCACTTACACACGTGAAGCATACATATGACAAAGTTAAATTTAGCCAAAATTTGACTTTTCACAGTTTTTTTTCTTAATTTGGAACTATAACATACAAACAGGAAATATGCATAAATGATCAATTTAACAATTAAACCGAACACGTGTATGGCCATCACCCATGTCAAGGAAAAAAAAATGTATTTTTAGCACCTGGAAGCCTCGTGTGTCAGTCACGTCCTGATTAAACCATTTCCATTTTACCTAGAACGACGAATCTGACTTTTACGATAATTATTTCCTGCCTTTTCTAATAATATTGCAAACTACAGATGCATCACGGAACAAGATAGTTTACTTTGCTTGTTCCTGAACATCATAAAATGCACCATACGGTGCATATTATTTCATGTCTTTTTTTCTATCATTGTGATGTTTGGAAGATTTAGCAATGCTTTTGCATGGAGCTGTGGTTCATTCCTTTTCATTGCTGTAGAACAGTCCCTTAATCAGAACTTATATTTGAAAGAGTTGATATAATCTGTACATGCTTGGCACCCCTCCAAAGGTGGAATCTGTTTCCCTCCCCTGAATCTGGGACAGTCTTCTGACTTGACCTGATAGAATATGGAAGAAATGAAATCATTGGACTTCTGAGTCCAGGTCGTCTTAGGCATTGGCACCCCCGCTTCTCTGAAGCCAGCATCAATTACAAGCCCAATGTCCCTGAGCTCACCATGCTGCCAGAAAGCCCAAGGGACCCATGAGAAAGGCCGTATGGAAAGACAGCGTGATGCCCCAGCTCTTGCAGCCCCTTTTCCCCCCAGCAGAAGCTCCGGTCATGCAATTTCCACATTGATCTTGGGCACTCCTGCCCTGGCAGACACCACATGGAGCCCAAAAACCACATGGGAGCCCAGCCCAGCCTGAAGAAGAGTCAGAAAGAGTAAACTGTCCTTTTCAGCTAGCTCCTCAAATTTGGGGTGGTTTATAACGCAGCGATGGATAACTGAAAGAAAGTACAGTTGTCCCCAGAGATTGGTTCCAAGACCCCCGTGGATGCTCGAACTCCCTTGTATAAAGCGGTGTTGTGTTTGCAAATCCTCCCGTATGCTTTAAATCATCTCTAGATTACTTATAATACCTAATACCACCTAAACGCTATGCAAAGAGTTGTCATACTGTATTGTTTAGAGAATAATGAAAAGGCAAAAAGAAAAGTCTGTCCATGTTCAAGACAGACGCACAGATGCAACCATCATTGGCCTGACTACACAATAATCTTCCGCAACAACCTAACTTTTTTTTTTTTTTAAATATTTCGACCCATGGTTGGTCGAATTCACAGATGCAAAACCCAAGGATATGGTGGGCACATTGTATTCCTAAGGAGTCAGCCGGGTGGCATTTTTTTCTCTCATCTTCAGACTAACAGCCTATGTCTTTGCAAGGTTTACATCTTTGCACTTCGCAAGTGACATGATCTACGTCTTCATACATTTTTAAGTACATCTCGCATCGCCTCGTTTTTCACCATCCTCTCAGAGTCTCCTTTTAGCCATATCCTTGCGTTTGTGAAAACAATACCGGGTTTGGGTCAATCGATGCCGCCATAAAACTAAAAAAGAAAGAAAAGAAAAGAAAGAAAAGCTGTCTTTAAATACAGAGATTTAACGTTCTGTTTTATTAGCGCGTCTCTTCTTCCAATGGATGAATCACGTAGAACGGCACCGGAAATGCCACCTAATCCTGTTCCCACGAAAGCATACTTTTAGATAGATAAAAACATCAATTGATTTGGGTAAACAGACATTGGCTTCGCTCTGAAAAGAGCGGCGTCATCAGGTTACACTGACAATATAGGGTGAAAGAATAAATCACAGGTCTCTGGTGCCTGAAAGGGTTAACAGACTTCCTTCCAGTTCACTGCCTTGGGGTGTGGGGGAATCAGAAATAGCAACAAGCCTTTCTACATTTGCACAAATGTAATTGCTTCTAATGCTACTTAACTTTGAAGAAGCTTAGCATTTTCATTTCACGAGAGCTTTCAGGTTTGTTTCTCCTTTCAAAGGCCGCCTGGATTGAAGGTTCTATAAAAGAATGAGTGTGGGTTGGGGTGGGGAGGTAGAAAAGGGGAAAGAGGCTAGGAAAACGAACTGCTTTTAAAAATACAAATATGACAGAGTGGTAGGTGCATTCCCAGTACAATGGAGACAGGAAGTTGAAGGTCTCTGCAAAGAAGCAGCAGACAGCTGGTTGAAGTAAACAGAACTGGGGATGAATCTGACTCCGCTTGCCTCCCAGCAATTGGCTTGGGGCAAATCACCTACATTTCCTGCACTTTGGTTTCCTCATCTGTGAAATGAGGCTAAGGAAAATGTCACAGGACCAGAGTGAAGAACCAAAGAGATAATCTACCTGAGGGGCTTAGTCCAACATCTGGCAGAAAATAGATCCCCGACACTTGTTACCTTCCTACTTAGTATAGCTCACTTATAGGAGATGGTTTGGGAAAGGTTGACAGTTTGTCCAGAGGATAATGGGTTTAGGGAAATCCATTTTGTGAAAGAAGCCACGAAGGTCCCAGAGAGTTCCTGTAAACCCCTCAACGGAGAAATGTTGCATATCTGTTGCATCTGTCACGACGCCCAGGGCTCTGGGCAGAATCAGATGTCACTGAGCAATCCTGGGAAAGGCTTTTGTTGTTTTTGTGGTTCCTTTTGACGTCTACCAACTGAAGACAGAAGCCTAAGGGAAAGGGTGAGGTCTTAAAAGAAACTTCAGTGATAAAAGTTCAGTAATAAGCCGTTCATTTGGACAATAGATAAACCAATATTGATACCATGTCTAGATTTTCGAACCATTCATTTAAAATCCCCAAAACCTAGCGAAGAAAAAGATGCAGCTAATGGTGTCATTTTCATCCTAACGCTGACAGAGGAAGAAGAGTTTTTGAAGACGAGGTTGACTTAATCCTGAATTAGGGGTTTTGTATTCAATATCTCATCGAACCCCCAAAAGGGCGTATTTCCCACCTTTTAGATGCAGAAATGGCAGCTATAAGAAGTAGGGCATACTGGACAAGACGGCTCATCTATAAAAATTCCAGAGTCAAGATCTGAATGTAGATCTAACTCTGAAGCCTGTGATTGTAACCAAAGTGCTCTCTTGCCTCCCCCAGGGAAGTCAACTGGATCCTACTTAGAAGTCTGGGATGAAGTGGGAAGGGGGTAGAGGGAAATACGACACCCATTATCCGGGGGTTCATGCTGTGATTAGAATACAAAGTTATACTCAAAGGAAGGGTTCCAAAGGGAGATCCAATGAGAGGCAGAAAGGCTGACATTATATAAGGAGCCAGGAAGAGTTCCTCCAGGTAAGGTCTAAACAAGAAAGCAAGTAGCAGCTTAGCCGTTACAGAGCTTAATGGCACATCAAGGCTTGGTGTTCAAGGAAAATTGCTCAGGATTCAGACCATGGGATACGAGAGGGGAACTTCATCTCGATTTTGTGCATTGGGAGAGCAAATATGACCACGTCAAGGCCCTACGCAGGACCCATCGGCAATCGGGCAGTGGCTTCTGAGGACTCCCAAACACCGAACTTGTCCTACTGAATTTCGCAGTCCTGTTTTGAGGCAGGCGCCCAGGAAAGAAAGAGATGAATGTAAGCCAGGACCATTCACAGAGGGAATCAGAGATCTGGAAGCTTTGTCAGGTTCATACGGATCTTTAATACGCATCGGTGCCCGCTGAGCTTGCCTCTTTCATATTCTAGGTTCTCTATCTCCGGCTTTCTCACGCTCCTCTGTATGCTTTTGGGGAAGAGCCTTCAGGTAAAAATAAATAATTATGCCTGAGACCATCAGAGTCGCTCACTTTGCTGTACAAACATTCGTGCAAGGCTCCCCTCATTAAATCTCCCTAAAATTCCAAACTTTTGAGTTTTCAGACTAGTGTGAAGTTATAGACCCAACGCCATCTGATCCAATCAGCAGCTTATCCAGACTTCTCACCTTGCCCATCCTTTCACACTTTCCAATGCATGCATTATTTTTTACTTCTGGAATTCCTGACGTCTTTTGATCATTCGAGAGACTTATCCGAGTTGGTTTTTCATTAGAGCATTGTGTACATATTTGCATCATCTCCGATACAGGTAGTAAGGGTCATTAGGATCACAATTTCCATCTTATTTCATCTTACCACTCCACCCCTGGCAAAGGGCTGGACACCAAGGAGGAGCATATATGTTATTGAATATGTTGAAACTGGGGAAATAAGTAATTGAGAGGTTCCTGGAATACTGAAGTACTTGTTTTGGTTTTGACACCAGAACGGGTTCAAAATGAGCTCCAAGAGCTGGACAATTATGCTTCTTGAACTTGGTCTTTACACCGAAAGAGGTGTTTCGTCAACCCCCTTTCTCAGTTAGGTTACTTGAGTTGAAAAAATAGTTGTTGACAGGCACTGTATGCCAGGCTTTGTGCTCGGTATTGCAGATGTAAAAGTGATTAAGACACAGTCTTTAACTCGAAGAATCTATAGCCCAATGAGAGAGTTAAATGCATCAAAAGATATTAAAATAATACTAGCTACTATTCATTAATCACTTACTGTATACTTGTGACTTCAAAAGCATATATTATCTCATTCTCAAAGCTCTGTGAGACTTTTGGACACAGCCATGGTGGAGTCGTTGGTCCTAGACTCACCCTCTCATAAATAAGTCTATGAAGCAGCTGTTTTCAGACATGGGACAGCTGACAGTGAAGAGCTGTGATCTTTGAGAGAAAGGAACACTTGAAACCAGCTCCACGTTCACGCCAGATTTCTACTTGCAGCACGGAGAAGTGGAGCCCAAACAGACAGCAGTGAACTTGCTCGAAGAGAACCAGATTGGAGTTTGGTGTTGCCGAGGCAGCAGAATATGTGAAACAGGACGGTAGAGAAAAGAAGCTACACAGACGACGAGGTCTGGGACAAATACTAAATGGAGTGTGTGCAAGGCAAGACTCAAACTTAATAGCGAATAGCCACTGTCAGGGGCAGAGAGTGGGTACTGTGAGTTAAAAGGTGATTCTAGAGGTTACACAGGGTAAGGAGATGTTGGGGCTCTGGCCAAGAAACAGAAGAGAGTGTGTTGAATTTCCTAAGCATTCATTTGATACCCGCAGCAAGGTCATGCCTTAGAAAGAGAACTATTTTAGCCTTAGAGAGAGAGAGCTACCCTTTACCCACCCTCCACACCCCACTAAGGAAGCCTAAACAAGTTTCTAAGGTCAACCCGAACCTCCGGTAAATTAACTACTTGCTAGAATAAAGCTCAATTCTCTTTAAAAGAAGATAAAATAATTCATATTTTCAACAATATAATCTCCACAGTTTTTGAAATATAATAAAAAAAATTTAGCAGGTCAGGAGGATGTAACCTATAACAAAAATGGAAAGCGCAACAGAAACAAACTAAAAATATCCAGTTAGTACAAAAGAATGCAGGAAAGTGGGGGCGTGGGAGATGAAAACAGCCAGAATAAATCAAAAAAAAAAAAAAAAGATGGCAAACAATCCCAGCCATACGAATATTTACATGGAGTATAAATGGACTAAATACTAAATAAGACAGATTGTTTGACTGGGTGAAAACACAAGCCCCAACGATATTGTGTTTACAAGAGATGTACCATAAATGTGAAGAGACAGATGGTTAAAAGCAAAGAAGATGGAAAAGAGGTACCATGCAGGTAGTAACCTTAAAAAGAAAATCCCAAGGTTGGCTATATTAATATCAGATGAGGTAGGATTCAAAGCAAGGACTATCGTTAGAGACAAAGAGGAACATAATATAATGGTAAAGGAGTAAAACCTACCAGTTCATCAAGACAGCATAACAATCCTGAATGTGTATTGTGGTAGAGTTTCTAAAGATGGGCATCATCGATCTCTATCCTTCTTACATATGCATGTCACTCCACGTGTCGAGACGGAGTCTATGTTGCCTTCCCTTGAACTTGAGCTGTTCTGTGACATCCCTGGCCTACGCGTCTCAGTTCCATTTCTTTCGGAGCAGCCCTTGCCATGCATTGATCTCCCGGATCAGCCCTGACCCCCTCGTCGTTCCTGCAGCCTAAGGATGCTGGAGCCTCATGTCTGTCGCTCATCTCAGTTGCTTCCGCTTGACTGGCTTCTACACTCTTCCGTCACCTGGGTAACTCATTCTTTACATTAACTTATCTCCATGTGGACCCATTTAGAATGGTTTCTGTGTCCCAGCGGGACACTAACTGATACAGGGAGCTGATGAAGCTTGTTCTACCAATTTGCCGGATGGGAGAGTGAGGCTCGGCATTGTTCTGGATGGTTCTTCTCCACTTTGGACGCGTACCCCTTCCGCATCCACAAGCACGCATGGTCCAGCAAAATGTCGGCAGGCTTTGATCTGCCATTAAAAAATGACTTTTACAAATGGAAAGGCTTTTCCATCTGTATGATTTAAACGGAACGATCAATGTTTAAATAATAAATGCCCTGATTTTGGGAAGTCTGTCCTCCTCTGGCGGCTTCCCTGGGCATGTCTGGGTCAAACTCAGCTGCCTTGGGTCTCTGTTTTCATCCCCCACCCTCCTCCCCCCGAACCTGAGGGACAGTGCAAAAATGACAACATTATTTATAACAACCAAGGCATGAAAATGACCTAAGTCTCCTTAGTGGATGAATGGATAAAGAAAATGTGATATATATACAGGTATACACACACACACATACACACACATATATAGTATACATATTTTCTATGTACATATGTATATATAATGGAATATTATTTAGCCATAAAAATAAAGAAATCCTGCCATTTGTGACAACATAGATAAAACTTAAGGGAATTATGCTAAGTGAAATAAATCAAACAGAGAAAAACAAATAATGTATGATATCATTTGTATCTGGAATCTAAACAATCCTGACTTATAGAAGAAGAGATTGCCAGGGATAGGGCGGTGGTGGAAATGGATGAAGGTGGTTACAGCATACAAACATCCAGTCATTAGCCAAGTAAGTTCTCGAGATCTAATGTACAGCATGGAAACTGTAGGTAACGATATGGCATTGTACACTTGAAATCCACTAAGAGTAGATCTTAAAACTTCTCCTTGTCTACGGCCATGCCACCCTGAACAAACCCAATCCCATCTGATCTCGGAAGCTAAGCAGGGTCGGGCCTGGTTAGTATTTGGATGGGAGACCAACTTGGAAGACCAGGTGCTGTAGGCATAAAAAATGAAAAAATAAGAGATTGTACACTGACAAGGTCCTTGCAATCTGTGAGGTCAACCAAGGGTTGCCTCGCCTAAAAAATCAAAATTAAATTAAAAAAAAAAACTTCTCTTTGCAGAAAAGAAAGTATGAACCATGTGAGATGATGCATATGTGTTAACTAACCTTATTGGGGTAATCACTTTGAATATCTACCCATATCAAGCCATCACATTGTACACCTTACACTCACACAATGTATTATGCCAATTGTATCCCAATAAAGTTGGAATAAAAAGCTCAATTAAACAGAAAATAAAAGAGAAATGACAGTTTGGAGATATACGTACATGTGTATTCATAACATATGATGCCTATTTTAACAATATATCTAGCTATTTGCATATTTTGCTTACAAAATATCTTTTTTACCAGTCAAATGAGGCAGCTTGCTCATTGAGCTGGCCTGGTTTTCAAGACCACAGGGGATTTGTGAGCTGTCAGGAGCAGATGATCCTAGTAAACGTGGTAAGACACATGCTTCCAACAAACACCTTGCCTGCTCCAGGTGAAAGCCTTGCTGCAAAAGAAGCTTTGAGCTGGGTTCCTTTCGGTTCGCAGTAGCTTCTTTCCCTTTTCCTCGCCTCCACTGCCAACTTCGGGCTCTGGTAAGCTCATTCTACACCCATTTCCGTTACCAAAACTGGTCTGATGGCCTATCTCTATGCCGAATGCATGTCTGCTGTACTGCATAGCAGAGGATGAAGGGAGAAGGTCGCGTGCTTTCAGATCTATTTATTTCTTACGTTCAAAATTGCACTTCTTTGTTTTACGAATCTAGTGCAGATTCTTTTCACACAATTTGATGGGAAAAACATAGATTGAGATTTAAATCCCCCAAGTGCCACATGATTTATTACATCATCTTTCATACTCACAATAATCTGAGGATATAGCCATTGTCGTCTTCACCTCGAGTGAAGACACCGAGACTCAAAGGACATAATTAATTTGCCTACATTCTTGATCAGCTTGCAAATAGCCCAGTAGCAGGATTTGAATCTAAGTCTTTGAATCTAAAGAATCTACATTCTCAACCCCTATGGTATAGAATCCTCTCCTTCCGAAAAAAAAAAAAAAGTATAGATACAAAAATACTCTCTATTGAAAACCTTCATGACTGGTTTCTTTCTAATAACCAAGGTGATATTTACTCCATTCAACTGGTGGGGCGAATGATAATGTCAAGAGTAATCTATTTAGCGATGTCTCCATGTCAGGCAGGGCTGAGCGTTGTGTATTATCTCATCGAAATTAAAAAAAAAAAAAAGGAAAGCAATCTTATGCTCGCCACCTGGAGATAGCCACTATTTCTATTTTAATGTCCGTTCTTTGTGTGTTTTTCCTATGCGGTTTTTTAATGGGATCATACTCTCCATGATGCATTGTGGCATCATTTCTCCATGGAAAAATAACATCACAAACACCTTTCCATGTCATTAAACAGTCTTTTATGACATTGGTTTGTAATGGTCGCACACTCCATTTTCTGGAGGCATCGTAATTTATGCAGTAATTCCTTATTGTTGGACACTTGACTTTTCCCATTTATACTATTGCAAATATCATTGCAACGAACATTTTCGTAGTTAGATTTTTTGTTGTTGTTGTTCTATAATACCCCTACGAAAATGTCTTCCAGTAAATATGCTGCATTGAAGCTTTTGCAGATGGTTGCTTCTTTGGGTAAAAGAATAAATGTCGAGCAACATTCTGTTTCCATCCAAGTTTATGTGGTCCATTTGGTCCATTTCCTCCAACCCTGGCCCCCAACTGGATATTTTAATTTGTTCAAAACAAAGAAGCAAAAATTGCTAATTTGCTAAGTGAAACATGATAAGTCATTGTTGTGTTGTTGTCATTTTATTGCTGGTTGAATATTGAAGTTGAATATTTCATCATGTGTCTGATTTGTTCATCTGAACTCTAATTCCATAGCTAGCCTGATCGCCTAATATAGAAGTATTAATGCATATTAGGGTAAATGTTAGGCTGAGCAAAGCTCATGAATTTAATATGAGCAGTAGGATATAGCAAATTTAAATCTCCTTTATGAAATTGCCTCTTTTCAGACTCTATGTATATGTGGTTCCTACTTAATGACCAAGCCATAGACCCATCCTGTGCCATGTTACGTGTCCCTTAGTCCAGAGAACACTCCTTCTGGAGACCCTCACCAAGTTGGCCAGTGATGTGGTCACAGACCATACATCCCTGAGCCATCAAGACTAATTATTGCCTGAAATTCTCAGCCTGCAATCAACAGAAAGCAGCAGTGCTAACTCCCTGAGGACAGCAATTAAGTCTCGTTCATCTTCGTGTCCCTGGTATGTCCCAAAGTATATGACCAGTCATGTTTGCTGCGGAATAAAGGAGTGCTAAGTACAAAACAGGAGAAGGAAGAGATAGGCAGGAATTTCACAATCAAAAGAAATAGATAGCAAGCAAATGTGCTCAATTAAAAATGAGAAGAGTTGGTGTAAAAAAAAAGGTGGGGGAGGGTGGGTTTCATAGACAGGAGGACGGAAATGCTAGCCAGGTATTATGGGCAAACTTGTGTCCCCCAAAATTCGGATGTTGATGTCTCGTCCCCCTATATCTCAGAATGCCACAGTAGTTGGAAATAAGATCTTTAAAGAGGGTAATTGAAGTTCAAAGAGGTAAACGAAGCTATTAAGATAGGATGCTAATCCAATATGACTGGTGTCCTTATAAGAAGGGAAAGGGACACACACCGTGGATACATGCGCACGGAGAGATGACCACTTGAGAAAGATACACATGCCCAGGAGAGGAGCCTCAGAAGACACCAAACCTGCCAACACCTTCAACTTGGACTTCTAGTCTCCAGAACGATGTGAAAAATTTAGCATCTCGAAATCCCCACTGCAGATTCCCAGGGGAGAAAAATCTGGTTGGCCCTGTTAAAACGAAGATGGGCTAATATCTGCACTGCCAAATGCCTCCGAGGACTCATACTACTATTTGTTCATTCACCATCTCCCCCAGCTAGGATGGTTGCGTCATAAAGACAGGGGTGTTTTTCATTCTGTGCTGTTTGTTCACCACTATATCCAGAGCATCTAACATGGTTCCTGGCATGTCGCAGGCACTCCATAAATCCTTGCTGAATGAAAGAAGAGAATTGAACTCAGGCTAGACAAGCTCTGGGGCTGATGCACTTTATAATGTGACTTAGGGGAGGTGCAGTGTCTTCAGGAGGAGTGTATGTTGCTTACGGAAGGTAAATTCTTAAATCTCCATGACTCCATACTCTCTCCAGGCTGACTCTTCATATATTTGGGATAATAATAATAATAATAATAATAAAGGATGCCAAAATCCCATCAGCATGTTTTAAAGAAATAGAACAAAAAATCATCAGATTTGTATGGAAGCACAAAAGACCCTGAATTGCCAATTGAGAGTCATCTAGGAGAGTCACCCAACCAAGTTGAGTGTTGCATCAGCAAGATATAAACTGTCACAGTGTCAAACCACTTACATATGGTGCTGCTTGTTATAGCAGCATCTAGAAGAAAGTCAGTCTGGGCTGGGATATTGGGCTTCTGCTAGACTAGAAGAATTTGGAGAATTTTCCCCGTTGTTTCAACAGTCAGCTCGTTGTCCCTATTGATAACTATTATAAAGATACATGTTGGAATTTCACAGTTTCCAGCTCTCATTTCGACCTCTGACAGGAAGGAAGGCAGGGCTCACGAAGCACGTTTTACAATGTGGAAAATGAATCTCTCTTGGTGTTGGAGTGGTCTAGCTGAGGCTTCTAGCTAGTCAGAGATCCCTGAGCCTGACATCTCACAGCCTGGTGCTCTTTCTACAACATGATGATGTGTTGCAGGAAAAGCGTGATGACGTGCTACATTCTGCCTGCACGGAGAGAGTGATATATGCACACCGGGGGGACTCCTTGCTTCGGCACCGTTCACGTTTTGAGATGAGCTTTGTCATGGGGAGCCGCCTTGTGCATTGTGGGATGTTTAGCAGAATCCCTGGTCCCTCCTCACTAGATGCCAGTGGCATCTGTTGCCCGGTTTTGACAACCAAAAAAAAAAAAATGTTTCCGCACATTGTCAAGTGTCCCCCTCTCCCAGGACAAAAATCCCCCCCGAGTGAAAACTACTGCCGTAGAGATTTCTGTCTCTTCGTAAAAAAGTGTTGTTCACGTGTATTTCCCCTAAAACACAAATATAGGCTAGAAAGCAGTTCTCCCTTCCTGGGGGAGAAGAGTAACATAAAATATGAGATGAAACTGAGGTAAAACATATCACTTTTATGTGTTCTGTTCACATATGGAGATCATATTTAGGGATGGTGTGAATCTCACACCATTACGGTTCTTTATTTAGCTATGATGGAATTTAATTCCTATGGAGTGCTTAGATTCCACTGGGTCACGAAAGCTTTGTCTGTTAACCGAGGCCCATTATAGTCAATTCAGGGTTTCTTAGACTCTTTTGAACCGTCTCACCTTTCTTCCAACTTCTCTGGGGTCGTATGTGACTTGGAAAAGGTCTAATGGTCTCAAGACGAGCATATGTTGTTTATGGAAGATAAACTCCCAAATCAACTATCTTTCCATATAAGTCATTCGAACCAACATTTAATACATGTTATTTTGAAGAATGATAATAATAATGATAAATATTATTGAGCTCTTGAAGTACAACTGACTTTGGGAAAACAAGCATGTGTGTCTTCAGTGTCAAACTTCCAGGACATTTAGGCTCGGTCAGCCCACCAAACAGTGTCTGGGGGAAGAAGGCAGTCAATCATCCTGACAATCTGTCATCTGCTTCTGAAGTCTGCGGGACGCCAAACACTCCGAGTTGGGAAAGCGCTGTGGTCTTGTCCTCCAGATGTTTGAGGTCATGTTACCCCACCCTCCGTGTGTCAGAGCTCCTGGCTGAGAGACAGTGACACTGATGATCACTTCTTACTACAAAGCATAACAGTACCGCCTTTGCATGTGTGTGTGTGTGCGCACGCGTTAAGAATGCACCATGGCTTAAAGCAGAGGGTTTGACGAGCGTTATCTTATTCCTTGAAGTGAGGTTCTATTAGCAGCCAAGGAACAGATCCAAGGCCACTCGGGTGGGAGGTGGCTGTACCGAGTCAAATGGTAGCCCCCAAAAGATATGTCCACCCAGAACCTGTGAACGTGACCTCATTTAAATAGGGCCTTTTGCGAGTGTGTTTAAGGATCTGGAGATGGGCTTGTCCTGGATTTAGGGTGGCCTGGTATCCTTACGAAGAAATAGAGGGAGATCTGAGGCTCAGACACACAGAGGGGAATGCCAAGTAAAGATGGAGGCAGAAATTGGAGCGATGTGTCTATAGGGTAAGGAATGCCAGAGATTGCTAGCAACCACTCGAAGCCAGGAGAGAAGCATGGTACAGATTCTCCCTCGAGGCCTCCAGAAGGAGGCAACCCAGCCAATACCTTAATTTCTGACTTCTGCACTTCTAAAATGTGAAGTTGTAAATGCGTTGTACTGTTGTACGAAATGCCTCCGTTTGGGGTGATTTTTCGTGGAAGTCCTCGGAAGCAAACATGGCGGCTGAAGTAAGAGTTGAACACATGGGTCAGCCAGTAACCTACGAGTAACCCACGAGCCACAGAACCAGCTCTGTACTTTCCAGTAACCTACGAGTAACCCATGAGCCACAGAACCAGCTCTGTACTTTCCAGTGCCTTAATTCAATGTCTTCACATTCCCAAATTCAGTGACCCAGAGAACTGCAGTTTTCAAAAGAAGTGCACATGCGTACACAGACACACACACACACACGTGTGCATACACAGAGCCAGACACACACACACTTCGAAGAGGTAGAACGACCACGAAGCCCTCTTAGCGATTTCCTCAGATGATTACTAACGCTCAAGAAAAGAAGAAAAAGGAAAAGACATTCGACTTGCAACTTCAACTCTGATCAAGCTGGCTGTGGGGGCTGGGGCGGCGGGAGGCGGAGTAACCTCAGCCATGCGATGCGAAACCAGAGGATTGGACCTCGTTAGCATTCATGATGATATTTTATTCCCATAGAGCCTTTTATCCCCGGATTCCAGACATCTTTAAAAGGGGAGCGAGTGCTGTTCTGGTTCGCATTTGATGTGGCCACGAGGTCATTGGAGAGGATGGAGGGAGGACTCAGGTCAAGACATTTACCCTCGTTTTCCGGAGTCGATGGACAAACCAGAAATAGTGCAGATTTCTAGGCATCGACGTTAGAATCTTCTGAGTTCCCCACACCCCAGTTGATTTTTCCTTGTAGAAATCGCCTTCCCTCTTTCTAGATAATTCAGAGAACTCTTATACATCCTTCAAGTTCCAGTTCCGATGAGAAGCTTTCCCTGACCTCTCACGAAGCGATGTTGATTATCTCATGCCTTGTACACACACTCTATTTCATATGTACCTCAATTACAGCATTTATAATAGTTGATACTATTTAGGGGTCAGTCTGTCCCTTTAGACAAAGAATCCTTAGCCCAAGAGTTTAAAACGGCCAATGGAAAGGCTTCAAGGGCAGCCCTGAAACTGCAAAATTTTTTTGTAAATGTGCAACTTAAAGGATAAGTCCTCTGTAGCTTTTGCGAATTTTCAAAGAACTTCAAGACATAAACACATTTAAAGTTCGCTGCGCTAAAAATTAAAGTCTCTTGAGTTTTTATATCTCCGTTGCCTGGCACAGCACCTGGCCCGGCTCAGACACGTGAAAAATGTCCGTTGCATAAAACTTGGATGGAAATATGGTCAGAGGGATTCTGAGTTACTCCGATTTTGCATTTGAATCATTGCAGCTTTGAGGGAAAACTTTAAAAGCTCCTAATCTGACTCACAGCTAGCTCTCTTTTCCAAACAAAGCAAGTCAGGTGCCTTATTCAGAAGAAGTTTATTAACATTTCGATAGCTGCTACCTCTTGCTTTCCAGAACTTTCTACTTTTTTAGTGGTCTCAGCAATCCAGCACCTAAAATTTATCCCACAGGGATGCGGCATAATAGCAAAAACACTGGACTCAATCTGATTGTCTGTCCATAAGTGCTATTGTTCTTTAGAACAGAGGCCAGCAGAATATTTGTCAAGGGCCAGGGAGTCAATATTTTAGGCTTTGGGGGACATGCAGCTTGTCTGTAGCCCCTGCAATTACTCAACTCTTCCTGTACTGTGAAAACAGCCCAGACAACATGTACATGTACCAATAAAACTTTATCTACAAAAGCAGGCAGGGGGCTGGATTTAGCCAATAATTTCCTGAGCCCTGCCTTAGAATTCCATATCGTTGTTAAGAATGACTTGTGGAAATGTCCACAATTGATCGAATTTGCAAAGCAGTATGACCAGCATGTGCGATCGATTCTGTTTTAAGCCCTTTATCTGTGCTATTTTATTTAATCTCCCCCTACAACCACTGATAACTGGGGCGGGTGGCTTAGCCTCCTTGAGCCTCCATTTCCAAACTGGTGAAACTGGGGCAGAACAGGACTGCCGCGCCTCTGTTTAAAGCATTAGACGCCGTTCCGTAATAGAAACACAATGAAAGTTTGTTCCCTTCTCTTAAACGTTTTTTTTTTTTTTCCCAACGAGCCCCTTTTCAACTAAAAGAGAGTGTAAAGAAAGTGATGGTAAAATAGTTTCCATTCTGAACATTTTCTCTGAGGGTACAGACATCTATTCAGACACAGATGACTTGCGTGGGGGTTTTTTTCTTATTTTTTTTTTTTTTGACACATGCTGTGGTGACATGGTGATGTCTATTATCTTATGTGTGATTAATGAAAGCTGTTAATATAAACAGTGAGAGGAGAGGCACTCTGATTTTCCCAGTGGCTGCTAATTAAGGAGGTGCTGCTCATTTTCAGGATTCCGAGGGAGCTGCTCTGTCTTAGCTGTCTGTAATAATTTATCAAGAAGCGAAGTTTTAAGGACATGACCTAGAAAGAGGATGATAATAAAAGAAATGTCTCTTTTCCTTGGAATAGTCGTAATAATGATAACGACAATACTAGATTGTACTAGATGCTTCTATGTGCCAGGGACGAGCTAAGGGCTTTGCAGGAATATCCTTATTTAGTTCGCCCAACAATCCTCTACGGTAAATTGCTGTGTTCGACTTGCGTTGTCTTCAACTTTTGGATGAGGTCGCTAGTCTTACAGAAAATGAGTGACTGACCATGAAAAGGACACTCGGCATGACTTAGTTAAAGAAGCAACTCTGAGGTTTGGGGAAAAGAGACATGTGTGGAATTCTCCATATTATGTGGATTCTGTATCTGGGGCGGGGTGTGTGTGTATGTGTGCGATAGAAATAAGCATTGGAGGGACACCTACAAACACATGTGTACAGAGATACGTGTGCAGAGATACACACGTACACACAACGTGGTCCGATCAAGAAAGTCTTTATGTTCGAGTAAGTATAATATCCACGAGCCTGTCATAATTTCAATGGTACGATATCCCTAGCACTAGTGGACAGGAACGTGAACACCAACACACGGCGTTGTATGTTGGGTCTCGGTTTGCCCACAGATACAGAAGAGGCCCGCGAGGTACAGCCCAGATCTGCTTTCCGAAAGCCGGAGGCACAGCGACATTTACTCACTCATCCACTCGCAAGTGCGGAGCTCGTGGGAATGGAGAGGAAAGATGACCTTGGGGATTATATGGGAAGTAAAAGTCCCAGGGCTGGATGATTGATTAGGTGGGGCAAGTGCGGAATGAGATGAAGCTGAACAGGACACCATGACTTTTCCAGTTTGATTGAGTGGATGGCTGATCACGCCACGGATGAGCTGGGGAACCGAGGTGCAAGTGCAGGTTCGGGGGAAGGTGATAAGCTCCATCTCGGACATTCCAAGCTGGAAGTGCCTGAGGGACGTCCGGGAGCAGATGTGAGAAGACACATATGGGTGTTTATGGGTCTGAGGCTTATGGAAGGGGGACATTCAAAGCCGAGGAGTGAAACAAAGGTGAATCCTGGGATGTACCGAGTATGAGGTGAGCGGAGGAAGAGAAGGGAGCGGAAAGGAGGAGGAGAAAAAGGGATCTGACCGATTCGAAGAACGATGGCGTGATCAAGAAGGGGACGAGGGGCCTGAACGAGGTGTCTGTAATGGGGTGTGGCACATGGGAGACCTCAGGACCTCAGTGGCCGAGGTCTCTTCCCTAACCTAGACTAGAAGGCCCCCTTGAGCTTCTTTCAAAGACAGCTCAGTTTTGCAAAGGGCCAGGACTTTGCTATAGTAAAGAGACGTCTTGACGTGTGATACATTCTCAGTATACATTTTTCCTTTTCCTCCCAGTTCATTAGGTGTTTGTATGAAGGTGTGTGTTTGTGTGTGTGAGAGAGAGAGAGAGAGAGAGAGAGAGAGAGAGAGAGAGAGAGAGAGAGGTTACAAAGGACAGAAAACATAAAGACAAAGGGATTTTATGGGCTCAGATGGCTGAAAATTCCAAAAGAATTGACTTCAGAGACAGCTAGATTCGGGGATTCTGACGAAGTCAGATCTTTTACTTGCTCTCTCTCTATCCCAGCTCAGCTTCCCCTTCGTAGGCTCCATTTTGAGGGAAGTATCAAAATGGTCCTTGCAGCTCTGGGCTGACTCTTAGCATCCTGCACCTAGAAGGGCGTACCTCTCTCTCCCAGGAGCGCAGAAAAGAAGTCTCAGCAGAGTCTCCATTAATTCCAAAAGGTCTGGCTAGAGGCACATGCTCACCCGGAACCAATCACTGGCCAGCAATGCTGTGATTGGCTGGACCTTAAGTGGACCACGTGACATTCCCAGAACTCAGTCTCTGAAGGATGAGAGTGGGCAAGGTCTGGCACTTCCAGGAACAATCAAGGTTCCAGTAACAGGAGACTCCATGACTGGGTACAGAGTCTGTGCCCTCTACAAAGGCAATTTGGTGTGTGCATGTGGAAATTTTTCCTGGCTCCTTAATTCCTAAGTGTGTTTGTGTGCATTTCCACCCCATTCCTTCTTTTTACTCATTGGTGAGTTCAGAAAAGAGACGCTAAGCATCAGCTCCCTGCAGAACGGAGTTCTCGCTGGAGCAGGACCTGCAGAGGGGCGTCTCCCAGGATCCCTAGCTCCAGACTCCCTCCCTGGGAACGCAAGAAGGATGTCTTCAGCCTCTGCTGACTCAGCGGGTCAACGGGGACCTCTGACACCTCCTAGCCTTTCCCGGAACCTTAAGAAGGAAGAGGAGAGAGTCTCAGAGGGCAGGTTTAAAATTAGAAGGGAGGGCAGTGCTGCCTGTGGTTCTTGAACGTCAGCCATTCGGGAGGAATGGGAGATAAGGTGGTCAAGAGACAGGAAGCATTTATTTAAGATTCCTATCACACTGGGAAGCTGGAGGGGGAGTTCAGTTCAGGGGAAGAACAGGATGTTGCCAGGATCCGGGGCAGGGCCAAGGGCAGGGGGGCATGGAGGGAATGGATATTGGAAAGGGATTGCTTGTCAGCCAGGGGTTAAGGCGAGAAGGTTTGGAGAGGTCCCTGACAGGAAGTCAGCCCTGAAAGAGGCCCCTTGGGAGTTCGGGTCCCTTCCGTTGCAGAAGGAAAGATAGATCGTCTCTTCGAAGACCTTGGATCTTTTCAGCGAGGCTGGCGTGTTTCTGGGTGGTCCACGGGGAGAGGGATCTCGTTGAACGCTTGTGTGAGCTCTCGGTTCTCTGTTCTCCCTGGAGTCTTTCTGCAGTCCCCCAGCTCGGAGGCTACAACACTGACCTCTGAAGGGCGCCACTCTGTAGCTCCACTTGCCCTTGAGGGCTGCAGGAAGTTAAAGGCCAGACTGTCTGACTCAGCCCCTGGGATCAATTCTCACCCCACTCTCATGATGCTGAGGGCCACGGTCCTGAGCGCCAGTAAGTCCTCCTGTCCTTCAGGGGAAGTGCGCAGTTTCTCTAGTCTTCAGAAAAGACCACCCCACCCCCACCCCGTATCAGAATAAAAAAATCCAGCGGAAAGAAGTCCACAAAGAGGCCACTTACAAGATGAAGAAACGCAAATAACCAACAAACACCAAGGGGAAAAATGTGATCATCATTCAACTATTCCACGACTGCATTGTTGTGGTAAGCCAGATACTGCCGTGAGCCTTGGACATCCACTAACTGGTTTTAGTCCTTTTAACGACCCTAAGAAATATTTTCTCCGTCTCACAGCACAGTCCTAGAAACCAGGGCACAGAGGGGTTAAGTTCCCTGTCCAAGGTCCCAGCTGTTAAGTGGCAGAGTGTGGAGGAGAGAGGACTCTGCTAACCGCCTGATGGATAAGAGTCTGGGTTTGCAGCTGACGAAACTGGCCTTGGACAAGTGCCTTCACCTCTCGGAGCCTCAGTTTCCACACTCTAGACAACGAGGATAAAATAGCACCCCTATCATCGAGTTGCAGAAAGTTTTTAACAAGAAAATATATGATCAGTATGGTCCATTAGTATTTATTAAAAGCACGATAACCAGTAAAGTTTTGTCCAAGGCAAAAGTTTCATTATTGTGGACTTGCAGGTTCCAAGGACCTACCGTAGCAGCTGTCAGGTGTTCTGAAGGGTCTTCTCCTGGCAAAAGAAGCCAGAGGCCCAAGGAGCAGGGCTGAGATGTGTCGCACCCTTACTCTCCTCTCCCGGCTCTTCTGCGGGCATAGCTGACAGGAGTCTGAAGGGACCTCTCGCTCACCCACACCCGGGGCCTCCGGGGAAGCATATGGACCCCAGCGGCGGATCAATGGTGGAGTATTTGCTCAGCTCCACACCCACGGTCCAGCTGAAGAGACGCCCTTGGGTTCAAGGCTAAAGGCTTCCGGGAAATGTGGCTGGGGCTCCAGGCCATCAGTCACTCAGTAACTGACCACCTCGTCTCTGGGGACAGCCTAGAGCTCTGGCATGGGCCTTTCCACGTTCTCATTTCCAGGGCGAGCGTCTGCTTCCTCTTGCTCTTTCCAGTAGCAGCCACACACTCGCGTCATTGCAATAGTTTTTGTCACCGTTGACTGAGCGCCCGCCGCGTTCTGGGCCCCGCGCTAAGCATTTTCTGTACGGTTCCTCATTAAATCCTCACTATCACGCTAGGTCTTAGACAGTATAATTTTATCCCTGTTTTACAGCCCGCTCAGAGTGGAAGTTCTTTGCCAGAGGTCACACCGCCGGAAAGCAGAAGGCCTGGGATTTGAACCCAAGCCACCCGACTCCAGAGTCCACGCCTGAGGCTACGACGCTCATGTGCTTTCACAGGGATTCTCTTGGCCGGGTCCACCTGCCAATCCAGGGCACCCTCCCGTCCTCTGCTCTTACAGAAACCAAGGGGTGACATTGGGCAGTCAGGTTATAGGAGGCAACCAGGGTCACATACGTGACAAATGCAGGGCAGTTACAAAGCTACAGAAGAACTGAGTGGAAAGCATTTCAGCCAGAAAGTACAGGGAGTGTGAAGACCCCGAGGCAGGAACACACTCATCCGGTTCTCATTCATTTCTAGGTCTCTTCCACGGAGATGTTTATCTACCATCCTGTTTTCCACTCATCCATCCTTTGGAGCCCAGTTAAGTGTCTCCTCTTCCAGGAAGTCTTCTCCAAACCTAGGCCAGGCTTGGTCCCCTGTCACTGTTCTCGGGGTCCCCATTCTTCTTCAAAGAAGGTCACACACTTATGTGTACTTAAGAGCCTGGAGTATTGGCTTACCGTTGGTCTCCTACATGAGGTTATAAACTCTAAGTAGGTGCAGGGGCGAAGATGCTTGCCTTGTAGCCTCTCTACTTGGAACAGAGGCGCCTAGCAGGTTCTCCGACGAATGTTCATTGACTGGCTCGTCTGATGAGACCACGTTTTGAAGATTAGAGTCAATGCTGGATGCCCTTGCTTATCAGGGGAAAGACATGCCTGTCACTTCTTGGGGACGGGGGGTGCCACTGGAGAAACTCTTATACTCCTGCACAAGGAGATATACGAGTATGTCCATTACAAAATGATTTGTATGAAAAAAAAAAATTGGCTTCGATTTAGATGTCCACCAGCGGTGACACCATGTGACACCATGCACGCATGCGTTTTAAGGCTGCACACATCACAAGGAGGGTTTTCAAAACATAATGTGGAGGGACCATTCTGGTCACAAAGTGATTCAGGTCTCACTTAAGACATTGGAGACAACCCAGAGGCCCTCCAGAGGTTTAAGGATTCATATGTAAGTCTGTAAGAATCATATTAAAATGGGAGCGTGTATTCTGAGCTCGTGGGAGTACTCGGGGTAGAGACGGGGGCAGGTAGAATTGCACCTGCGACTGGACGAGGGGAATTTCACTTTCCTGAGATGCTCCAATCGCGTTTAAGAAGTATGAATTCATGTCTTCCTAATTTTAAAATGGATAAATACAAAATGGAGATGGTTAGAAAATGTGCCAACACATTCATAATGGCTAATTGTGGGTGGTGGAAATATGGGTGAGTCTTATTTTTTTCTAACCCTCTTCCTCCTCTTCCTCCTCCTTTCCCTTTCTTCCGCCTCCTCCTTCCCCTTCTTCTGCTAGTTCTTTGATTTCAGAGCACAGAGGAAGGCGAACGAGAGAGGGAGGGAGTGAGAGAGAGGGAAGAGACACAGGCACGTATGCAGGGGAGAAGTTATGAACGTAAGAAGTCTGAAAACAGGCAAGAGAGCAAGGTTGTAGGAACAGAGATTTCTGACCCAGAAAAAGGCAAACCCCATTTTCGCATATTTTTAGCGGAAAAAAAATAGAGCACACCGAGGAAGCTTGAGAAAGGGCAGATTTTAGCACAATCTAATAAGAACTTATTAGCATGTCAAATAAATGTTAATTACCTAAACTCTACAGTAATATACCATCCTTAATAACATTATTTAACACTGCAGATGGCTTCAGAGGCTTCTTCTCCCCCCGAACCATCTCCCAGGGATAACCTCTGTTGTCAGTTTGTTAACTTCCTACGTAGACTTTTTCAAATACCTTTGCACACATATAATTACCATAAAAAATGCGTAGATGAGTTTCGTGTTGATTTATTTTAAACACGCCTAGAACTAAACTGTATGAAATGTTCCAGAAGTGTTCAAGAAGCACTTTCGTTCACCATTGTTTCTGGCATTTATCCACAGGGATATATATGTATAGACTTAGTGTCTCCTTTTTCCTGGCTATCTAATGTTCCATTGAAAGACCATACTACATTTTATGCATGCACTTCTCTACTGGAGAAAAAATAGATTCGTTCAATTTTTTTTGCTATTACAGTGTAGCTGTGATCACCCCTGAACACACCTCCTCAGGCATCTCCAGTTTATAGAAAGAGCACATTTTCAATTTTAACAGATTCTGTCGATTTGCCCAAAGGAACATTAGGTAACCGTGAGCTGTCTGGGACTAAATTAGGCCACTTTGCAAGAATGAGTCCCTCATCTCTGCCAGTGTCCAAGCATTAGCTGGACAGCCTCTTGGCACGGCTACGTTAAGGGGACGCTAGCCATTGAGGTCCCTTCCAACCATGCTGTCCTGCAATCTCTCACCTCCCGCAGTGGGACTTCCACTCGATACAGCTCACACCAAGAGCCCCAGCTGCATTCAGGAAGAAAAGTCATCTTTCTGCAAGTTTGAAGTCGCTATCAAGGACAATTTTGTAAAAACACATGTTTCTTGTTTTTATTATTGTGTCATATTTTATTCTAAGCCGAAGGCATCTTAACTAAATGCTGTGTTTTGCCAGCGTTTGGAAAGGGGAGGCCTGGCGCCAACTCCTGGGTCGGTACCCAGTAGCTGTATCATCTTCAGCCTGCTCTTGAATTTCTCTATGCCTCAGCTTCCTTGTCTGTCAAATGGGCAAATTCCTACTTCTATCACATCCGTCTGGGCGATTCCACTGGCCGTTGGATGTAACTGGCTCCAAAGGCCGGCGAGTTGCATGTTCTCTAAGGGAGTCGAGGGGGAAGGGTCACTACACAAACTGGCTGTCCTAGAGATGCACGGACTGGGAGGCATCTTTGCCCTTGGACAGGAAGGAAGTTCAAGGTTTAACCAATCCATCGCACCCATTGCCGTGGCCAGCACAACCTTTTGTTCAGTGTTTTATCTTTTTCCAAGCAAGTCCATTATCTCGTCTGTTCATCAAAGGTCCCTGCAAGGAAGTCAAGCAGAGGATGGGCCCAAGGAGAGATGACTCAGGGATCTGAAAGTCAAGGCCAGAAGCCTCTCTGACAAGCAGCCCACTGGGCTGAGTTTCTCCACTGATCTTGGCCTTGGAGGAAGGTTAGGCTGTCCAGGCCTGGCCTGAAATACTCACAGAGAGACTGCCTTTCCTCTGACCACGCACTGGGCTCCTCAGCCCAGCCAGATGGTCTGCAGATGTGAGCTCTGGGTTGCAAGGGAGGCTGGGAGAATAGGCAAGACCGATCCTCTTGCTTGGGATGTCAGGCCCCAAGCTCAGGTCCCACGATGCTATAAAAGCCACGGGTCCCACGGCTCTCCCTAACTTCAGTTTACAGACTTTTGGAGAGAAGGTGGTGCTGGAGGCACTGGCACCCTCCCGCGATGCTGGTAGCTGTCCGTCAGAGAACATCTCAGGCGACAGCTGTCTCATCCTGCGGCCTTCAGGTCAGCTCGGACACAAGCCGCAGCCTCATGTCACCTCTGCAGCTCGGGCCAGTCCCGGAGAGCCTGCTGGGTTCCCAAAAGCCTTCTTCCAAGGGACCGCGGGCCCTGCGCTGCCTTTTCCTCCTCCAGTCTATTCCAAAATTCAGGGTCCCTTCCCTCATGCCGTATCTTTAGAGTAGCCAGTGTTGATTTTTATCTTAGGGGACCAATGTCACCGCCAACCCCCTCGGAGTGGGACTGTTTGGAGCTCTGCCTTGAAATTAATAATTCCCTGACTCTCAGAGAGATCCCAGGGGCTTTGCTTCCAGGCATGTTTACGGCCAGACCCAAGTTCTCCCATCCATGCTGTGTGGCTTTGGGGGAGTTACCTCACCTCTCTGATCTTAGGCTTCCTATGGGTAGAAGTGGGGAATCACGACTTCACAGGGCTGTTGGGAAGATTCAAGAAAACACTTTTAAATGCCTGGTATGGTGCCTGGCACGGAGTCCGCGCTCCCTAAGGGGTTGTGGCTGTTTCCGGTGACTGTCATTGTAGTCGTGGCTGTGGCAGGTGTGAAGAAGATGCCTCCCTTCTGCCCTCGGCCCCCTCGTGGCCTCGCGAGTCAGACCGACCTGCATTCTCACCCTAGAATTCCCTTATAGCTACATGCCCTTGAACAAGTTCCCGAGCGTCCCCCAAGCCTGCCTCAGTTTCCCCATCTGTCAAGAGAGGTTCAGAAAGCTTAAGGGACTCCCCCAAAGTCACCTACCCAGTAAGGAATTTCCACCCAAGCCTGCAGCCAAGAGGGCTAATCGCATAACCGTGACACAGCTCCATCCCAATCCTATTTCTACGTCCCTTAAGTAAGGCCACTGTGTTTCTTAAATTTCACCCGGAATGAGGACTACCTAAAAATGACATCTTCTTCAAATGCTAAAGTTCTGACTGAAAGCCCATGTCCAGCCGACCACCAGGACACCAGTTTACCCTACCCCCATTCCACCCCACCTCCAAAAAAAAGCCAGCAACCAGGTGTGAGAGAGGGCTTTGGACTATTCAGAGAAGGTTCATGAAGGGAGGGTCTGAGGAGGAGAACTGAAATTCACCCCATTCAGGAAGGACCTTGATAGCATCTGCACATCAAAGGAAGCCAAGGCTTCAAAGTCGGGCTCTCTGTCCTGCCCTCCTCCCCCCAGGACCGGTCACGGCTAACTGGTTCACTTGGGGACAGCGCTAGCGGGTGCAATGTGAGAAACTTGTCCTCACGGCAGTGAAGAGAAGAGCGTGACTCTGGAGCCTGGCAGATCTGGCTGCGTTTCTCTCTGCCTCCCCCTGCCACCAGCTCGGGGGCCCTCGCTCTGGGGCCCCAGACCCCAAGTGCTCTGTGCATGTGGAATTCAGGTCACCCGTGAACCTGATCGAGGAGAAAATGTATCGCATCCTTGTCATCACTCACCTCGAACTGAAATTTCTCATTTCTTTTCCATTGTGATTGTAGGCAGGATCAGCTGTCCCTGTCATCAATAGAAATCGCAGATACTGGCATGTCAGGTTACAGGTGTCTCACCGAAGTTAGCATCCCTTAGTCTCATGACACCTCTGCCCTCGTGGTGGTGATTAGAACTACTGCTATGACTTGTCATTTCAAGAGTGGGTAATGAAGCACAAATATCACATGACTTTCCTATTTGTCGTTGGTTTCCTTGGTAATCTGCGTATTGTATTTTCTGGGATCTTAAACACAATTCTGAGAAGGGGTTCCTAGCTTCAGCATAGTGCCAAAGAGTCTATGGAATGTGTACACACACACACACACACACACAGACACACACACACACACACACACACACAGACACACACACAGCGCACACACACATTACTAAGAACGCCTGTAGTTCCATTAAACTCTGTCAGCCTTGGCTTTCTTGTCAAGGAAATGGTCATTAAATCTCTTCTCTTAGTGCCTTTGTGAAGATCACATATTCCAACGTGTGTGAAAGCACCGGGCACGTAGGAGACATTCAATCAACGCTAACCTCCCTCTTTCCTCTTGACAATCACCCTCATGCAGCCTGGGGCCAAGAGCTGGTGTATTTACCACCTGCCTTCCGTGGCCGCCCATGAAAGCCTCTTACCACATGCTGCTCACACCCGGCTCCAGGAATAAAATGCCCCTCCTGTGCTGCCACGACACACGTCCAGTGAGATGGAGATTGACAAGGCCACAAATATTTGAACTATCTTTGGGATAACACAGGGCATTGACTCCAAAGTATGTGCTACATCTGCCGAAAGTTTATCCTAGAATAACAAACGTGACAGCTAGCAATGTGGGGGATGTGGGGGGTGGCACGATAAGATAAAAGGCACCCGTGGGGTCCACAGGCACAGCCCATGCAGGATGAAAGAAACTCGGGACTGAGTGTAGCATCAGGGGAGTAAAGCCACTGAGTCAAACAGTCCATTTTCTAGAAAGTTCCCAGCATCTGAGTGGGGCATGGAGCAGACAGTATGTATAAATTCAGCCTTGTTGCTGTGTGACCCTGGGTAGCTGTGACAGCAAGATGCTAACCTTGTGTGCCTGAGAAAATTCAGAGAAATCACTGTAAAGCACTTAACGTGTGCCTGGAACAGAGTGAGCCTTCAGCAAATGTTGCTCTGCTGTTTTCACTATTAGCATCACTAGACTGACATATGGAGACGAATTCATCTCCCGGACCCAGTGGTCAGGGGGTCTGCTTTGCCAGTTAAAATTATGTGACCTTGGGTTGTTTTATTTCTTTGTGCCTCAGTTTCTTCAGTGTGCTGTGGGATAGCTTTAGGAGCTTGTACAGTGGTTCTGGGACTTAGTTAAGATAATACATGGAAAGGGCTTAGGCCAGAGTCTGACCCAGAGCAAACACATGATAAATGTTAGCAATAACCATTACTATCATCATCATCATCACCATGTAGCACTACAAACTGGACACAGAGAGAGGAAGCCCTTTGGAATAAATAAATCAAGGGCAGAGTTTCTCGGTGAGACAGATATCTAAACCAGGGGTAGGTAAACTATCTGCCACCTGTTTTATAAATAAAGTTTTATTGGAACACAACCACACCCACTCATTTATCTGTTGTCTATGGCTGCTTTCTCATACAACAGCAGAGTTGAGTATTCTCTAGCCCTTTAAGAAAAAGTTGTCATCCCCTAGCGTGGAGGACTGGTGGTATTTCAATGAGATGCCTCAGAAGGGATGCTAATGAGCCATTCGACATCAGTTAATTATTATTTTTCTGTGTCGATTGATTAATCATGCTGGGAAGAATAATAACCTTTCTTCTATCCATTTTTCTGTACCTCCATCCACTCGTCTATTCGTTCAATAAACATTCAGAACTCTACTAAGTGCTGGGGGTGGAGCAATGAACTAAGACTAATGAGAGAAGTGGACAAGTAAGTGGATAATTACAGTTCAGAATTTGGAGAGCCATGCGGGTCAGCCCACACCACGCTTTCTGTGAATCAGAGATGACGTAGCTGAGAAGTCGAGGTTCGACACATCAGTGGCTAGAGTGTACAAGCGCGATCTGAGGTGGGCAAATGACATCGGGCAGGAAACCAGTGTGGAGGTGTCGGGTGAAGCTTCGTGGAGGAGGACATGGGAGCTGAGTCTTAAAAAGAGGTCGGGCGAAGAGGAAAAGAAAAGGGGACAGGGGACAGAGAAGGCCATCTTAGGTGGAGGCAATCGAATCAGGTGACTGGAGACGGGGTCAGGTCTGCTGCTATGAAGAGCACCTTTGACTACATCATAAATTTCTACCAGAATAATGTCAGACCGCCATCACCTAATCACCTCCCCTCAACTTTACATTCTGGCCCTAACTCAGATCTGGTCTTCTCTCCATCCTCAGCGCCAGCCTCTAAACCAAGCCACCGAGGACTCCCACCCCGGCATCGGCCAGAGCCATCCCGATGATCCCCACAAACGTCTCCTCTGCTTTGCATCCAGAAGGACCATCCTAAAATCAGTCTGATCGCCATACCCCCTGCTCTAACACCTTCCACGGCTCCTCGGTGCCAGAGATCAACCGAAACTCGTCGATGTGTGGTCCTGGCACAAACTCTGCTTCCCTTCCTCCCCCCGCCCCACAATGCTTCCCCAGAGACTCACTTTTTTTCTATCTTATCTCCTCACATGTTGGAATTTCTGTTTCTCTTCTTTGGCATATATAGATCTAGATTGATACATGATGGAGAGATAGATGATTGGTGATAAGTGATGGATAAATAGATGCGATATATGTCTAGATAGATGTGATATATATTTAAGTAGATCTTCAAGTAAACGCTATATATTTCTGACTACATGTAAAGTCTATCTATCTATCTATCTATCTACTTATCTATAGTATTGACATAATATATATATAGTATTTGCATATAGAGAAATTTAAAGATGGAGATAGACACTTCAAGCCACCTCGGTTCAGGGACGGGCAGCCAGAAACCTGCTAACTGGTCTCCCGGCTTCTGCCTTCGCCTCCTACAGTCTTTTCTCTCAAAAGTAGCCAGAGGGACCCTTTTAAACCTACGTCAGATCATGTCACCCCTCTGGGCAAAACCCTCCCACGACTGTCCGTCTCACTCAGAATGGAAGCTAACATCTGGGCCGCAGTCCCCCGAGCCCCGCGAATCCGGGCCTGCACGGTTTCTCTAACTTCATCTCTCACTGGCCTCTCCCTTACTCCTCTCCCCTTTCAATAGCCCCGTTATAACTCCTCAAACGGTCCACGCACACTCCCACCTCAGGACCTTTTCACTGGCCGCTCCCTCTGCCTAGAAGACCATTCGCCCGTATCTGTGGGACCCTCTCTCTCCTGCTCTCGCCTCTCTTTTGGGACTTTACTCAAATGTCGCCTTCTCACAGACATCTCTTATAATCCCATTTAAAGCGGCAAACTGCTTCCCAGGTCCTTCCTTCCTTCTGCGTATCTTTATCACGCATGTTAACGTACAATAACATTTAATCATTATTTTTTTAATATCTGTCCCCATTACCTTGAAAGCTAATGCAAGGATTTGTGTCTGTTCGGTTTACTGTAATACCTTCAGCAACTCTAATAATCCATGGCGCATAGTAGATGCTCAATGAATACTTGGGAAACGAAGGAATTGTCTCCTTTACTGCAGTCAGTATACCTCTATTAATGCATCCATGGATGACTTTGATTTTTTTTTTTTTTAGCCATGTCATACTATTAGTGCACACTGATATTTCAGTTGTCACGAACCTTACGGTTTTTGTTTCTCCATGTGTGTTACATGCCCTGGTAATGACTCAGGGAAATTTTCTGTGCTCCCAGAAGCCAACAGTCCAGACAGGGTTAACCCTAGGCCTTACCACCCACTGGGTGTCCCCAGGATCCTCCTCTTGTCCCGACGTTGATTTTTTTGTCTTCCTCTGGCTTTGCTGTCGTTTGTTTAACTTGGACTGTGCTTTCTCTGTTTTCTCCCTCCTGTTTGCTCTCCTGGGCCTCTGGTTTGAAGTCGGCCGCCCAATGGCCTCGACACTGTCACCTTTCCTCCAGCCACCAGCTGTGCCCCACACGCCACCAACACTTTTGCCAAGGGGAGGGGCCAGATGGCTCAAGCATTTCACTGCAGGTCAGCCCCCAGCCTGGATCAGCCTGATGGACAACGGTATTGACAGTCTGGCTGACCCTCGTTCGATAGGCTGACATTCCCCATATTTCACAGGCCGACGTTGGATGTGTATCAAAGAGACCGTTAGGTCACCAAACAGCTAATTAAAGCAATAAAGAGCCAAGAGGCCTCGGTGGCCTCTTTCTTCCTTGAGAGGCTTGAGACCCCTGGTAGGAACTTGTGCTCCCTTTGCCCGTGGGGTACAGTTTAAGATGATATTTAAAAAGGTCCCAGTGAGCCCTCTCATCGGAAAAGAGACAAGGACAAATTCCAGACTCCACCTCCATCACCATTTTAATCTTTAGGACTCCACACGGAGTTGCACAAGGTAGAGTCCGCAGAGCTTGTTCTTCTGGGGAGGAGTGTTTTGATAGAGGCCACTTGTTTTGATCGATCATTACCAGGTCTACGTGACTGAGGGTCATCGTGAGTGAGACTGAAGGTGTCCGGGGGCCCAGCTCACTCTGGCCACCTTGGCAGTAGGCACCCCTGGGCATGAATCCCAGCACATGTGCTAGCCGTGTGTGGCCTTGGCTTAGTTTTTAAGCCATTCTGAGCCTCGGTTTCATCATCTCGCAAATGCAAATGTGAATAATGCCAACGTTAGACATTAATAACGTTAATCTTATTGCAAAGATCAAACCAGTGGATCCTTAATTCTGGCTTCTGATTAGAATCACCTGAGGTGCTTCTATAACACACTTTTGTCTAAGCTCAGCCAAAGCCAATTGATTTAGAACCTGGGGCTGGGTTTTGGGCATCCCGTATCTTTTAAAAATAACTTTGGATGGTTCTTATGTGCAGTTAGGGCAAAAATCACCAGATTGAATGATATTAAACGATTACTATGCTCTCCTCAGGGCTGACGCACAGTAGGGGCTTCATGAAGACTGAGTATTTTCCTTTCTTCTCTTTGGTGTCTGTTGTTTTGAAACCTCTCCTTACCTGCTTAACAGACGTGACATCGAGCAGCTGTCTCCAAGCCATCTGATAAAGAGATTTCCAACATAGTCTTGGAGACTTCTACTGGTGAGTTATCAATGGGGTCCAGTTTCTCTTTCATCTACAAAGACTAGTCTTTTCCATAATTCTGTATGATCCCCCATCAGCACCATTTTTTGATAATATCTCAAAGAGGCTACAGACTTCAAAAGTCACTTATGGCATCAAGAGCCTCCAATTCGTACTCTGGATGTCACGGTGCCACTACGGCCCTGTCGTAGGGACCTAAATCACACCTTGCTGCATTCAGTGGGTGACTGGACAAAAGTCCTTAGTGGCAGACTGGAAAAAATGATAATGGTATACATGAGAGCGAGTGTTGCATATGATCCAGATGGTCCACCAAAGAGACAGGTGTGGACGTCCTATTTTATTTATCTCATCTCAGAGACTTTTTTCAAGAGTAGAAATTAAAATTTGTGGAGGTGCTCAAACAATATTATAGCGACTCATCCAGGATCTACATTTATGGCCTTCTCTATGGATCAGGTTACTTAGCCTCTCTGAACCTCGGTTTCTTCATCTGTAAAATAGGCTTATTGATGATACCTCTCACATAGTGCTGTTGTGATGATTAAATTAGTTACCACATGCAAAGTGCTTAGAATAAAGTCTGGTACATAGTTGAATCTCCATAAAGACAGTGATGAGTATTGTAATTATTTAACACATTTTAATCGGACGCTTCCTGCATGTCGAACAACGGGTAGATCTGAGAGGTACAATGAGGAAGAAGAAAAAGACCTTGGCTTTGCCCTCCTCATGATGTAGTCAAGGAGACAGATGCATAAAGAGAAAATAATAATAGAGGTCAACTGGCATTTATTAAAGGTCTGTGTGCCGGCACTGTTCCATGATCTTGAGACACATCAGTGAGCGAAACGAACTTCTTTGTCCTCCAGGAGCTTATATTTTATCAGAGAGCAATGAACATTCAATAAGAAAAATAAATAGATAAAACATATCTGTTAGAAGGTGATAAGCATGATGGGGAAAGGAAGATTGGAAATCAAAAGAGAATAAAACGTTCTCTGTAAATATAATTGGTTTAAGTGGTAGCCCCTTGAAAGATACATCCAACCAGGACCTGTGAATGTGAACTTATTTAGAAAGGCCCTTGCAGATGCAATTAAGTGAAGGTTCTCATGATGAGAGCATCCTAGGTTATTCGAGTCGACCCTAGATCGGATAACTAGTGTCCTTAGAGGAGAAGAGATGGGAAGGTGACACAGAAGGAAGAAGGCCATGTGAAAACGAGGGCAGAGGTTGGAGCGATGTGGCCACAAGTCAAAGACCACCTGGAGCCTCCAGGAGCTGGAAGGATTCTCCTCAGAGCCTTCAGAGGGAGTGTGGTCCCTCTGATGCTGTAATATCAGACTCGTGCCCTGCAGAACTGTAGGAGAATAAATTTTTGTTGTTTTAAGCCACTGAGTTTGTGGCAATTTGTTAGCACAGCCCTAGGAAATTAATATGGAGCACAGAGAAAGGGCACTGCTCCGTGCAGAGGCGGGAGGGTGGTACATGAGATTATCCCAGGTCCCTAACTGATCCCCCTCGGCTTCCTCGTTTAGAGATGGGGCAGGGGTCCCTCCTTCCACTGAACAGATGGGAAAGCTGAGAAACTGGGCGAATCGCTATCTCAACAAAGACTTCCTCGGGGTTTGTCGGCTGATTCAGAAACAGAAAGTACATGAAAGACCTGAGTTCTAGGTTCCACCCCTGCTCTACCGCTTACTAATCGTAGCTCTGGGAAAATCGCTTCCTCTCTGTGAGCCTCAGCTTCCCTATCTGCATAGTGGAGGTAATAAGATCTCACATTTCCATACCTTACAGGTTGGTATGGGGATCAGATGAGCTCGGGTTTGTGCGGCACTTGGCACAGTGTCCTGTATGTGGCGAACCTTCCACGAATGACAGTTGAATTTATTTTTCAGGTTCAATGCCTGGTTCAGACTCTGACGAGTGTACATGTGAAGATGTTGTATGTGTGTGTGTGTGTGTGTGTGTACAGATAGTCTCATCTAAACATGTTTACATATTATATATATATATGTATGACTATGTGTTATATATGCATATGCATGTAGTCTCATTCAAAAATTATTATGTGTGTGTATATACATTTGTGTATATGCATGTTGTGTGTATCTGTATATGTGTGTGCATGTCGTATGTGTGTATGCTGCATATGTGTGGGCATATGGGTGCATATATACCTATAGTCTCATCCAAAAGCAATATATACATGAATAGATGTATGTTCACTGTATGCGCATCTACACATGTAATTGCGTGCACATGTACAGCATACATGCAGGTGTGTATGTATGTGCATGTGTGCAGTGGGTATGTATACGTGTGTGCATGTGTGTGTATTCATGCATGGACACACACGCCAAGTGCTTTCTCACACTGCCATTCTCTCCGGGAGCAATGGCTACATACATTCCCACGGCTGCTGCGGCCCCCAACCTGCCTGGCGCAGCACGTACTGAGAGCGTGTGCCCAGCGCGGCAGCCCGCCTAGCTGAGCCTCAGAGCGTGGTCATCAGCCCACCTAGCTGAGCCTCAGAGCGCGGTCATTTCTGAGATAAGGCGAACCCTCTGAACCCCACAGCAGGAGAGAGAATGATTACCAACTTCAGCGGAGAAACCCGAGTTAAAATGGGTTAAAATATCCAATTTTTGCAGCTCCATAAGGATACATTCGGCTTTCAGCCCCTCTTCCCCTTCCTTCCTCCCTCCCTCCCTCCCTCACTCACTCTCTTTTCCTGCCTCCCGATGAAAAATATGCTCTGGCTTAATAGAATTACTCTCAGAGCCATCAATGCAAACGCTGTTTCAGGGCAATCTCATTCGAACAAATGTATTTTTATTTGAACAGTGTTACTTGAAAAATTAAATCGCGGTATCTGTTCCCTTTCCCCTCCCCCGCAGCCCTCCATACAGCCCTCACAATGGGGAGGAGAGGAGAGCAGAGCTGAACATTTTTAAAATGAATTTGATCTGATTTAATGATTCCTCTCTGCATTAATTAACAGTGAAACCAGCCGATACGTTATGTCAATCACAGACGTATCCATGGGCTTCCATTTTATTTGTGGAACCGACCGAATGTTGGTGTCCGAGCTTACCGTCTTTGAAAAGTTCAAAGCTAGGTTAGACAGGCTGCAGGGGACGTGAGGACTGGACGTGTATACGTGTGCACAGGTCTGTGTGGGTCTGGAAGTATCTATGCTCAAGTGAAATTGAGGGGGGGGCTGCCCAGAGGTTGGAACCAAAGAGACCCGGGTTCAAATCCTGGTGTGAACGCTCGGTACCTGCAGGTCCTGTCATCTCCCTCTGCCTCACGTTCACCCCCCGTAAACTGGGGGGTGAACGTGAGGCAGTCAAGTTACACTTGGCTTAATGTGTTCGTGCTGCTGCCTTAAAATTCTTAATAATTTCATCTTTGTGTTGTGTAAGTAAAGTCTGATGTCACAGTAAGCAGAGGAGATATGTATAATATGCACATTCCCCACCATCTCTTGTTTCTGCATTTGGATGTAATATTTGTGATATATGGGCTGTTTTTTTTTTTTTAAACTTTATGTAGCATCTCTATGTGCCAGATACTTCAAAGATTTTATCTGTTAGTCCCAACAACATCCATAGTTAGATACTGTTATTATTCTCCTTTAACTGATGAAGAGATGGAAGCTCAGAGAGGGTAAGTAACCTGCCCATCGTCACACAGCTAGAAAAGGGAGACACGGAGCATCCTAGCCAAGTGTTTTGGCCTCCAGAGCTAATGTTCTTAACCACTCTGAATTTGCTCTTTGAATGGAATGAAGGGTGGCTCTTCCTGAGAAAGAACTAACTGAAAGCATTATCACTCCTCGGGGGAATAATCTTTGCTAACCGGCTAATTATTTTAATGGCAGAGACAACTGTTATTCACTAAAATGTCTCCTCTGGTCTGATGTGTTTCTTCGTGTTTCCTCTCCCATCCGTGGCTCTCTGAGCTACCTCCCTTGCTGCCCCATGGCCCAATAGAGTGGGCACATATGCCTTCTCAAGCGTGTCCTCTGGTAAGTTCTGAGTGTAGCAAGAATAAAGTTGATTTGGAGTCCAACAGACTTGGGTTTAAATCCCAGCGCTTTTCCTTACCGATTATCAGATCTTGAGAAATTTATATTTTTTAATAGAAATAACGATATCTGTGCTGAATGATGCGATGTGCTGCCCAGCTCCCCCTTCAGGAATGAAAGACCTGTCCCCTCAGCTGTTAAGAGTGTCGCCATCTGCTAGATCTCAGCCGTCAATCTCTTGGGGGTGCCTCGGTTGTAAAAAGAGCAATACCATCCAAGGGTGCCCCACCTTCCCAAAGCAGCTGTGCCTCTCACCACAGTGGGAGAAGATCTGAAGAATTATCCTGGCTTCAAGGTTCTCTGTAGGGTTGACTGAGGTCTTTGTTCAGACTGTGCGAACCTGACCTTGTCCCAGCTCGCTCCTGCATCCTTCCTGTCACTGATTCAGAAAGCCTCCTTGTGAACGTCTTGCTTGCTGATCTCCATCTCAGAGTCTGCTTCCTCAGGAATCTGACCTGTGACAGAAGCTCTTAAAGTAAGTCCTAATGCATCATTAGCTATTATTATTTATTTTGGAAAACACATATAATAGCCTCCTTCTGTGTCCTGGGCACGTAAAGGATAAAAGGCAAAATATAAAAGATTGAAAGTTATGGAAAGGGTGATGAACTAGCAAAAATAGTCATGGTCTCCGCAGTGAGACCCTACACTAACAGATATCAGATGTAGGATTCTTTGACTCTGAGTTCCTTTCTATCTTGTCCAACTTATTCAGCTTAAGAAGAAGAAAGTAGAGGCTCAGACAAGGGGGCAGGACTTCACTTGTCCGGAGACACTCAGGACTCTGTGCTGATTGTACAAAACAAAGAACCAGGTCCTCTCATTCCCAGGCTGCTCTGCTTATGTGAGGTCCCCAACCTCTAGCTGGGTTAGGTCACCCAGTGAAGTTCCACCCATGTCCTATCGGGGATGGCTGTGCCAAAAATGATGCATCGACATAGGTCTTCATCAATGACAGTTGATGACCGAGGATAAATTTTGTTAAGCGCAAGGTGTCTTCTTTCTGTGTTGGCACATATCACCATCATTATTATCACCATCACCGTCATCATCATCAACATCACTACTATCGTTACCACCATCATCATCACCATCAACATCATCACCATCAACATCATCATTGCCATCATCATCATCATCATCAGCATCACTACTATACGTTACCACCATCATCATCACCATCAACATCATCATTGCCATCATCATCATCGCCATCATCATCATCATCATCACCATCATCATCACCATCAACATCACTATCACTGAGGTCATCCTTAGCTCATCATCTCGATCATTTGTTGAGTAAGCCCTTTAAGATATCATCTCATACAATCCTCCCAACGATCTGTGACATTGTTAACATGTTTTTAGAATTGAAAAAGAAGATGCTCGAAGAAGCTAAGCAACCAAAGTCACAGCTAAAAACAAAAAGCAGAGCTGGGATTCGAATCCAGGTTGTCCAGGCTTCAGGCCACCTCTCTTAACTATTAAGTTTCACCTGCTTTTTTTTGTTTTTTCTTTTTTTCTTTTTTTAACCAGATAGAAGAATGTCAGATGATAGACTTGCAGAAGAAACTCTTATGGGGAAAACACTAGCAGGTATGTGGAGGTGCCTGAGTGCAGAATTACATGCTCAAAGCACTCGGTATCAAGAGTTCCTATGATCTATCTCTGAATTTTCATCCATGTCCATGGATGGATAGTGACTTCTGAGTGTAACAAGAACACAGTTGATACGGAGTCTTGGATTTGAACTCTAGCACTGCTGCTTGCTGAGAGATCTTGGGGCATTTATAATGCTTCCCTGTGCTTCGGTATCTTTACTTACAAATGGGGATGACGTTATCGGGTGTGGATAAAACAGTAGTGGGTGCTGTGAGGTGCTTCTCAGTCCTCTTTTCTTCCCTAGCTTCAGGAGAACATTTCAAAAGTCATGCTCTCATTAACTCACTCAAAACGCAGTTATTGAGCCTACCGGGTTACTGAAGACTGGAGGCGGGGGAGGAAAGTCCTCATAGCTAGAGATTAGTTTGGAAGTCAGAATCAAGACCAGTGCATCGCGGGACATTAGACAGGAGAGGGAGAGCATCATTCTGGGAACTGGGGTGTAGCGGGGCTCATTGTACATGGTATTTTGGGTAACAAAGAATCAAGTAGAAGATTCGGAGAAGCATCACGGAAGATAGGATGCTGGGTGGGGGCCAATTTGTAGCTGGGCTTGAGTGCTCACCTAAGGGCTTTTGATTTTGTTCTGAAAACCTTGGTGGATTTGAACTAGGGGAATGTGATAATGTGATTTTCATTTGGAAGGTTTGGAGTGTTATGTTATCACAGAGTGGCGTCATGCCAAACATGAGAGAACATCGGGCTCTCGCCTATCAAAGGCGGAGCAGTGAACACGGCCAGCACTGTGCTCGGGGCCTCTCCAACCTGGTCTGTGGGTTATGGATGCCTTTCTCCAAGCTTCCGTGCACGTCCGTTTCTAAGGACTGCACTTTTGACCCTCTTAGCCAGACTGACCCTCTTGTCTTTGGAACCCCTATGTCTACACAGAAGCGAGAGCAGGACTCCTCTGGGAGCTTTGTCCCTCAGGCAGAGTCCTCGGCCAATCCAGGATTAGCTGGGACAAGACGATGAAAGTCCTCCGTCAGCTGGGATGCAACTCTGAGGTGCACCTCCCACTGCAGAGCGTCCCCAGGGCACAAGGACGAGGCTGTCTCGGGCTAGACTTCACACTCTAGCTGGACTTCACACTCTGGCTTGGCTTCTTCCTCTCCTTTGCCCTGCTTTTCCCACTCACCTGGGAGTACTTCCTGGATAAATCACCTGAACTCAAACTTCATCTCAGGGTCTGCTTCTGGGGAACCTCACCTTAGAAAGATAAGAATGAATCACCGTTTTAGGAAAATCAATCAGGATATAAAATGAAAGTTTCATGAAGTGGAAAGAGTTTGGAGAAAAGGGAAGAGGTCTGATCTTACACAATATCAGGAAGCTATGACAGGGTATTGAATCTCTCTCAGGGTATCAAAAGCTTGGCATAACTTGACACCCTAGATTTCCAGTCATTCTCTCAACTTAGAATGTCCTGTGGATCTGTCTATTCTGTTTAACCCTCTTGGTATTCTTGGTATTCTTCTTTTCTATTTGCTACCTGGTAAACTCCTATTCATGCTTCAAGACCCAACTCAAATGTGATCTTCTCTAAATGTGAACTTGCCAGCAATCCAGAGAGAACAATAAGCCGTTTTCTCCACAGTACCCCCTTAAGGCTTGGCCTCAAGTCTTCTCACGGTCCGCTGGCTGCTTTATTCCCTCCATCCCCAGACTTGTTTATCCCTAAGGGTAGAGTCATGTGTTACTCATCTTTGTAATAACAAAAGTAAGACTGATCACCTATATATCGTGATTAATATTTGCAAGATACCATTGCAACTGCTTTGCCTATAAATGCAGAAATTCTTACTACTGCCATTAGCCGAAGAAAGTTCCCACAGCTAGTAAGTGACAGAGCTGGGATTTAAACCCAGGCAAGCCAAGATTCAGAGCATCTGCTCTGGAAGACTGTACTCTAGACCAGGGTTCTCAAACTGCAGCCTGTGGGCCAAATCCCACTGATGCCTGCTTTTGCAAATAAAGTTTTATTGGAACACGCCCCTTCATTTACATATTGTCTATGACTACTTTCCTGCTGTAGCGGTGGAGTTGAGTAGCTACAACAGAGACCATAAAGCTCCAAATATGTCCTATCCGGCCTTTTACAAAACACAGTTGGCAGTCTCGCTCTGCAGCCCTCTCTCGAGGCTCCCTTGTATATCTCTTAGAATTAGAAGAATAATTTCATGAAGCGTGTGTTATTATTACCATTCTGTGGGTAAAGAAACTGAGACCTAAAGGAAGTGAAGCAATAGATCCAGGTTTAGCGATCGAGGTAATGGCAAAGCAAGGACTCCTTCTCGAGCCACTTGACCCCAAAATGCATGCTTATGACGCTTGGGTTTCACCAGCATGCAAAAAAAAAACGCTTGGGCAGCTGAGCAGTTACCTCGTTGATGAGAGAAGGCTTCTCAGTCTGCAAGGCTGGGTGTTGGTGAAACAGAGGAAACTCAGCCCACTGCCCCTGTCCTCCCCCACGGGGCCCGGTGGCCATTTAATACACACTGCCCCTTCCCACCCTCAGCAGGTCCCTGATCTCTCTCAGCTGGAGTGCTGTCAAGGACTGAAGGGCCATCCATCTTTACGGAAAGTTCTCTCTCCCAGCAGGACATTGCCTCCCTGGCCACTGACGCAACAGGATGCTGACAGGCGTGATGCATTCTCCATGGGTCACTGTCACCGTCCGGGGCTGAGCTCCTGTGTAGGAAGTCCCGGAATCCAGAGGAGTGGGGATGAGTTAGACCCAGGCAGGGTCTTACTGTAATGAGCAGGACAAGGGCCATTTCTGTGCAGGCATCTGGACAGAGCAGTAGGAAGAAGACAGAACAGGCTAGCAAAGTGGAGCCCTTCCTAATAATAATAATAATAATAACAACAACAACAACAACAATAACAATAAATAGCAAACTCGGAGCTCTTTTTGTGAGCCAGATTCAGTCCTCAGTGCTTTGCATGTATTAACATTTAGAGCTCACGATAATGCTATGAGGTAGAGCTATTATTATCCCATTATACAGATGAGAAATAGAAAGGTAAGAACTTAGTCCAAGGCCACATAGAGAGTTAGGAGCAAAATGACACTGCAAGCCGAGCAATCTGGCCCTGAACTGCCACCTGTGTGTCCTCTGCCGAGGACAGCAGCTTCCTGTTGCAGTAAAGACAGCTAAGTTGGGCAGACAAATCCACCTGCCCTAACCCCACTTTACAAAGCATCCTCCTAACTCTGGTCTCCAAAGGGTCCTTTCTTTCCTGTGGTCAAGTATTATTGTTCTTTCATACCTTAGGATCCTAGGGCCAGAGACTTAGGTATGACTTAAGGGAACAAAATAGAATGGAACAAAAGTGGTAAAGATCTCTTAAAATAAAAAATTAACTATAGCTCTTTCTGCTTTCTTGGGGAGTGATGTCACCTGACTATTTGTCTCTTGGGATATGTAAAGCATTATGGCAATTAATAAAAATTAATGATAAGTGTTCCAGTTGCTACTGATGTATAACAAATCACATAAAACTATCATTTATTCATTCTCACTCATTCTATGGGTCAGTAGTTTGGACAGGGCAGAGTGGGAACAGCTTGTCTCTGCCTATGACATCTGGGGCCTCATCCGGAAGCCCTGACAGCTGGGGGTGACTCAGCGGCTAAGGGCTGGAATCATCGTGAGCTGTCTTCACTCCCATGTCTGGCAGCTGATGCTGGCTGTTGGCTGGGACCACAACTGGACTGTTGGCCAGAATATCAACCTGAGGTGTCTCCACGTGGGCTGGTTTGGGCTTCCTCACAGCATGGCGGCCAAGCTCCATGAGTGAGCCATCCAGGAGAACAAAGAGGAAGCATGTGGCATTTTTATGAAGTAGACTTGGAGGTCACATAGCTTCATTTCTTCTACACTACCAGTCAAAGCAATCGAAATGTCCCCCCAAGTTCAAGGAGATGTAGTCCGAGTATTCAATGGGAAGAGCATCGAGGTCACATTTTAAGACAGCCACATAGGATGGGCGGTACTGTCGTGACCATCTTTGGAAAATACAAAATGCCCAAACAATCATAACTGACACCTAAATAATGTTGATTGCTTTTCAAGCCACTTTATGTAAATCGATCCTATCAGTGAGGTACCGTCATTATCAGCATTTTACAAATCAATAAACAAAAGGGATGCCTCGTGCATTTGTGATGGGCTGGAATGATCCTTTTGGTGGAAAAGGGGGAGGCTATAATGTGAGGGATGGATGGCGGAAGAGACTCCGCATCAGTGGTTCCCAAACTGTGGTCCTGGGACCAGCAGCATCAGCATCATCTGGGAACTTGTTAGAAATGCAACTTCTCAGGCCCAATCCCAGACCTGCTGAAGTAAGGTCTCTGGGGCTGGGGCCCAGCCATCTGTGTTTTCACAGGCTCTCCAGGGGATTCGATTCTGGTACATGTTCAAGTTTAAGAACCCTCGAGCTGCAGAATAAATCAAAGGGCTTTTAGCTTCTGCAGGTAGACCAGAAAGGGGAGGTGAGGTACCAAGAATGACTTGAAAAGGGGAGAAGAGAGAACGGGTTGGAAAGAAGAGGCTGGAGGACATGGCTGGATGCAGGAGATACTGGAGAGACAGGATTAAAGAGATATTTCTGGGCAGCATGTGATAGATGAATGTTTACAAACAGCATGTTGGTTATTGAACTTGAGGTTGTTTCCTAATTCAGGCTGTAAAGTCCTACAATACTGAAAGCCACCAGTGCTCTGCTCTCTCCCTTCCAGCAACACTCCCCTTATTCTACTTCCTTGAATGAGCCTCACTCTCTCCTGACTCAGGCCCATAACAGGTGTCACACTCTCTACCTGGAAAACACTCTTCTCAACACCTGACCCTATCCTTAGTCTTGTCAGCTCCTTCTCATCTTTCTCATTTCACCCGGGACTCACTTCCACCAAGGAGTCTTCTCCACCTGTGTGGCTGTTATCAGGTCTTCCTCTTATACGCTCTTGTAGCTCTATGTGTGGTTCCTGCAAAATACTTGCTTGGGTCAGAACTCTTTTATTTTGCAAGTAACAGAAACCCAGGTCAAACCAGGCCATTCAAAAAAGATGCTTTATTAGCTCACGTGACAGCTAAGGCCCAGAGATGGGGCTACTCAGAATCCTCTGGAACTTGAAGTATCTCTCTCTCTCTCCCTGCTCAAATCTTGGTTGTACTGCCTTCTTCTAGGTTGACCTTTTTTATTTTCTCTCCTGAAAAATGGTTCTTCTTCATGTGGCTGGAGCTAAGGAAAGTATGTGTGAGATATACAGCACCATCCATTCTCACATCCTTTCCATTTCCTTTTGCCCATATAAATTTCCAGGAAGAAACTCCAGGGGCTCTGTTTGGGTCATGTGCCCATTCCATAGCCAATCACTGCAGCCAGAGGGATGAACAGCTATGATTGGCCAGCCTGAGTCACATGTCTATTCTTGGGACAACAGATGTAAGGATGCCACATATAATCAGTAGGCCTAGCAGAACCGCATGGTATGGAGAAAGACAAGCTCCTCAAAGAAAGTGGGGGTGCTTTGGACTGAAGAAGAGAAAGATATTGAACAACAGAAAGAGTAGATATCTATGTCAGCAGCTATCATGTCTATAATTATCTTTTCAAGGAATCATTATTTGACCTTTGTCTCCCCCACTTATAGTCCAATGAGGTCATTTTACAAGAGGGCAGGAGAACCAAGATGTGATGGAGGGGAGACAGAGAGATGCTTCAGGTCCCAGAGGTCCAAGGGTGGACGCTCTAAGCAGGAGAGCCAGATGGACGCTGTAGCGCCTTCCTAGGCTAACCTCAAAAGTCACAGAACGTCACCTCCGCCACATTCTATTCATTAGAAGCAAGACACTAAGTCCAACCCATGTTCAAGAAGAGGGAAATTAAACTCCATCTTTTGATGAGAGGCATGTGAAGGAATTTGCAAACATATTTTAAAACTGCTACACCTCCCATTGCCCCTTCCTCTGCCTGAGATCATGTTCTTATCTTCTTTCCAAGGCTGGTGGACCTCCAGAAGCAGCCAATACCACAGAACCCAGAGCAGCTGCAAGTCTGAATCTTTTAGGAGTATGCGTAGAAATACAGCCTAGTTCTGACCAGGAGAGAGGAGGAACAGAAACAAGAGACGAGGTCCCTGGAGGTCTTTCTGGCTCCGTCCAAGAGAGGAAATGAGAAGAAGCTACTGACTATCCCTTCCCATTACTACACGCCTTTATGACTTTCGTAATCTGTCACATCCAAGCAGCTCTGTGAGTTGGGCGAGGTAATTTTCTCCATGTCCCAGAGGAGGTACAGAAGCTTCGAGAGAGACTGCATGGTGGTGATGGTGCATAATCAGTGGAGCCTGGATTCCAAGTCCCCAGCACCTTAATTTTTGGGGAGTCCACCGTCATATTTCTAAGCTTGTGTTTCTCCATCCTGTGAACTGTGCATGTCTCTTAGATCATATGGGAGAAGTGGGTCCCACCAGTGAGGTTCACACCCATCTTAACTGCTCAATAAAACCTCAAGAGACTTCCTTGAATCCAGAAAAGTTAAGTCCTGACACTTTAACAGCTCGTTCACGATACACAAACCAGATGGACCTGGGCCTTGAATCCATTTCACGCCGTCAGGCAGCAATCACGTTACAGGCTCTGCGAGCTGGCCGGGCACGGGACCCTGCTCTTTGTTCTGTCCGCAGACATCCTGGGGCAGAGGTGGACGGTACCTATTTCCTGTCTTGTGTCTGTTTATAAACACGCCACCAAAGAAGAGAAGCTGTTGGTCTTTCCTTTTGGATTTGAAACACACTTTTGGCTTCTTCAGGAAGTCAGACAGGTAGGATTTTTGGCAACTGGCATGCTCTGAAGAAATTAACTGGGATGTGGGGGCTCCTTAGTGAAAGATGAAAGTGTAGCCTTTAGCTTTGATGCTTCTAACAGGGAAATGGAGTGCTTTGGACCATGAACTCTGGGTTCATGAAGACCTTAGTTCAAACCACAAGTCTGCCACTCACTGTTGATTTAAGCAGAGTCAAAGGACTTAATCTCTACGTCTCCCCTTTTTATCTGTATAATTGGGAATCACATAAAGTTGTTACATCCAGGGTAATTGTGAGCATAATGTGGCTGACACATAATATTCGCTCAGTTTGTGGTGACAGCTGAAGCTTCAAGAGCTCAGCAAGGCAGTGTAGGAAACAGGTGACAGTCTCGTTAGGGAATCCGGTCAGGTGGCCCAACGGACACTGCGGTCTGAAGGTATTCAGTGAAGGAAAAATACATGAAAAAGAGAGTCTCTCTTCAGTTCAGTTTTGGAAAACTTGGTGAGACGAAAATAAACAGGCTTTGGTTAGTTTTATTTCGCTGCATTTCTTCCCAGGACCTTTACTATGCTAATGCACTCTGTGGATTTCCCCAGTGGCCAGGGTACAGGGATATATGAGGGTGTGTGGAGGATGAGGAAGCAGTTAGGCTCCCACCATATTTGATCACGGAAGATGATAGAGAGATAGGTGATAGATAGGTGAGTGGGTGGATGGATAAATGGTTGGATGGATAGATGGATGGATGGATCGATCGATTGATCTATAGATGATGACAGACATGATAGGTGGATGGATGGATGGATGGATGGATGGATGGACAGACAGACATAGATAGATGAGAGAGAGAGACACAGAGAGAGAGATTCCCCCCTCAAAGCCTCCTTTGACATGTTTAAGCCACTAGTATTTTACAAAACACAATTTGAGACAATTTGGTGTAAACGATGCTGCAAGTTCCCTAAAAGAAGTTGAGAGGGGATGATACAGATGCTCAATTAAAGGGAGTCGCTTGGGACTGGAAAAGGGACACCTCTTAAATTTTGGCAGCAGGAAAAGAGGAAGTATTAGAATTTTAGTTGCAGTTGATGCTCTGGAGGATCAAAGTAGAAAAAGAAAGAAGTTGAACCAAGAAGTCAGGGCTTTCATTTCCTCCCTGAAGCAAGATGCAGAGTGGCCTCTGAGAGCCAGAGGAGAGGCAGGAGAGACCTTAGAGTGGACGAAGGTGATGGTGGAGTAAAGCTCAGCCTGGGAGTGCGGGGGGCGGGGTGGGCAACTACAATCTCATGAATTTTTAGAAAAACCATCATCTGTTTCTACTGATGAGTAACTTTAGTTTTCAGTCCTCTAAGAACTGATTTTGAAAGAACTTTACAGAATTAAATGGTCTGTATTTCAAAAACTGTAACTTTCTTTTGATTAAAATATTTAAATAGAAGCACACTGAGGTCTTTCTTATCATAGACACCGAGGTTGGTTAGAAGAATTAGAAACGATGTCTACACCCTAAAAATAGCAATTGCTTATTTTTAAAAAGATGTGTATATATTAGACTGAATAAAGGCCCCCAACATATCCACAGGTCTTAATCCCTAGAACCTGTAAATGTCACTTGATATGCCAAAAGAGCCTTTGCTGGTGTGATTAAATTAAGAGTCTTGAGGTGGAGGTATTATACTGGATGGTCTAGGTGGGCCCTGAATGGAATCACAAGTGTCTTTATGAGGAGGAGGCAGAGGGAGATTTGATTACAGAAGAGGAAAAAGTGATTTGGTAACTGAAGCAGAGGTTGGAGTGATGCAGCCATAAGCCAAGGAATGCCGGCAGCCCCCAGAAGTTGTACGAGGCAGGGAACGGATTCTCCCCTGGAACACATCCCTGCTGACACCTTGATTTTAGGCCCATAAAAGTCATTTTAGACTTCTGGCCTCCAGAACTCCAAGAGAATAAATTTCTAATGTTTTAAGCCACTAAATTCAAGGCAATTTGTTACAACAACAATAAGAAACTAATACAATATATATGTATGTATAACTATGTGTGTGTGTCTATGTGTATTTGCACACAGCCTTATGATGGAGACTATTATTCTTAATTCCGCTACACAGGTAGGAATATTAGGAAGAAAAGAGTTTAGATATTTGGCTTCATGCCACACAGCTAGAAAAGGGTGAACCCAGGCCTCAGACCTAGAGAGTCTGGCTTTAGATTTAAATTCGCCCACACCATGCTGCCTCTCTAGGTGTTTACGAGTATTTGGGAAGGTAAGAAAAAGGGGTTGGTCAAGAAGTACAGAATCAAAGAGATTTTATTGAGAAGGAATAGAATTACGGGATGATTTACAATTGGCAGGATGGATGGGGCATTAAAGCAGCCTAAATATCTGAGAATTGAGAAGGGATTAGGTACTCCATGGTCCCTGACACTAATAACAATATGATGAATAGAGTAAAGCATCTGGGTGCTACGTTCGAGTTCAGCTCCCACCTCTAAGCAACTATGAGGCTTTGGACAAGTGACTTTACCTCTAGGAGTCTGTCTCCTCATCTGAGAAAGTGACATAATAATAGTAACCCCCTCATCACATTGAAGTGGGTTGAATGAGATTATAGATGAAAATCCTTAGATTTAAATTTGCCCACACCATGCTGAATGAGATTGAATGAGATTATATATGAAAAGAGCTAGCTGAGAGCCTGGCATATAGTAAACCCTCAGTGACATGCTGCTGTTATTAATTTTATTACTAGCACACAATACCACATAGCCATCAACAGGCATGTTGACTTTTTAATGCTAAAAATTAGTCTTGACATGTTAAGTGGAAAAGTAGATTAGAAATTAGTAAACTTGGTATATTCATGCGGAGAAAACATATCGCCAAAGGAAAGAGCTTGTTTCTTTGGGAGATGCAATTATGAGTGTTTTTCTTTTTTTCTCTTTAAAATTGTGATAAAATACACATAACATAAAATTTACCATCTTAGCCATTTTTCAGTATACAGTTCAATAGTGTTAAGTATGCTCACATCTTTTGTCTTTTTTTCATTATTGTCTACATTTTTCTACAGTGAACACAAATTGCTTTAGTTAATATACTACAACAGAACATAACATAGTTATAAAGTAGAAGAAATGGGTAATAAAAGAGATATAGAGAAAAATTAAAGATTAGGTTGGGGGAAAATATTTGTATCATGTAAAATGATCAAAAGGACAATAACCATAATCTATAAAGAAGTTTACAAATCAATTTAAAAAAGACAAAAAATTGATAGAAAAAAGATGGATAAAAGACATGAATAGTCAGAAAAAACATGAACAGATGCTTAATCTCAGTAGATATTTTTAAAAAGTTAATTTGAATGGGGTAGCCTGTTGACAAACATTTTAAAATGCTTCTAACCATTGTTGATGAAGGTTGGATTATTTTTTCTACATTAGAAAGAAAGTGCTTTGCATCCATTCAGAGGGCAATTACATTCTACCTGGCAACAAAGTTCTCTCTGCTCAGTAGTTTCACGTCTAGAAATCTGTTCTAAAGAAATACCCTTATATATGAACAGAGGGACATAAATACTAGTGGTGTACTGCAGCATTTTTTCATTGACAATCTAAAACAACCTAAAAGTAAATCAGTTGAGGATTGGTTCAATGAATTATGGTATCTCCATATTATGGAAGATGAAGTAACTGTCTAAAATATAAGAATGAAATATGGAAAATGACATGGAAAGATGCCTATGATGTTAACAAGGGAAAAACGCAAACATCAGAACAATGAGTGTAGTATGTGCCCAGCTATGTCGAAAAATAAAAATCATACAAGGACTGCTGTGTGTGAACGTGTGCGTGCGAATGTGCATTCAAAAAAGTCTATTGTGATTTACCTTAAATGTTAACGGTAGTTATCTACAGAAAAGGGAGTGGGATTTGCACAGAGCTGTGGGAGGGAAGTTTTCTGTATGACTTTATTCTCATCTAGATTATTTGGATTTTTAAAAATTTACAATGAACATATAATAATTCTACAGCACACAAAAAAAGAAACCACGAAACCTGTTGCCCAAGGGGAGTTTTATCATTTTATTATGGTCGAGCATTCGCAAATGACCTCGGAGGCCGACGCAGCCGATGCACCGTCTCCCCGAAGGGGTCAAGGGTCCACACAGACAGACTGGGCCGGACTCTTGCAGACCAATAACTATCCATCTTGGTCTCAAAGTCAGGAAGTCACTTCCACCACCTCTCCCAATAACTCATTCCAGGGCTTAATAGCCTTTCCTTGCAGGAAGTTCTTCCTCTCATCGCAGCTAAGTCCTTCCTGCTGCCCTGTCAGCTCTAATGGATGGGTCTCCTTTCCCTCCCCACCTGTTTGGCGTCAAAGGCCCAGAGCGAGGAACAGGACAGGGAGCTATCAATTTGGGGCAACTTGTCACTTCTGCTCCATGTAGTGGCAGTGCTCTTTGGACCTTGGCATGGCAGTGACCGCGACCATCTATTACAGCCAGAGACTGCCAAGGCCTCTGTGCAGCCCAAAGGGTCCCCAAGGTCCCTCCAGTCTGCCCACTGGATGCTGCGCTCTGTGTAAACTCTGCCTCCCTGGCCTCTTTCCTGTCATATTTCATGCATCCCGATGGTCACTCAGGCCAAGATTTACGGAATTCATATCCTTTCAAGCCGGGGGGAAAATGAGAAAGTCAAGATTTACTATCCCCCTAGGAAGAGCTAGGAAGACATGGACCCAGGACCTTGAGGGGCCACAGAGGTGAGTTAGAAAGACAAGCATTTATATGCTCACAGCCTCACCAAGGTGGAGCCTGGGTCTCTGCCATCACTAAGAGCAAGCACATTTCTTCCTGAGCCTTCCTCCTCTCATAGTCTCCACTCGACTGTGGGATGCTGGACTAGGGACTATAGATAACAAAAGACCAAGCAGACAGAGCTCGCGCTATCCTGAAACTTGAGCTTCCTGGAAGGAGGTAAACAGGTACTTCAGTTATTCCAATCAAGGTGAAGATGGGCCGACTTCTCACAGGACAGTGATGAAATACATGTATTTAAAAATCAGCAGAGGCTCTCCTTTGTGCCTTGCCGGTAGAAATGTTTAGGAGAGCTATTTTAACCTTTCTGGGCCTTAGTTTCCTTATCTGTAAACTGAGATTGATCACTGTACTTTGTTTGCAAGGATCGCGTGTGCATTTAAGAAAATGGAGCATGTGAAGGACTCTAGAGCCAGACTGTCCAGGTTTAATCTGCAGCACTGTGATTCACCAGCTGTGGAACCTAAGAGAGGTCACATAGCTTCTCTGTGCCTCAGATGCCACATCTGAGAAATGGGAATAATCATAAGAGTAGCACCAACCTCATAGGGCTAACGTGAGTTAATACATGCGAGGTGCTTAAAACAGTGTATGGACCATAATAAATATCACATGGGTTTGCAATTAGTAGTAACACTGTGAATATGGGTGGAGGGTATATATAGAAGTGTGAAGAGGCATTGGATAATTCTGACATCAAACTGGGGATTAGATCAGCATGGCCGAGTGGGTTAATAGCTCAGACTTATCTAGCGGTGGTGTATATAAGCATAAAAATTCATTGCAACTCATTAATTCATGTATATTTTGCTGTGAATACATTATACCTCCATGAAAAATAAAAATATGATGATAACTTTTAAATGAAAATAAGAGAGCAGGCTCTGTAGTCAGATTGTTTAGGCATGTACCTCAGATCTACAGCCAACCAACCATCTGGCCGTGGCCAAATTGTGTGCCTCTCTTTCTGAGTCTATAATATGGAAATGAAATTAGTATCTACCTCACAGAGTGGTAGGGGTTCAATGAGATCATACATGTAAAGTTCTCAAAAGAACGTCTGACAAATACCGTGCACTCGATATTATTATAATTTTACTGGCAAAATGAATGGTTGGGAGTTGGTGTCTTAAGTTTGCAACTAGCGACCAGCTCTGTCTCTTCCTAGTGGTGTGGTCTTGGGACAGTCATATCTCTTTTCTTAGCCTCATATTCCTGCATTATCACTTGCAATAATGGCTTAATTTACAGAGTTATTGCAAGACTTGGAGAAAATGTATGTAAAATTGCATCGATAGGTGCCCAGCCCATGGTAATTGATCATCATCGTCATTGCCATCACCTTCTAAACAACATCAATGGCATCATCACCGTCATCACCATCATCATCGTCTACGACAATACCTACATCCAACAACATCATCACCATCATCATCATCATCGTCATCATCGGTTCAGGAGGAAGTTAGTCTAGGTTCAAAATATGAATATACTTCATCAAGGTGGCACCAGGTACAGATATGAAAGACTAAAGAGGCAAAGCCTGAGCTGGATTGAAGGAGCCCCTCCCCCCGGCCATGCCCCTTTTCCACACAATCTGCAACCACTTCTTTGTACTTTAATCAAAAAATGACCCAAGGATGGAAAACCAAGAGGAACATGTGATCTGAACAGCCCTAGAAATAGGATGAGTTGTGCCTCATCTCCTGTCTCCTGTGTGGAAATCCACAAGATCCATTTACCCACCCAGTCAAAAGTGGAGCTGCCTTCTCCACTCTGAGAAAATTCAAGAGTCCCAGACACCTCTGCTCAGAAACTTCAGCTCACACACCTGGACCGAAACCAACTCAAGTCTCAGGATACCTGCGTCAAGTCCAAGGAGATTAGGTCTGCATGTCATTATGAGACAATAATACAATTGATATTCAAAGCCAGGGCTCAGAACTGTGCGTGGTATACAGTAGGTGCTCAATAAATATTTGCTGAATAAATAAATGGCTTCAGCTGTCACTTATTGAAGGCTTATTATGTGTCAGACAATATGATAAGTATCTTACACACATGGTGTTAAGTAAACCCCACAACCACCCCATGAGCAATGTTCTATCACTTTTCCCTGTTTCATAAATAAAGAAATTAGATCTTAGAGAGGTGAAGTCACGCGCCCATGATAACACAGCTAGAGAATGGCAGAACTGGCTTTTAACCCAAGTTGAGGCCGATTTCTAAGCTAGTGCCCTTTCAATTTGCATCACTGCCTCGCAAGTGACTTTCGCTTTGTAAGTTCACATGCTGGCCACCCGCCAACCCCACCCACCAACCCAGGACTCACTCAAGTGTCTTGACCTGAGCAGACACAGAGGACTTTCAGTAACTACCCATTGAATGAATGAACAAATGTCCCAGACCATCTGCTGAAGTCTCCCTGGGAACATACATCTTTTTCAACTTTCTACCGAGTTGAAGCGGCTTTCCTCCTGACTCCCTGGGGCCTCTTAAAACTTCGAAAGGATGTAGCAGTCCTCAAGCTAGTCTCTGTCCCAGAGCCAACAATCGATGGAGGGTTAACATCCAGAAGTTACAGGACACTGCGATTCTCTTTCCTATTAGCTTAGAGCCCCAGGTTCCCTAATGTTTTCTTGACATGACCCCAAAACAAAGCCATTTCATGGTCGTGGTCTCCATTTTCACACCTGGAAAGGAGAATTGGAACACCTGCCCTGTCTCCTTCACAGGGTTATGCAAGGCTGAAATGGGGAAGTTGGCTAAGAGCATAAGCCTGGTATCAGAGGACCACCGTTCAAATCCCAACTCTGACCCTGACCTGCCTCGACGCCTTGAGCAAGAGAATCTTTCCCGTCTCAATTTACTCGTCTCAATGAGGCAAATATCAAGATGTCAATATGTATAGTTACTAATACTTGCCATTAATAGGCCATTGTGACTACTCAGGACACTGTCAGGAATATATTAAGTACTAAATAAATAAATTAAATAAAACTTCGTCGATTTAAAAATGACTTTTGTTTTATTCAAGAAAATAGGAGATTTGTCACCTTAACTGTAGACATTGATTGTAAAACACATCTTGGTTGCAGAAACAATAGATTATGAAAAGTCATATGCCTCGGCATTCTGGATAGAGGATATGATTATTATCACAACAAATGCGAATGGACTTTGTCAACTATAAAAAAAACATAGAGGGCGAAGAAAGTACAATAGGAAAGCACCCCTTATCATAACCTTTGATGGGTCATGAAACAAAGACCCAGAGAAGTCAGTCGTCTGCCTTAGGTCACACAGCAAGTGACTTTCGGCTCTAGTTTTTATTTTATTTTGTGACTTTATTTAATTTTCGTTGTGTTTTGTTTTACTTTGCTTCCCTTCGCTTGATTTTATTTTATGTTATCTTTTATTTCATTTTTCCTCTATTCCTGCTTCTGTAGTTGGGTCTTGGTAAAAGCCCCTGGTTATAGAGGGATTGTCACACCTTCTGTTATTACCTGGGACAGGTTTGACCTACTGGTCCACTTTCCTGTGTGTGTGTGCCAACACTAAACAATTAGAGGTGGCTGCTTTAGAGAACTCCATCGAAAAGGATTCTGAACTCATACCTGAAGTTAGTAGAAAAGGCAGTCATTATCAGCTAGTGACGTCTGCCACGGGTGATAAATGGGAGAGTGACATCAAGTGCTCCAAGTGCAGTGTCTGAAGTAGGCATCTGAGAAGCATAGAGAAGCAGAGCTCAAAAGAGTGGGAAAGGCCCATTGGAGATCGCCTGGCCCATCCCCTTCATGTGACTGTGAGAAGGAGAGGCAGAGTATAAGCCCCTTGAGGAAATACAGAGAGATGGGTCCAGAAGGAGGTAGGCATCTTTTCTGCTATACTGTGACTGACTCACAAAAAGGATCACCAATCACAGGTGCCGGCCCATTTGGAGCTGTTGCATCTGGTCACCCAGGAAAGCCAGGGAGCCTTGATGGTCCCTGCTTCCCGATGTGGTCATGTCAACCTCTCTAACCAGTGTGGCCACAAGCAGCTTCCCTTGGGGACAATAAAGGCTTTCGCCTGAGCCAGAGGCTCTCAAAGGGAATCGCTTCCCTTCGCCCATCTTCCAAGGTTTGGCTGTGTTTACTCAGTTCGCCAAGTGGCTTCCTGTTTCGAAGAGGAATACGCTTTTTAAAGGGTTATAAACATGATTCAAAAGGCTTTTTGGACATCACGTAGCTCATTAAAAAAGGAACATTTAGACAATTTCGGCGTAAGTGAATGAAAAACATACGGCGTATGCCCCCTGCTCTCCCGTTACACCAAAAAGTCCTGGCACAGACAGGGGAGCAGAAGTGGCAAGGAGTTTGGGATTCACTGTATCTGGACTTGAGAGTCCAAAGCTCAGAAATGTAGCTTTTATTGCAAGCCAGAGCATATTTGAGTAAAGTGGTTGCCTTGTATTAAACCAGTTTAAAAAAAAAAAATTAAGGGAAAATATTTCCTTAGGCATTTTTAAAAGTTTGTTCTGTCTTGCTGACTTCACCTCTGTCACAGGTTCCAATGCACTCCTCTAAAGCAGAGTGTCTCAATCTCGGCACTGGTGACATTTAGGCCAAGTGATTCCTTGTGTCGGGGACTGTCCTGTGCACTGTAGGATGTTGAGTAGCATCCCTGGCCTCCACCCACTAGATGCCAGCACTGCCCTCCTCCCGTTGGAAATCACTTTTATAGAGTCACAATTCATTTATCTAGAGTGTTCTCCAGTCAATAATATTAGCATGAGAACGGGAATAGGTAAATAGATGTGCTTTAGGGAAAGAAAACAAAATCAAATTCTAATAGGAAAATAAAACACTCGTTTCTGTATTTCCATGAAAGATGTATGCAAATCATTATTCGTGATATTACATCCTTCTCACTAGAGTTATGTTTAGAGGCCACTGAGCCAATCCACATGAATGTCTGAAACACAACCAGGAGCCTGAGGTTGGCTAACCTACTTTCGTGCAGTCGAAAGAACAGAGGTGAAGACCAGGCATTGCACGTCTTCACTTGAACCTCACCCTGAGCCCAACTGTCTTATGTTTATTCAAAAATTTAATCAGCTTGACGAACCACTGAGAGCAAAAGCAACACATTTGCGGGTGTGTGTGCATGCATGTGTGTGTGTGTATGTGTGTGTGTGTTTGAAGGAGAGGAGATCGGATGACTAATCATCCTGGTTAGCCTGAGACTATCTGATTTTAGCACTGAAAATCCCACGTATCACGAAATCCCTCCGACTCTAGCACGCCCCAACAGTTGGTTGTCCTAGTGGGAGAGCAAAGGAGCTTTTAGAGGCTGCCTGTACATACTGCTGTCAAAGGTGGCTCTTAACAAAGGAAAGAAAGAGCGTGAACTCCAACAATCCCTCACGAAGACACCCAAAGCTGAACCGTCCAGGGCCACAGAGCATAAGAGATGCAGCCTTACATATCTGGACTGCAGGCATCCCGGAGTTCATTTCAACATCACACAGCAGCTGAGGTCCCAAAGGGCCCCTCCGCACACCATATATAGCAAGTCTTGGGAGTGATGTCAATGAAAATGATGGAGCAGGTAATTCCAAGGACCTGTCACTCTACAAAAACATTGAAAAGCAAGCAAAAACTGGTAGAATCACACGGGGTGTTTTCAGCGCCTACTTATTTTTTAATCACAATAGTATTATTAACATATAATTAATATATAATTATGTATTATAATTACATTATGGAATTACATAATTATAACATATAATTAATAATACTAATAATATTAATCACAGCATCCTTTTATTGAGTGCTTGTCACATGCCTCTGAGCACGGAGTTAGACATATTGCCTATACCATATCGGTGAGTCCTCTCAAAAAGTTGAAAGTAAGCTCGTTTGACCGATGAGGAAACTGATGTCAGAGAGGCAATTTCAAACCAAGTTTCAACCTTTATCTTCTAAGGAGAAAATAAAATATTCCATCAGGTACTGCAAGTGAATGCATTGCGTTACTGTCCAGAACTTCGCAAAATCCCAAGCAGTTAGGAAATAACTTAGTTACTTCTTCAATCAGGTAGGCATGAGTCTGGGTCCTGGTTTGGTACTTACTAATTTAGAAAAGTTTACTTAATCTTTCCCGGCTTCAGTTTCTTCTTCCGTAGGTTGGGAAATGCATGGGAACCCAGTACGGTGCAGTGATGGGTTCTGTACCCAGACTGCCTGGGTTGAAATTTAAGCCAAGACACTCCCTGTGTAACTTACTTATGTGTTGTCAGGCCCCCTTATGCCTCAGTTTCTTCATCTAAAAAATATGGATACCAATAGTTTTTACTTCCTAGAACTGCTGTAATAAATGCATTAACACATGCACACTTTTCAGAAGAGAGCCTGACATGTAGTGAGCAATGTTACTATAATTATTTCTGCTATTGCTTAGCCAGTGGTCCTACTAGGCTGATTCAAAGAGAAAATGCCTATAAAATTTTAGTATAGTATCTGACACGTAATAAATTTTCATTAAGTTAGCTGTAATCATTTGTTTAGTCAACATGTACAGACAACCACTGTGTGCCAGATGTTATGGTAGGTGACGGTATATGAGAACACTAAGATATCATCATTATTCTATGGAGCCCACAAACCTCGGTATGCTTTAAATCTTCAGAACACCTTGACCAGTAGGCATTGCAATCTGTCATCAAATGCCATTTGCAGGCAGAAACATCCTTTGTCCTGGAGCTTCACTGTCTAATATGGTAGCTCCTAGCCACATCTGACTATTACAATTAAAAATAATAAAACGTTAAAAATTAAAATTTAGCTCCTCAGTTGCACTAGCCATGTTTACTACATTGGACAGTTCAGTTATGGGACATTTCCAGCGCGGTAGAAAGTTCCATTGGACACAGCATCGCCCAGAAATGTTACGCCAGGTTTCCGACGTTAGGTGGATAATTTCGTGGCTCTTCTCATCTGATGACCTTCCGCTCTCTTGGTAAACAATGCCTGTGTAATTATCAATGTGGTGCGTATCATGCCCAAAAGAACTGAGATGACAAACTGAGCTTATCCGTAGCAGTTTCAAACAAGCATGGCACAGATCCCGAGTTGATTTATCTTGATGTTTGGTTGAATTCCTCACATTTTGGGTCTCTTTAGTAACCTTTTCACCCCGTTCTTTTTTAAGGTGGCTGGCTGGCTGTTATAATTCATCATGAACGCATCTCACTCTAGGCCTGGCTCCCCTGACAGAAAGAACAGCCGGTCTTCAAGAGGTCAAAGACATTTTTCTCCCTTCGTCTTTCTCAGTTTCCAGCATAGATTTGTCACTCTGAGAAAGCATGAATTCTGGATTTGATGTACTTTAATTGATTTCACCCTCGACAAGTCAGACTGTCCATCAGCTCGCTCTTTGAGCTCCTCTGAACTTTGCTTAAGGCTAAGGTTTTCTTCTGTCCCTGGACACAAGCTGTCACCAAGCAATTTACTCCCCTCTCCAGCCTCCAGGAGCCATCTCATTTTCATTCCTGTAACTCTCCCAAGGGAAGAGGAAGCGATGTGGGATATCACAGGGGAGAGAGGGTAGATAAAGGAAAATTAGGACAGGATAAAAGAAAGGATGTATGAGAAATCCTTATAAGTTGTCTCATCCTCTGGTGAATTTGTCTGACTGCTTTTGTCTGAAATGTTAATGGGGTGAGATTAGGGGAAGAATGGGAAGAATGGGGTGAGATCAGGGGATGGATGGGTGGGTGGGTGGATGGATGGATAGATGGATGGATGTATGGATGGATGGATGGATGGACAGATGCACAAAAAGACAGATGGGTGAAAGCATGCTTTGATAAATTGATGGCCGGGAAGACAGAAAGACACACAGAATGTATGAATAAGTGAAGGAATACCAGGCACAATCACTAATAATTTGACTCTTCCAATAGAACTTACATTGTGGATTATCTTGCATTTGCTCCAAAGTGATACATGCTTGAAAGATGAAAAAACCTACACAGTGTCTGTAACCAAAGAGCTCACACTCAAAAGGGAAGAAGGGCATATTACAATGAGAGATCATAAGGCAGTTTATATTAAGGACATGTATGATATTGTAAAAATAAAGAAAGGCGATTTTCAGAGACATCTCATTGATATCCAATAAATTATCAGTATGAATGTCAAAGTAATTTCTGGGAGCAAAAATACAAAGAGCCTATTCAGGACTTTCCCTAGGTTAAGTTACAAAGCAGAATATATGGGTGCCCCCTCTGTATCCCCCTTATCCATGTGAAGAGTGTTCATGTTGACCTATCTCTCCTTTCATGATAAAACATTAAGGTATAAGGAACGGGTTAAATACATTACTTCCCCCAGGCATTTATATATTTTGAAAGATTTCCTTGACTAAGATTCCTCCTGGTAGAGGACTTAGGGCATTAACAAAAGAACTATTTGGAAGACCAGAATTATACACTTAGTTTAGTTCAGTGTGATTCTAGCAAACTAAAACAACCAACTCCCTGGAAGTAGATAATGATTTTCTGGATGATGTCTAGGGATAAGGTTGACAAAGCCAAGTCAATGTGGAAGGATTCCATGGTTAGTGACATAGAGTGGCTACTTCAGCACAAACCTCCAAATAGGCCAACATGTTTTCTCACCAACAAAGCCTCGTATGCAGTCCTTGGTATGGATTACGATGGAAAGAATGTCCATCACCTCGCCCCTGAAGCTTGGAGAAGACAGTCCTACAATCTGGGTGCTGTCCATGGTTCTAGATGAATTCAGGTGTGTCGTAGATTTCTTAGTGAGGAATGCAAAATGTACCAAGGGCGACAGTGATTTCTTGCACAAAGTTCTTCTACAGGAACAATTTTAGATTGGCTACCAAAAGTTCCATAAGGTATGATGACTTTGAGTACAAAGCCAAACTTATTAAAGAGAGATATAAGACTTGATTTAATCCTGAGTTTGAATCCCAACATTATCCCTTCCCCATGCCTTAGCTTTCTGTTTTGTCCAATCCTACTTCACATGGTTATTGTAAGAATGAATTTAAATAGTTAAACTGAAGCATAGCAGATAAGACTGGAGACCGTGCAACAGTCTGCATGGCTTGGAATTTTGACTGCTGCATTCAACTTTGTGGCTTTAGGAAATCTACTTCATCCTTCTGTGTGTCACTTTCTTCAACAATAAATGGGGATATGATAATAATAATACATACTTCGTAGATTTATTAAATGGGAATGAAATAAATTAGCTCTTGTAGAGCAATACTTAGCGCAACCTAAACACTCATTAAATGTCTGTTGTTTGCTGTTAGTAGATCATTTCCACGTCACAGGTGATCATGTGTCTGGATGTTTTGCTAAGGAGATTGGGCTTTATCAACAGTGTTTATTCTTTCATTCATTCATTCACTCAATTCAGAAAATGTGTACCAAAGATTCTCTCCTGTTCCTAACCTCCTCTAAAAGCAATTACAGAGTCAAACATTTATACGGTAGGACTGCTTGATGAATACTTACTAAAGATTGGCCTTGGTTAACTTTAAGGATCCTCCCAATTTTAATTCAATGAATTGAATTGAACTGAACTGAACTGAATATGCTAAATACATCAATAAAAACATCTTTAAGCAGTTCTGCGGATATTTTTCTTCTCTTTTTGTTTTATCTATTCTTGGTATTTCTTATGGGTCACATCTCTAGTGGAATCTTGAGAATTTTAAAACTATATAGCACATTAAGTATAAGCTGAGTTTCCTCTCTCTGGGCCTGAAACACAAAACACGTGTGGCGTGTACATTCAGTAAAGAAGTAAATGAAGGATTCAAAATTATTTCTTCGTTCCTGTATCTATTTCTGTTTTTCCAATTTATTTGCTTTGGCCTCACAAAGCAGCCCTACTTTCCATAGGGACAAAGGTTTAGAACTGCAAGAATGAATAGCTCTGGCTAATAGATGGGTCCAAAGTCTGTCTGTCCATTAGCATCTCTGTATGTCTGTCTTTGCTGCAAAAGGGACCTACTTTAACTCATGCTTTTTGTCTTTTTTCTGTAAAAAGTTTCTACATTTTTGGAGAAAGAGTCTAGCTGGACATTTTCATATCCTTTCTTGTTTAAAAAGAGAAAAACATCCTACTCACTCAACTTGAAGAGAAGTGTCTTTTAGCAAGATCCAGTGAGCCTGTCTCCTGTACCACAATGAGGCATTTGCTGTGTAAGTTCCCCCATTTGCTGAGTCTGCAAGGTGCTGGCATGGAAGTCACAGTCCAGGAACTGGTGGCAGTTTTTAATGTGTCTTGATGTTGGGCTGCCTAGATATTTTTTAAAGCAGATTTATGCTGCATTTTAAAAATCCATTATGCTACATTATAGTCTTATTGTCAATCCAGATAATGTTGATCAATTTCAGTCTTCCAAAATCTGCATTTATAATTGTGCCATGTAATCAAAATTATTTATGTATGTCTCTGTCCAGACATTTATAAAATTATAAATTGGAATTATTTATATGTATCACAAGATACTTGGTTATTTCGAATGCCTGATTTATATCACCATACATTGTCATATTTTTTTTCTTCCTATTTCATAAGTCCTTGCTGGTGACTTTACCTTTCGCTATAGAAAATACCTTTCAGACAACTCAAAATTAGCATTTACACAGGTTATTTAAAAATAACACCTCTTCTTTGGTATGTTCACAAACTGTAGTGTTTGCTTATTGCAGAAAATTTGGCATTTAAAAGAATAGACTAGTATACGGTCATGCCACCCTGAACGAGCCCGATCCCATCTGATCTCGGGAGCTAAGCAGGGTCGGGCCTGGTTAGTACTTGGATGGGAGACCACCTAGGAAGACCAGGTGTTGTAGGCGTAAGAAATAAAATAAAAATAAGGGGTTGCAATCTGTGAGGTCGACGAAGGGTTGCCTCGCCTATTAAAAAAAAGAATAAAGAAAAAAATTAAAATCAACCCTAATTATATCTTTTACCACTATCATTTTGGTCTATTTTATCCTGATCCATATGTGCATATATGTTTTGCGTGCGTGTGTGTGTGGGTTATATGTTCACTAGTTAAGATTATGCAACCTTTGCACTTATATATCCTGCATTTTCCATGCAATTTATATTACGTGCATTTCCTACTGTCAAATATTTTTCTAAAACATGAAACTTTCAATGGCTACAAACAACTTATCTTGTAAATACGTCATAATTAACTTAATTGTTCTTATTTGGTTGGACACATAGGTAATTTCCAATTGTTTGCCGGTGTGAATAAAGCTATGCTGGACACGTTTATGCTCTAAATCACTTCCACTTCTCTAATTGGTTCCTTAAATTTAAGTCCTACCAGTAAACTTTGTGGGTCAAACATTTTAAGACATTTGATACATATCGTATTTGACTAATTCCTGCAGCATCTTTATACTAAAAATTATTTACTACCCTGTAAATAGTTGATTGAATATCAGCCCAAATTCGTCATCTTTTTCTTTATCCATGCCCTTTGTCATCTAATGCTGTAATCAGATGAACACAAAGCTAATTGGACTTCCACATCCACCAACTTTAAGTTCAACCATATGATTTATTTCAACGAGTAGGATATCAATGCATGGGACACAAACAGGGGTTTGAGATGTGCTTACTTAGTATAGCTTGTTTTCTTCTGCCTCCACCATCTCCATAAGAAGACATTGCCCTAGATAAATTCCTTGTCTTAAAAAAAAAAGAAAGAAAGAGAGATACATGAAACAGAGCTACCCATCTGGATCGAGGACTTAAAACTTAAAGCAAAGCCACTCAGCAGAGCCAGCCTCAATCGGCCTACCCACAGACAACCTGCTGATGCAAATGAGCTAGCCCAGTAAAGATCAATAGAGATGCTCTAAGGAACCTCAGACATGAGTGAAATGAATGCTTAGTGTTTATGCCATTGAAGTTTGGTGATTGTTACAGAGCAATAGCTAATTGACACATCCTCTGTAATTCGATGAAGAAATTCGGTCCTGCCATATCCACTGAATAAACAAGCAAACCGAGATAACACAATGTAATGGTTAATACAAGAGGCTTAGGACTTATCCAGACCCATGTTTGAGTGATCTCAGCCAAGTTATTTAGCCTCCGTGAGCCTCAGTTTTACAGTCTGGGAAGGATATCAGCACGATGTCATAAAACTGTTAGGAATGTTAAACCAGATAATGCTAGGAAAGTGTTTAGTATAATGCTTATGTATGAATTAGTGTCAACAAATGATTTTGATTGTTGTCCACTAAAGAATGTAAAGTTCTTGAGGTCAGGGACTCTAATTTATCACTTCTAGAATCTTGGGCTGCAACAGTGCCTGGTACATAGGGAGTACTCAATATCTGTTGATCAGTCATTGCGTATTGTTATTGTCCCTCTACTTGATGCGATGAGTTGGAAACAGAGCTGAGTACTACTTCATTGTTCTCTAGACTTGGGGCTTCTCTTGCTGAATTACTTCTGCAATGATGATAACCTACCTGAATTTTCCCATCAGTGACAATTTGAAAATAAATAGGCATGTTATACCTGCACTTCATGATGGGAAAAGCCACCAGGCATACCCCAAATATCCCAATCCCACATCTTCATTCTTTCCAGCCACCTACACTTCACCACTGCCCACCTCCACCAGGGATGTAGTAGATGGTGATGAGATAATGTGATTGAGTGGCTAGCAAACATTTCGTGTATCCTTAGAGCTGTGGTTCTCAACATTTATTGGATTTCTATCACCTTCTTTGAAAATCTGATGGAATCTATGGAGCCTCTCCCCAGAAAAAAATAGATATACTCTCAAAGCTCACACATATCGTTCAGATTATTATGAATCTCTGCATCGGTCATTCATCCGTGTCTTATCTTTGTGACATTCTTGTAGCCAAAGCACAAAGGAGAAATATTCATCCAGCCTATTGTCTTTGTTTGTTTATTTGTTTGTTTTTTGTCTACATAAGCAAAACAGACCACTTCTCTGAGCTGGGAAAACGATGGTCTGAACTCGCGATAGCTGTTGTCGGTATATTTAGACACAGAGGCAGGAGATTGTCTCTGGCAGGAGCTGTTAGCTAGCCATCAGGATTGATGCTCCCTCTAGCACAGTATAAAGGTGTGGTTAGGAAGCCACTCCCTGGACAAAGACCACGTTTCCTAGAAAACCTCTTCCCAGTGGTGGTCATGTGACTAGTTCTTACCAACGAAAGATGGGCAGACATGATGTGTGTCACTTCTGAACCAGGTCTTTTAAGAAGCCTTCTCCTTATTGTAATTTCACTTCTGCCTACTGACAGCCACTGAGCTGGCAGACAGGTTAGCAGACTGGTTAAGGAGACGCAAAATCACAAGATGGAAGAAGTTTGAAATCTCGAATCACTATTTGAAGAAAAATCACCCACCCACCAGGGACGTTCACATCTGTTGTGTGAGAAAAATATAAACTTATGTTGTGTTAAACCACCCATACTCAGCCTTACCCCAAATCAAAGGTCCAAAAGTGGGATCCCCAGGCCAGCAGCATCAGCATCATCTGGGAATTTGTAAGAAATGCAGATTCTTGGGACCCATTCCAACGGGACTAAATCAGAAACTCTCAATGTGGGGTCTGGCAATCTGTGTTCTGAATGGCCCTCCAAGTGATTCTGGGAACTACCACTGTAGATAATACAGTGGTTAAGAGTGAGGTTTAGAGTCTGGTCTCCAGGTTCAGATCCCGGCCCTTGCACTTACAAGCTATGTGACCTCGGGCATGCTACTTAACTTTCTGATATCTTGATAGGTTAACAGATGTAGATGCCAAGGGCGCATGGCAATAGTACCTAACTCACGGGCTCCGACGTGAGCATTAAAGGGGATCATCCATGTGGAGGGCTTAGGACAGCATCAGGCGCACAGTTGAGTGCTCAGAAAACCTTAACTACATGGAATATTTATCAAACTGAAAGCCAAATCTCAGTCTCAAAGTTTGCATAGTGAGCTTTTTTCCCCCTTCTGCTTAATGCTATTCCCTGATGCGTACTAGTGTGTGCACATGTGCTATCACAGGCACGGATCCCATCAGCTAGGCATCATGAGAGGTCTAGACCTGCAAATGAGAGCAAGATGACTGAATGCTTGCCCAGTGATGGCCACTGACCTGGCAGACAGTGTGGCCAGAACACCAAGGAAACTGAACAAGAAGACGGCTAAACTGGGCTCTAAAGGAATGGGACCAAGAAGGGTTCCTATGTCAGGTAAACTCTGGCTAATCTTTTTTCACCCTTGCAGGAAGATGCCCTCGCTTTCCCAACAGCCGCCCTGTGTGAGGACTAATCTTTGAATCTATGTTCTCTAAGCTGCTCCAAAATACGAAGCTCGGTGATTAAACCAAAGGCTGCAGAAAGAGCTCTGATGCCAGGTGTAAGCATATTTTTAAAAGGAGATGGCATACTTTCAAAACTAGCCCCTGGGGGCAGCCAATTAAACTTCTCTATGAACAATGCATGGACAAATGGAGGGCTGGATGCCTTCGCTTTGATTCTTGCTCAACTCTTGGCCGTGGGTTGGATGATTTTGTTTCCTTGACCAAATGGTACCCATCACCCCGTTATGAGGACTTGCACCTGCTCTTCGAGGAACCAAAGCTGCCAGCTCCGCTCACTTCTTTTGAATGCTCCTGATCAGCTTTAATTCTTAAAGCCCTGGATTTTGTCAGCTTAACTTCCCCACCATTTGGTGGGCAAAGGGGAGTGTGCTCCCAGTGGCCTGCCAACTTCACCATCACAGCTGCAGCTCTCCACTGAGAGTTCCTTCTGCTGAGGAAATGTGAGGAATTTTACAAAATAGTCACCCTAACCTCACAGAGTCTGTGAACTCCAGTCCCTCCTGTTCTTTCACAGGAGATCAGATTTCTCTCTGACTCAATCTTTGTCAAGGCTCAAGGACAACAGACTGGCTTCTTAGACTCCTAGAGTCCCAAATGTATTTAGCAGGCAAAGAATGGACCAAAAAACAAAACTTCTGTGCCCATGGCAGACATCAACAATCAATCACAGAACACTTATTCCAGGCCAGGATCCATCCTCCAAATTTGCGAGAGCACTCAAGACAATCATCATTAATATATCTCAGTGGGCCACTTAGACACATTTGCCATCCTGATCTAGAGCAGCCTCTTTATATAAAATAAAAGGGCAGAGGGAAGAAAGACCTATCAATCTTCAAATACCACATGTGAGATATAGCTGAGATTAGAACTCAGGTGTGCTAATTCCCAGTTCTACACCCTTCCAAGACAAGAGTTCATCATTCCCCTTGCTGTCTCTGGAGGTCCACTCCACCTCTCCACACTAAAGACCTAAATAAATGAGCCTTAAAATGTTAAAACCATCACTTACTGGCCAGGCTAACTTTCATCCCCCACCAGCATGCAAGATAAATGATGTATTCGTCAGCTCTTGTCATAGTAATGCTGTATAACAAACCACTCCGCAATCCAGTGGCATATAGCGATAGCATTTATTCTTACATTTAGGGATCTGCATTTAACTGCGGTTAACTGTGGTTCAGCTGACGTAGGCTTGGCTTGGCTGCGTTCTACACATCTTTGCCACATGTGTTTATTCTAGAGTGCTGGATAAAAGTGCAATGACTACCTGAGTCATGCTTTTCTCATGATGGATTAAGAGAGCTCAAGAGTCAAGCCAAAACATGCAAGCATGTTTAAGAACTCTGTTTACATCATGTCCCCTAACACTGCCTTGACCAAAGGTTGTCATGTGACCAAGCCCAAGCTCAACAGCATGGGGAAAATATCCCACAGTGGGAGTGGAAAATATTTGCTGAACAATAAGGTACACTATATATACAAAAAAAAAAAAAATGGCTTTTAAAATTCTAAAGAAACCCTCCAGTGAGGGTTGGGATAAATAGAGGGCTTTTTTGACAGCCAGATTATGCTAGGCTCTTGCTAGGGAAAGTGGATAAGCTTCTGTGTTCCACACTTAATCCCTGAGAAAGTTAAATCATGTATTGTATTAATACTGGCTCACTGGTTCTGTTTCTGATGCCCCTGCTTTAAGGAAAGCCTGATATGGAAATGCTCATCCAATGAAAGACAGATCATGCATATTTTAATGGCCAGACAGTGAATTTCCTAAGAGAAGTCTTTGTGTCCAGTATTGCTTTACTCTTCCTGGTGCTTCTGAAAGAAAGTACTGAATATATATATGGTTAAGAATATGGACATTGGAGAAAGAGAAAGAGAGCCAGGTTCAAAGTTAAAACCATCACTTACTAGCCAGGTGACCTTGGACATTTGTACGATATTTCCAACCTTTGGTTTTCCTCTCTGATATGGGAATCATCATATCTATCTTGCAGGGTACATATTAGGTAAGATAATGTAAGCATTGTGCCTGGTCATTGTTAGGCCATCAGTGTATCCTAGCTTATATTTTTATCCAAAGATTCTCGTAAATTGCTAAATTCCCTTGGCACAGTAGCCAATAATGCTACTCATCAAATATTTCTAATTCTCTGTCTTCCGGGTAGTTGGAAGACTTGTACTCCTCCACTCATTTTGAAGTTAGGCATGGCCACATAACTTCCTTAGGCCAATAGCGTATGCACAGAAGGGACATGTGTCATTTTGAGGCAGAAACTTTAAGTGTCGTGATAAGCAATTCTCCCTGTTCATTTCCCAATGCTGTGATGACCTTGACAACACGTCAAGATAAGCTCTATATCAGCCTGAATCTCTGAAAGATTTCAAGGAGCAGAACCATCCCCCATCCCCACCCCCAAGCCCCAGACACATGCACTTTCACATGTAGCACGAGAAGGAAATAAACTCTAGTTATGCTGAGCTACTGAGATTTGGCAGGTAGTTACAGCAGTATGGCCGAGCCCACGGTGCCTCATACGCTTTGCATTATTGAATATAGTCTCCTTACAGAATATTATGGATCATTGTTTTCAAAAAATTTACACTGCATATAAATCAGTTATATTTGCTCATATGCCAGTATTTCCCCATATCTACAGGGTAGCCCAAGAATTCAAAAGACCAAAAAGAAAAAAAAAGTGCTCTAGGAGTCCAAGAACAAAGGTTCTGGCTTTAGTGTGGACTTACATTAGCTTCAAGACCCTGGACAAGTCATTGTCCCTACTGGCTCATCAGTATCCTATTAATACAAGGGATGTTGTGGTAAGTGATGGAAGAAGTTGCAAAGGGAGGGTATAAATAAATGACAGAAACTAAAGTTATAGAAGCTCAAGACTTAGAAGGGAATAATGGATACTGGAAGAGAAGGGGTAGAGCTGGCCACAGTGTTCTATTTTTAATTTGAAATACATTTAAATTTTAAAATGTGGAATGTTTCAGAGAGAAATCCAGATTTCTGATTTTGCTCAAAAAAAAAAAATCTGGAAGTTGCAGCAAAGTTGGGACAACCTTCCAATATGACTACCACAGATGCAGCTGAGCTGTGTCCCCTCGTTGGGGACTCATGTTGCCCTTGCTGTCCGGTTTACTAGAGTCTCACTGACTCCATGTTGTTTCCCAGACACCAAGATTTTTCTCACACTTGGCCAGATTCATTCATTTATATTCACCTTCGGTCACTGAAGATATTTGAATTGGGGCCCCTGGACCAAAGAGTAGAGTGCAGTGTGTGAATCCATGGCATTTTTCTTCGGTGCCTCAGTTTCCCAAGTGACTTCAGAATCTCTTCCACCAACTCTCCCTGACTTCAAGCCAATGGATCCTACCCCTAAGGGGACTCAAATCCATTTGAAATTCTAATGACAGCTATGAACCCTCTGGCCAGAAAAATGCCTATATGAACACAACACACACACACACACACACACACACACACACACACACACACACACACACACACACACACACATCTCATTGTGCTTTGTCTGCAAATCTAAATTAGCTTAAGAAGTGCAATTTGTCTGCCCTGCAGTCTATGGTAGACCCCAAGTTCTCCATCAGATTCCTCCCACCACAGCCTTGCCTAGACAACTCTGAGACTGCTTCAGAACTCCAGAAAAGCACCCTTTCCAATGAATTTCTTATAGTCAGAGGTCACCGTCTGGTTCCAGTTCCCTCCTCATGTTCCATTCATGCTTTCAAAGAACAGAGAGAAAAACAAGCAAGCCACAGCCAAGTGACCCACGCTGAGAAAAGTGCAGGGGCCAGCAGGGCCCTGACCTTCCTGTGTAGGTAACAAATTGGAAGCCGTGTTTGCACCAGGCCCTGGAGGGAGGGAAGGAAGGGGGGAAGTGGGGAGGAGGGCAGTGTGAGATGGAATTGGGTTACAGGGGTCAGCAGCCTTGGCGTTAGGCATCCACACAGCCCTTCCATCCACCCTTCCCAGGAAATAGCCACCGCTACAGGGCATGCAGAGGGTAGCAGCTGGAGGTCAGCAGAGGCCAAAGCATGCACACACAAGTGTGTATCCATGCGATTGTGTATGTGTGTGTCCGTATGCAGCACAGGCACGGGAGTCCTTGAGTAGAATTCTTTTAAGAGACCTCCAAGGACCCTCTGGCCCAATGCCCAGTTCTTAGACACGTCAGGTGTTAATTCCCTCTTCTTTCTCCAGCATTATCAGAAAGGAGTGTATTTTGGCCTGTAGATACATAATTTCTGAAGTTCAACTCCCTGGGTTCAAATCCCACCTCTCCTACTTAATAAGCTGCATGACTTTGGAAGGTAACTTAAACTGTAGGTGCCTCAGTTTCTACTTCATGATCTTGATGACTTCCTTATGGATTTCTGAGAACTAAGTAAACTAATGTACATAAAACGCTTAGAAAAATAAGGGCAAGTAGATGATTATTCATTCAATGAACACACACAGAGTACTCTGTACATGATGCATTAATTTTCTTGAATATCTGCAATGTGCAAAGCCATGCTTATTTTATATAAATTATATCATTTAATTCTCCTAGAAAGACAAGTGCCTTTTATCCCCATTTTATAGATGAGGAAACTGAGGTTCAAAGGGTTGGTCACTTGCCCAGGGTTACCCCACTAATGAATGATGGCATTAGTTTTATCTGCTTCACTCTAAAGTCTCAGCCCCTAACCAGTTCACCACAGCCTTTAACTTGCCATTGGATTCCAAACACCCAAGCCGGTATTCGCCATATCGATGAATGAATAAGTGAGTGAATGAATGGACGAATGAATGGACGAATGGGTGGCTCTACCATTCTCCTTTCATTTACCCTTTCCACTTTCACCTCTTGTCCAGACATAGCCCAGGGAAGGCCACACACTTCTTCCGTGCACATGCACACATCTCTTTTCAACTTCCTGCTCCTCCACCCGAACCCATGGGTCTCCATCTTCCCCAGGCAACTGCCCTCTCCTACAGATTTCAATTCCCATGCAAGGCCCCAAATATTTCTCTGGTGCTGGAGGAAACTCATTCTTTCTGGTTTAATTCGCCCCGTCTGGCCTTAATTGCTTTGCCCTGATGTGCAGAGAGACCTCCCGTGGCGACAGCCCTGAGGATGGGCTGGGGGGCAGGGGCTGGGGAGGAAGTCCAGGCGAGCTGTTGAGTGGGGAGTGGATTAGTCAGAGGCCAATGGGGCAACGGAAGTCAGGGTTCTCAGAACGGGCGGCTCCAGACCCGCCCTTGGTTGTGACGTTTACGATTGAACTTGGGCAGGAGCATGTGTCTGGGGGCTGCGCCGGCCTCCCTCGTCCCTACCCTGAGTGTTTGGTCCTGCAGCTCATTAAGCAGTGACACTTAACACATCATCAAACTGCTTTACAGGCACAGCCCACACAGCTCCTGGCCCCTGGAGTCCCCAGGTAGTGGGGGACGGTGACCTCCCAGAGACTGGTGCTGGGACACTGTGGACACACAAGGCGATCAAAGCTCTCATAGGAAAACCAGAGCAAGGACTGGATTAGGGCGCCAGGACCCCTGACCTTTCACCCCCAGGACTGATAAAGACTAAGGTGCACGGAGAACAGGGGATCCAGGGCTGGTGTCATGGGACCAACATGGCCTCTCCTGTCATGTGAACAAGGCTCAAATCCCGGACTTGCCACATTCCTGAGGCTGAGTTGAACATTTCAAACACTTTTTAATTTCTCTGACCCTCCTTTCCCTCAGTGAGGCTAATAATGCCGACCTCAGAGGGCTGTTGCCAGAAGTATTGGGAGAAGACATATAAAGTGCTTAATAAAGGGCAGGCAATAAACAGTGCTTATTTGAGTTACCCACCCTCCGAGGAGCAAAGAGCTCAATCAGATCAGGCTGAATTATTATTAGCTTCCTCTACCCAGATTTTCTTTCAATATTACCAAAAATCAAAATAAGAAAAGCAACAGAGATAAGAGTAGCCCCAATTAACAAGTGTCCACTATGAGCCAGGTGCTATATATATATATATATATATATATATATATATATATATATATATATATATATATATATATATCATTATGTTTTCATAACCCTGAGGCATTTACAATAATTATTTCCATTTTACAGAAGTGGAAACTGAGGCTCAGAAGGGATAAGTCATCTCGTGGTGGTTGAGCTGGGATTTGAACCCAGATCTGGAGACTCCTTGTTCCTTCCAACAGTGGGTAGGTCTTAGAGGGGTGGGGTAAGGGCATCAGAGGACCTCTGGTCCACGTCCCCTGCTCTGGGCTCTCAGAGGGGTCCACTGAAGAGTTCCCTGATTTCCAGCCATCCTTCCAGAGCCTCAAATATTTCCTAAATCTCCTTGAAATAGTCCTGGCCAAAAAGGGCCTGCTTTCACGGTTGATGTGTAGTAATGAGGCAGGGTTAATACCTCATTAGGTCACGGTGCCATTTTGCATTTCATGGATATTCAATAACACAAGCAACAACAAACATATGAATTCCTGAGCTTGGCTTTCTGTGGGGTTGGGGAGCACAAGATAAGGGCTCCCTGGACACAGGCACGGGAGAAAAGCCAATGCCTGGTTCTCATGACGCGTGGACAAGATGGCCCGGCAGCTGGGAGCCGTGGCCCCATCCTTCCTCCCACCTTTGAGGCCCTTTTTAGTGTGCAACTCAGCTTAGGAGACGGGAGTTTAAAAATTTCCTTGGCCTTCCCGAAAGGTGAGTGCATTTCGTATGGATACTGTATCTGTCTGCTAAGGCTGCCATAGCAAAGCGCCACAGACTGAGTGGCTAAAACAACAGAAATGGGCTGCAGGCTGGAAGCCCCAGATCGAGGTGTCAGCAGGGTTGATTCTCTCTGATAATTGTGAGGGAGAATCTGCTCCATGCCTTTCTCCTAGCTTCTGGTGCTCTGCTGGCCATCTTCGGTGTTCTTTAATTTGCTATTGGATTCCAAACACTTAAACTAATATTCAATATATCAATGAATGAATGAATAAATGAATGGATGGATGGATGAATAGATAGATGAATGGAGATAGATGGAGATGATAGATGAGTAGATGAGTAAGGTGGCCGAATGGATAGATAGATGAATGGATAATGAATGAATGAATAGATGAAGTAGATGGGCAGATAGATGAATGGAGTAGGTAGGTAAGAGTAGATAGGTAGATGGTAGGTAGGTAGATAGATAGATAGATAGATGAATGAATATGGTAGATGAATGATGATTAGATGAAGCTTGAATGGAGAATGGAATGAATGGAAGTAGGTAAATGTTCATTAGATAGGTGAAGTGGTGAATGAATGAATGGTAGCTGCCAGAGTAGATGATCATTGAATGAGTAGATAGGTAGGTGAATGGTGAATGGAATTGCCTTGATGAATGGTGAATGAATGATAGATGAATGGATAGATGAGATGTGAAGTAGATGGGCAGATAGATAGATGGTGAAGTAAGATGAATGGATAGATGAGTTAGTAGTTAAGATGAGAATGAATGAATGGTAGATGAATGAATAGATGAATGAATAGATGAATGAATGGATAGATACAGATAGATGGAATGAATGGAGTAGATGAATGAATAATGATGAATGGTGGAGTAGATGGGTGGGTGGTTCTACCATTCTCCTTTCATTACTCTTTCCACTTTAACCCCTTGTCCAGAGATAGCCTGGGAAGGCCACACACTTCTTCCATGCACATGCACACATCTCTTTTCTCCTTCCTGCTCCTCCATCCTTGCTGCAGCATCACCCTGATCTCTGCTTCATTTTCACATGGTGTCCTCCCTGTGTGTGGTGATGTCTAAATTTCCCCTTTTTATATGGACATCAGGTATATTGGATTAGGACCCATGCTAATGACCTCATTTTAACTTGATTACAGCTACAAAGACACTACCTCCCCCAAAAGGCCACATTCAGAGGTACTAGGGGTTATGACTCCAATATGTGAGTTCGGGGGGTGGGGTGGTTACAGTTCCACCCGTAACAGACACATATGGCAGTGAGACAGGATCCCCCATGGGAACCTGAGAAGTGGAAGGATAACAACAGACAGTGACAGTCACCTGATCAATTATCCATTTTGCTCTTTTTCTTGCTACCAGAATCCTGATTTTGTTCAGAGTGACAATTCATTCACTCGATATTTAACAAGCGCCTCCTATGTCAAAGATAAACCACCGAAGGAGAAATAAATTCTCTTGGCCCTCATGGGGGAAGGGGTGGTGGTGGTGGGAAGAGACAGACAATAAGCAATTGTTGAGTAGATTTATAGAAAATTAGAAGATATGTAGTGGTTTTAGAAGGAAAAAGTCAAGCTGGCTTGAATAGCCTCCCCCAAATTCACATCCCCTCGGAATCTCAGAAGGCGATGTTATTGGAAAGAGCATCTCTACAGATGGAACTAAGCTAAGATGAGGTCATATCAGATTAGGGTGGGCCCTAATCTGATGACTGGTGTCCTTGTAAGAAGAGGGAGATTCCACCAGACGCTAGGAGAGAGGCATGGAACAGGTCCTCTCTCACAGCCATCAGAAGGAAGCATCTCTACCAACACCTTGATTCTGGGCTTCGGACCTCCAGCACGTTGAGACAGTAAAGTTCTGCTGTTTTAAGCCACTGAGTTTGTGGTACTTTGTTACAACCGCCACAGGAAGTTAATGAACACTGGTGAGGAATGGAAGAGGTGTTATGAGATGGTCCCATTGAGAAGATAATATTTAAACACCTGAAGGAGGTGAGGTGAGCGTGCAGGTATCAGGGGAGAGCCTTCTCTGCAGAGGGAACAGCCAGTGCAAAGAGGCTGGAGTGGGACCCAGGAGAGAAATATGGAGCGAAGTCAGAAGTGCCACAGGACCCAGATGTTGTAGGATATGCAGGCTACCATAAAGATTTTAGCTTTTTACACTAAGTGACATGGAGCGATGTGGTTTGATATTTCGGACGAGTGAGATGATATGATTATGCCCCAAGCCGGATGGACCATGATTAAACTAAAACCAAACATGACAAGCTTCTCGTCCACTTTCAATCTTTGTTGAAGCTAGCAGAGGCTAAAAGATGGCCAAGTAAAGACAAATAAGACATAAACATAAGTCTGCTGAGGGAGGTGGTCTCTGGGAAAACATTCACTTTCCTGATAATAAGGGATAGACACAGTTGATACCGCCTTTTTTCCACCCTCATCTTTTCCTCCAACTGGGCATATGTCTGGTGCTTCAGCATCCATCTTGTGACATGAGGCAACAAGCATTGGCCTAAAAAGACAAACCCATGAAACAAAGAAAGATAAACAGAGCCTTGCCTACAACAGCATCACCAAGCAGCTGAATCAACAGAAACAAAAAGCTACCCACTGACTTCCCGTGATGTAAGAAAAATATGTGTTTAAGCCACATGCAAGGGTCTCTTTTACTTGCAACTGAACACTTTCTTAATGAACAGAGTTGAAAATCAGACCTCAGAGAGAGAGCAACCAGAAGACCATTAAAAAGCCAGAGGTCGATCTTTCCTTTAAAGCTGAAATTCTGTGGGAAGACAAAGTTGAACAATGTGTGGGGAAAGGCTCTAACGGCTAGAAATTATTAAGCAGGTATAATGAATCGACATGAAGGATCTCTCAGACTTGAAAGGGAGTTAAGAGGAAGCTGTGCGTAGGAACGAGGGGTAGCCATTACTCCTTTTCTCTGATAAATGTGACTAAGCCCTGTGACAAACGAAGAGTCAATAGGGAAATGAAATTAGGTATTGAGATTCGACTTTCCTTTTGGATAGCTGCTGGAAAAGGCAAAGATGCCTATATTGCGTCTTTTCAAACACTGGATTACTTAAAACTGAACTGATTCATATTTTAGAGCCCCAGTAAGTGGTTCCATTGTTTTGGGTTTTAGACTACTAGGTCACTCTGATGAAACCTGTGGACTGGACATGTCAAGTCAATTCAGGGAGACATACGCATAGAAATGTCACGTGATTTCAGAGGGTCTGTGGGCTTCTGAAACATGAAGTCTACATCCACCAACCAAACCCTTGGTAGGATGTCCTGAGATCAGAGAGAGCAAAGTGGGGGATATGGTGGGCTGGGTGTGGTTTGGCAAATTAAAAGGTAAGTTTAGTTTGGGTCATTAAGTTGAAAGTATAGCATTAATGTGTTGCTATGTTACCAATCCACGTCCAAATTTCTAGCTTGGAAGGGAATTTGGGACTTTAAATTCAAAATCCTTCTTTCTTCCTTTGTCTCTCCCTTTTTTTTGGCATGCAAGAAATCTTTCTCCAAGATTTCTTGCATGCCAAATATATGCCAACCAGTGTGTTAGGTGCTGGAGATATAAAAAGTTAAAAGGAAAAGCAGGTGTATAACTCACAGGCTAATGTGAAAGTCGAAGGTGGAAAGGATGGGAGAAACCCTGCAATAGAAAATGTTAGGTAATATTATCAGAGAGCTGACCTGAGACAATGAGTCTAGTGAGGTGAATGTGCATTAGACGCTGATTTGGTGACTATTCTGTATCAAAAAATATAGGGAAAATATAATTAATGCTGCAAAACAGAAGTGAGGGGGATATTGGTTTTCCTGTTTCTACCAAAAGCTCTATTTTCAGTCTGATTCTGGCCAAACTAAGACCATGTTTGAATTAAGAGAGGATATGTGATCCAAGGCTGGCCAATCAGAACATCAGGTTCTTCCAAGACCAGTGATTGGTTCAGGAATGGTCATGTGACCCATGTCAGCCCAATCAGAGCAGGTGAGGTTGAATTCAGGCACTTTTGTTTGAGTTTTTGGCAAAACAGACTCTCTTTTTTTTCTGAATAAAAATGAGAGACTATGGGGCTGGAGCTACTGGAGGATCTTGTCATCATGAGGAGATCTGATGTCAGAGAACAGAGAAACCAGAGGAAGGCAAAGTGAAATGAGTGGAGGATCTTGTGGAAAACTGGCATCAACCAACTCAGTAACCACAGCTAGCCCCTGGCTTTTCAGTTATTCGAACATATATATGTAGGTATATGAATATTAACACAATTTTAATTGGATTTGCTCTCACTTGTTGTCAAAACAGTCCTGATGGAGTAGCTTCAAGAGGTCAATGTTGAAGGCCATCCACCTAAACGGGAAAACTAAGCACGGGCATGGAGGAGTTTCTCTCAGGAAAAAGCATATACAGAAAGAAGAACCGACCGAGTCAACGGATAACACTTGAAATGATGCTTGCACACATGTGCCATGAAGATAAAGAGGATTCCTTGAGGGGGATAGAATGGCATCACTTAGAACCAAATGTTTCTAGTTGTGCAGGTGAAGACTCAGGGAGCATAGGTAGATTAAATTATTAAATATCTTACAATTAACAAACCAAGCGAAGCCAATAAGAATAATGGAAATTATTCTATGGAAATTGTTTGAATGGGGAGGGGGCGGTGTTCGTTCTCACTGGAGTTGCTGAATTGGATAAAAACTTATAGTTACTGGCAGTCAACACCCCATCACATGGGCGGCCCTGCATAAGAACAGAGCTAAGGTTGAGCAAAGAAAAACCAATAATGAAGTGTTACAGACCAAGTGCTAATAACACGCCTTTAACATACCTGAAGCTAGTCCAAACTTGAACTCTTAATCGGTTAAGTCAATTAATACTTACTCTCCTTGGCAGATGCTGTGGATGGTGCATCCAGAATTTCTGGGCAGTCACCTCTACATGTTGACAGTTCTTTACAGAAACAGCTGTGACTCTCTACCTAAAGGTCGCTCCCCAACCCCTTGACCACAGGAGTACATTCAGGATCATGGAAAAAAATGCCAGGAATGCCAAAGTTAAATCCCCAGCAGTCGAACTCTCTGACATTGAATGAACAAGTTCCCCCAGGTCCCTTATCTCCTCAAATGTAATAACTCAAGAAAGATGTCCTACGACATCACCCAGAGTTCCCACCTAGAGTTTGGAGCAAACGGGGTAATCTCCATTTGCCCACACTATAATCAGCTTGATAGTGAACATCCTACACTGTCTTCCTTCTCTTCCCTGCCTCATTTTCCACTACCTAATATTATCTGGCCATCTCCCAGATAAACTATTTGTATTCATCTCCTTGTCTCAAGATCTGCTTCGGGGGAGAGTCCAAAATAAGGCTCACATCTCATTTTTTTTTCAGTCTTAGGCCAGTGTGAACCATGTTTCTGCATCTCACACCCAACAGAGCCCTGATGAATCAACCAGGTTACAAAGGAAATATCCCCAGCATCTGAAGCCACCAAAAGCATGTTCCACTGTTAAGGACCTCAATATCCTCATCTTAAACAGAAACTTCTCCATTTGCAGGAGAGGCAGAGTGGGCGACTTTTGTCCGCAATACTCAGTTAGCGGAGTGCCACACTCTTCCCCAATGAAGAGGGGCTGGGGCGTTAATGGAGAAAGGGGGGTGTCTGGGTCTCTCCAATGAGTGTCGCTTGATCCTGTGGAGTGCAGAAGTCTTGGATCTTGTGAAAGGTGCCATTTTCTTTTCTCATAAATGTTGCAGGTTCCCTGCTCCATATATTGCTGTTAATAAATTATACCCCACCCCTCTTTTAAGGCCCTTTTGTTATAACTCCGGCTCCCAGTTCCATTAACTCTCCATTACTTGAACACTTCATTATGACATTTTTTTGCAAACTGAGAGCATGGCTCCTGACACCCTCAGCCAGGCAGAAGGCAGAGATCAAAATTGCCCATTAAGTTCCTGTGGCCAATGTAATTTTTTTTTTCCCAGCGTCTATTTTCTGCTGCTTTTAAAATAATGGACTCAAATGTTTCCCTTCTCTAGCAAACACCCCAAGAATGCACCAAGGACAGAGCCCGAGACAGAGGATAGAGTGCCCTGCAACGCAACTGTTTCTTCACATCTTTAATTTTCTGACACCACAGACGAAAGCTTAACCCTCCTCAAAGCAAGGCCACTCTTTGGGGGCACTGGCTGAAATGTGCAATCCAGGCCATTGTGGGTAATACTTTAAAGCTCCAAGTGTTTGTCTGAAACGTGTGATTACAAGATGTCAAAGAGGAGAATCGTTCCCAAGCCTTGGAAGGTTGGGAACGATAACCCCTCAAGTGTCTCCCAGGGCCTGGGTTGTCCATAGCTTTGCTTCCAAGATGTCATCTACTAGTTCTTGTTTCTAATGAGTTACTCAGGGAACATACACCAAACCACAGGGAACAAAGCAACTTGCAAAATATAGAAGAAAAGACAACACAGGGATGTGACGTATGCACATGCTTCATACATAAAACACATATAAACATAGATGTGCACTTATGTAGCTGGTAGACATAGCTCTGTGCTTCACACACATTACCTCATTTAATCTTCCCAGTGACCTTACGAAGTAAGAATTAATGTTATACCCATTTTTCAGAAGAAGAAATCAACTCATAGAGAGGATCATTTACTCATCTAAGACCACACAGATGTTGAAGAGGGGGGTTGTGGCTTTCATCTGTCTTCACAAGATAACATGCTTACAAACATACTGCTCTGCTGTTTCTTAAGTTTTCACTTAAATGGAACTGAAACACACATGTACTCCATTCATTGTGCATTTACACAAGTATACACCTATGAGCTCCCTGCCAACACATGATATCAGACACACTTTGACTTCAGCCCAGCTGCAACGTTCTCAACCAAAACAGCATAAAAATAAGTCCTTTTATTTGGGCAATGCCTTGCCATTTACAAAGCACTTTCATATACATTAACTCATCAGCACTGAATTCGCTGACAGGGCCAGGACGAGAAATGGACAAGGGAAGCGTAATACATCATTGACCGAAATAATAATTTGGCCCTTTGGCTAGAGGTTTCCATCCAAGGATAAATTACATCTTGCAGCCACATACAGGCAAGATCAATAGTCATATAATCTTCATACTGGAAGGGATCTCAGAAATGACTGTCTCAGTCTGCTTAGGCTGCCATAACAAAATACCATAGATAGGAGGCTTAAACTACAGACATTTATTTCTCGCAGTTCTGGAGGATGGAGGTCTGCAATCAGGAGGCCAGCAAGGTCTATATCTGCAGAGGGCCCTCTTCCTGGCTTCCCGTTGCAGACGGCAACATTCTCGCTGTGTCCTCACATGGCACAGACAGTGGGAGAGGAGGGGAGTCCAGCCTCTTCCTCTTCCTACGAAGACACTAATCCCATCATGGGGGTCCCACGCCCATGACCTCATCTAAACCAAACCACCTCCAAATACCATTGCTTTGAGGGTTCAAGCTTCCATATATGAATTTGAGGGGACATATAACAATGATCTATTCAGGCTTCTGACTTTCCAACTGAGGGAACTGAAGCAAAGGGGGAGGCATGACTCTCCTTAGGTCACAAAGCCAATGAGGGGCAGAGCTGGCTGGTTGAGTGGGGCATTCTCCAGCCAGCCAAGGAGGCCTATGGTCCATGGCCGCCATCTTTGCCAGAGGACAATTAGAAATCAGGCTATGTAGGATTTTGGATAAGTTCCTTTTTCCAATTCTCAGTTTACCTATAAAATGAAAAGTTTTGATGTGTATTAGTCAGTATTCTCCAGAGAAATAGACCAATAGGATAGATGATAGTTGAATAGATGACAGAAAGATAGATAGATAGATAGATAGATAGATAGATAGATAGATAGATAGATAGATAGATGATAGATAGGTACATACATACCATACATGCATACATACATACATACATAACATACATAACAGGAGATTTATTATAGGGATTGGCTCACGAGATTGTGGAGGCCAAGAAGTCCCATAATCTGCCTTCTGCAAGCTGGAGAACCAGGAAAGCCAGTGGTTTCATTTAGTCCAAGTTCAAAGGCCAGAGAATCGGGGAGCCAATGATATACATCTCGGTCTGAGTCCAAAGGTCCAAGAACCAGGAAAACCCATGTCCAAGGGCAGGAGGGGATGGATGTCTCAGCCCAGGCAGAGAAAGGGGGAAAATTCACCCTTCCTCTATCTTTTTATTCCACTTGGGACCTTCACAGATTGAGTGATGCCCACCCACATTGGGAAAGCCATCTGTTTTACTCAGTTCACCAAATCCAATGACAATCTCTTCCAGAACACCCTCACAGACACACCCAGAAATAATGTTCTACTAGTCATCTGGGCATCTTTCAGTCCAGTCAAATTGCTGCATAAAATTAACCATCACAGATGTCCCAAAGAATTATTCATGGAAGACTAGTTTCATGGGAAGTAAACAGGCATTTTGTCCAAAAGTGTTCCATCATCAAAGATATTTGGAAAATACTGCCTCATTCAAAGTGAAAAAGGTTTCCTGGCTGCAGGACTTGTCAGTGCCTTGAATGTACTTAAGTCATTTTTTGTTTTCTAAGATGATAATGGTATGGAGTATTTTCCAAATTCGTCTGACTATGGAATATATGTTTTGGATGCTTCTTGGAGAATTAGAGTAGTGTAGGATCCATGTCGAAAAACGTGACTGAGATAATTCGTGAAGCCTCTTCTAACTCTCATATTTTATAATTTTGTGATTCTGAGTGTTTTACTCCTTGACTTCTGCCCTCATTCCATGGAGACGATTTTTAGTTTCCTAGGACTGCCATAACAAAGCATCATGAACTGCATCACTTAAAACAACAGAAATGTACTGTCTCATAGCTCTGGAGACTGGAAGTCTGATACCAACGTGTCAGCAGGACCACGCTCTTCCTGAAATTCACAGGGGAGCATCTGCTCTATACCTTTCTCTTCGCATCTGGTGGTAGCCGCCACGCCTGGGAATTCCTTGACTTGCATCTGTACCACTCTGATTTTTGCCTCTCTCATCATGTGCCATTTCCCCTGGCATCTCTATCTCTATGTCTCTTTCCCTTTTCTTATAAGGACATCAGTCATATTGGATTAAGGACCCACCCTAACCCAGTAGGACCTCATCCTAACCGGTTACATAATCTACAGTGCCTGATTTACAAATAAGGTAACATCTGAGGTACTAGGGGTTAAGACTTCAATATCTTTTGGAGGGAATACAATTCAGCCCACAGCATGTTTAACCCATAGTCACCCCGTATCTCAACAGAGATATGAAGAGAAAAATGAAGTAGGTTCTCCAACTCCCTAAAGACACGAGGAATAAAAAAATAAATAAAATACATAAATCATACAACTGATCGAACTGGTCACTGCGCAATGAATTGACTAACAAGTAACTGGATTCTTGCTTGCTCTGTTTGATGACTCATTAAAGTCAGTGGCTATAATTGTACTTTCAACAACTCCACCTTCCCATTGCCTCTCCCAACCCCCCAGGTACACACATCTGCCATTTTCTCCAAGCTTCCTTGAAAACTGGATCAGACAAGATAAACCGGCAGATTGAATGGTCAGGGCTCAGTTATTTGGATGGACAGAAGTATGGTTCATTTTGGGTGTGCTCTACGCTTCTCAACAGACTTCAAGGCAAGCCACGTCTATACACAGTCCAAAACGACATGTCTTTGTCTAACGATTGTGGGTTGTTTTTTGTTTTGTTTTGTTTTGTTTGGTCAAATTAGTGGTTGCTTTTGGTGCCTTTGATCAGCTCGCTTCTGATCTCAATATTGCCCGAGCAACTGACCAATTTGGTTCATTCACACAAACACTCAGTTAAAAATAAGTCAACCACACGATCTGTGTGGTATTGTGCAGGCAAAAGAAAATATAACAAAACCCTGAATTTTACATGTGGCTTCTTTTTTCTCTCTTCCCTCTTCCAATCAGTCGTATAGACATAACCACAGAAAAAATTGTCTTTCTGGGGGGAAAAATAGAAGATAGACACACATACACCATTTCCATCAGGGAGTTCGTGTGATCGTGAATGCCCCGTCCCCATGCTCCAACCCTGGAGTAAAAGCCTGACACCTTACTGGTTCCCAACACTATTCATTCAGATAAGAATGTGCCATGAGCCAGGCTGCTCGATAAGCCTGGGCCGGGATGATGGAGGGCATAGGTGGAGACTTCAATCAGACTGTAATCCATTTCTCTCCCAGGCTGGGCCCAGCCCCTGAATTCTAGGATTCCTGAAACCTCAAAAGTGAAATTGCTATTTTCTTGAGTCTCGGGGTGGCTGTACTCCAAGGCCCTTGCAGCCAAAGCTGAAAACGTGGCTCTGCTTTGGAGAATTCAAATGTGGCTTCGCTTTCAAGAATTCGGCCCCAGCATGACGGGGATCTGGTGAATCACTTGGAAATGCAAAAACGGAGAGTTTTCCGCATGCATCCTGCCCAGGACCCGCGACAAACCAGCCTGACCGCCTGGATGCCGCTGCCCAGTGGTGTCTGCCTGGCCCTCCATAGGCCTCGCTTTAGGAAAAGCGGCATCACCCATTTTTTTCTTTCTTTTTTTTTGAGCACTCAGAAATCCTTTGTACTTTCATTTCTCCACTGCAACCTTGAGACGCGGAGACGAGGCCACAGCTGTTTCTGTGCTTAACCTTACTTGGGATTTTTTTTTTTTCCCTGAGGCCCCAATCCTCGTTTGAGCCAACGAGGTGTCCTACCCTCTCCAGTGTCCCCAATCTGTCTCAGAGCATGGGCCGTGTACCTACCGCGACAGCCCAGAACACCAAGGAAATGAGAAGACTGGCTGAAAGAACGAGGGGCATGCAGGTTTACTAAAAATAAAATAAAATATAAAATTCCAATAATGGCTTTGAAAAACAGCTGCAAGCTTCCTGATCAAAATGTAGCCTTCTGGGTGATTTCCAGGCCAGGCTGCCTGCCAAAGGCTGTGATGAATTCTCGGTTCCATATGGTGTGTCCCATATAACAGAGATTTGGCACAATGAACCCCAAACTCTAAACTATGGCTCCAAGGCCTGTCCTCCCAACATGTGGGATGGTAAGGGTTAAATTCCAAGACCACCTCAGTTTTAAAGGAAGAGTCGCATGTGCACTTCTCCCATCCAGAGTGGCCTCGTGAAAGGCCCTGAGCTTTGGAGCCACAGGTTCCGGGGTTCAAATCCTGGCTCTTTCACATAGTGGCAAAGTAAATTCAGATAAGAGATTCAGCCTTTCTGAACATGCTTTTTTGCATCTGCAAGAGGAGAATTATTAAGCCTAACCTATAGGGTTGCATGAAATTATAGACAATCCAATTAAAGTGGCTGGTACTATATCTGATATCTATCTATCTATCTATCTATCTATCTATCTATCATCATCTATATATATGATGTTCAAAATCTAGTACCTATATTATTATATCCCTTCGTTTTTCCCCCAGTGGAACATGACGCCAACTATCATGACAGAGCATCTCGTGTTGGGCACTGAGGTCTCAGGAAGTCAAGGGCAGCATCTGGGAAATCAGGGTTTCCTTCAAGAAACATTCCACAAGCATTCCTTTATGTCAGCCCCATTCAAGGCCCTGGGGTGGCAGGAATGAATCAGAAACAGTCCCTGTTCTCAAGAAGTCACAGTGGGCGACAAAGAGAGAGACCAGTGCAACGAGGAAAACACCTGTGTGTATTTGCTGTTTCCCTCTCCCTCTCCGTCTCCCTCTCCCTTTCCCTCTCTTTCTCCCTCTCTTCTTACCTCTCCCTCTCTCCCTCTCTTCCTGCCCCTCTCTCTCTTAATTCTGCTACATTCCTTCTGCTGTTAAGCCAAAGCCTCAGAGCAGTTGCCGCAGAGCATGGGTAGATGGCTGCCACCTAGAATAAAAAACTCAATCGAGAAAGAGTAAAGAAGAATATGATATAAGGGGACTTCTTGTTCAATAAGAAGAGGAAGGAAAAAGTTCATCCAGTGCTGAGTGGTCAGGAATGAAGAGTCTTTGGTCCACCCCCGGCAGCACTCCACAGCCTGCAGGAGTCAAGGGTGGTAGAAACATCTAGAGGGGTTTGAGGAAATCTAACCACATCTGGAACTGTGGCTCCAGTCCACTGGGATGGACACCAGAAGTCACTTGGAGCATGCACATGCTGGGTGCATCACTGGAGATGGGACTTTGGTTCCTCAGGGTCTGAGTATAGGAATCTGGAAATTCCCCCGTGTCCCAGTGAGAAGTGCTCAGAGGCTGGAAAATCAGAAAGGGCCTAGAATCAGCAGTGGGCAATGACAAGGGTCACGGACTGCAAGGCAGTATGGCACCAAGGGACAGGCGAGGCCAGCCACTCCACAGCAGAGCAAAGACTCAATGGAAGCCGGTCACCCTGTCACCTTGAGGGCACTTTGGCTTTCTCTGCATCCAGAGACTGCCGTGGAAATGAGGCAGAGAAGCAGAGACATCTTAAGGATGGAGACACAGCCCTTGCTAAGAGTTTGAATTCTGAATCGGCTGAATATTCACTAAAGAAATCCTTACCACTAATTGGGAAATTTAATTTTTTCTGCCATTAATGGAAATGGAGACTCAAGGGCGAAATGAAATCTTTTCTAGAAAATGAAGAAAGCTGTATTTTATTTATGAAATTCTTCTGGGCATGTCTGAATCATAGCATATGAAATCGAACCCTCTGTATGAGTTCATTACAGTACGGTGTGTTAGGTGTAAAAGATGCTGCCATATGAGTAAATAGAAGGCTAAGTGGGAAGAGCTTTGAACCGGACATGGGAGATTAGCTACAGGAAAGTCTATTGGAAGAAAAGGAGGTCTGAGTTCAGTTCTGAGCATCCGTAGGAGTGGGAAAGATAAGGGACAGATGGAGAGAGAGAAGAGAATTTAAGGCAAGGAAGACAATATGGACAAAGGTAGAAATGTGTGTGAGAGACTGATTATCCAGAGCGAAATTGGTGGAATGTAAAGTGCAATACTTTCAACACTAATCGATCACCTACTGTGTGCCAGGTGCACAGTAGGAGGATCCTGAGGAGGTGAGAGTATGGTAAAAATGGGGAGTCTTGGCTAGGGTCTCAGGAGACCCCATGACCCTTGGGAAATGGAACGGGCGAGTTGTGCTATCCAAAGTCATTTTATACTCCAAGAGTGTGATGGAATGTGTGATCGACACTCCTACGTTTCCATGTAAATTGCCTGGGAATTCCCAGGATGTGGACAGGATGGGCGGATGGGACTGAGGAACATTCCTGTATCTCAGAGCTGTCCCCACTGCCTCCTGAGCTCACTCAGACCACCCGTTAAAACCAGGGCATTGGCTCCTTTCTCTATGACATCATCACCTTCCCGGGATGGCACTTCTTGGCCACCAAGGCCTGGTTGTCTGCCAGGCCCTGCCTGTCACCAGGACACACTTGGCCAACTCCGTGTAGGCATAACACATGGATAGCAACCTGAAAGCTGAACCTCGTGTGCTCTGATGCCAACCCCTTTTGTCACCCAGGCTTAGCCTGACCTACATACTCCCGAAGGCACTATCAATTACCCATCTAGAGCATAGCCTATCGGGAAGCGATGGGACATTCTGACTTGGTCACTTTGGTTTCTAGTATTTTCGACTCAGGAATTTTGGATATGGCTGAGAAATAAAAGTGAAATTCTTTTTTTTTTTTTTTAAATTAGTTTCACAAGTAAGAAAATCCCTTTCATTCATCTTTGACCCTCTTCCCTCACCCATTCTCATATCAGTCCGGGAATAGGGGTCAGGGATGAGGTGACATTCAGGCACGACATTAAGATTCGGGTGAAGGGTTATAGAATCCGACAGATCTGGGACTTCGTTGTGGCTATGTCTCTTTCTACCCATGTGACTCTGGGCAAGTCACTCGAGCCCTCTATAGAATGAAGATTGTAATCCCTAATTCATAAGGTTATTGTGAAAAATAAATGCACCATAGCTTAGCAGCAGGCCTGGCACGCAGCTAGTGAAAATCATTATTACCTATTGTGGTAGTTCTTTAAAACAATCACAAACTTTCTGTCCCTCCTCCCATCCCACATCAGGGCTTTTTTTTTTCTGGGCACCATTTGGTAGAGATGTGCATTTGATGCATCCTACCTACCTAGTGTTTGCACCGCAATATAGTATCAAATCTGAAAATAAATGCTGTCAAGCAAACATCAAGTATTTCTTTAACGATTTTCACACGTTTGCGGAGCCCGCGAACAACTGCGAAAATAGTAAGCATTGGCATTGCAGCTGCCAAGTTCCTGTGGTATTTTTCTTTCTTTTTTTTTTTTTTTTACAAATTATTAGTATAATAACAGATTTTACAGTTATCTGTGGCATATAATTACGGCCTATATTATGTGTCACTAGCTTATGGTTTGAACAGACTTCTGAATTAACGAGGATGTTGTGGACTTTCCATTCACTGTAATGGGAATTAATGGCTACTTCTAAGGACTTTATATCTGCAAAAAACATTTCAGACCCAATTTTGTTTGCGCATCAAGGAATGACAATATTAGGCCAGGTAATGACATAAGGGAAGAATTGACTATTATCTTCCCTTCCCTCCTCCCATGTCCTAGCATGGTCTTATTACATAGTAGGTATAGAAGGGTATGGTAGCCATCAAGATGGGATGCTCAGATCTCCTTTCGAGAAAGAATTCTCCATCGCAAGGGATGCAGTTAGGGGACAGCCTCCAGCTGCAGCACCTTTGGGATCCACGTCGGCTTTGAAATCAAAACTTCATTCTTCCTGGGAAGCCCCTATTCAAATCCTGAGCAGGGCCTGGCCATTTCTGCCCGGTGCAGGCCTCCTCCGATGGATGATTTTTGCTCTGGACTGCGCCACTCAGTTAACTGAGGCTTTCGTTATTGTGGTCTGAGGCTCTTCCTTCCTAATCTTGCTTCTTTCCCCCTGAATCTTTTTCAGGCGTTGCCCCCACACCTCTCCTGCATCTCTCACTCCACCTTACAATTGCTTCCCATAAGACTCAACTAACACGAGTAGGGTCTTCATCAAATTGAACTTGATTACAAAAGAAAGTATCTATTGGGAAAGATAAAGCTTTGGTTGAAAAAAAAAAAGGAGAGAGAAGAATTGAATGATTTCGCTTTGTCTGGATCTGGGACAAGGAGGCACGAAAGAGAAGGAAGGCCAATCTGATATGTTAGCGTGGTTTTGAGCCAGGTGACAAATCAGAGTGTCAGCCTAGAGAACCGGGGCACCATCGTGCCAGATTTCTGTATTCCTCTTGGACTGGCCTTTCTTCACTGACTATTCCACGGCCCTATTGCTCTTTGGAGAATAGTCGTGCTGACCTCTCCATTGGAGCAGCTCTGGGAATGCTTTAAGAATAGTGTCCACTTCTTGAGGGTGGGGAGGGTGTTGGTGTCTGTATCTACTGCTGAAGGCTTGAAGTGGGCCTTTGATGGATGACTGAATGAGTGGACATGCAAAGCTTTTGCCAGCCACGAAACAGTCTTTAGTTGTCCAACAACCACACAGCAATTAGGGATCTTTGGAAGGCCTGCTTCTTCAAGATCCACATCTTAGCCACAAGGAAGGAGGCCTGGGAGTTATTAGGGAGCCTCTTGTTTGTTTGTTTTGCAAATGAAAATCAGAGTGTAGGATGCTCAGATCCTACAGCTGCAGCCAGCTGCAGGGTTCAGAGTTAACCCTTTCGGTGTCAAGGGAACCAAGATCTGCTCTTCAGAATTACGACTTGAAGAGGGGATGTGGCTGAAGCAGGAGGAGGATGGTGAGACCGAAGGCTCTGGAGACCTGCCTGTGCCTCTGGGATTTTCAGAAAAGTCCCTTCATTCCTCTACATGATAGTTGCTCTGCCTAAACATCAGAGAATCAAGCCACTTATGCTCCGAGCGGCTCTCGGTTCCACCACCCCAACAGCAAAACCAGTTTCTGTCAGGAGTAGAATGTCTTCTGGCTCAGAGTGAGGGTTGGGGTCGCACCGATGGGGTCTGTACTACACCAAGAGGGAGGTTTTTCTTCTATATCTAGTAATAATCACAATATCGGTGTTGCCAGTAATAACTCTTCATCGAACGCGTACTGCACGCCGGGCAGTATTTCAAAACGTTACCTGGATTCTATTTTCATCTTCGCTACCACGCTATGAAGTAGAACAGGACGTGCTAATATCTTCCCATTTTACTGGGGGGAAAACCGAGGTACAGAGAGCTTAGGTCACTTACCCATGGTGCCGGGGCCCATAACTGGAGGAGCTTGGATTTGAACCTCGGAGTCGGGGAAAGGGCACCTCAGTCCCTACCACTTGGAGTTCCAAATGAGTGATTCTCCCAAGCACGTCTGGGTCTTTTCAGAAGTGCCTCGAGCTTTCGGGGGAGAGGGGACACAGTAGAAAAGGACACTGGCCAGTCTGAGAAGGCAGAGCATCTGAACCCCAGCTCTGGCCCTACCCACCCCCAGGACTTCTGAGTCCTTCCACTCTTGGGTGTTGAGTCTCAGTTTCCCCATCTGCGAGTGGAGAGAATCACCCAAGCGAATATCCAGCGATGCTTCTATGCCGATTAGCGAACTGGGGAATCTCAAACTAGAGCTCAGAAAAGAGCTTCAGACAGTACGTAAACTCTGAGAAATTATAAGAAAAATGTGGCATGTGGGCACTTACTTCATGGCTGGGGTGGTGGGGCGGGGGCTCATAGTTCACATCATAGTTTTTCTTAAAAGGGACTCTCCAGGAATACAGAATACAACAGTACCGTGAGTGAAGATGCTCAACAGCTAACAATCTGAGGCAGGTCACTCGTGTGGTCTCGGTGTCAGGGTCTTTGATGGTTTCCAACAACTGGTTGTTTGGGGGATGGGGGAAAGCCAAATAATTGGGTTCATCCAATTGTCTTCCAATGCCTAGGGACTTCCGAAATAGAGAGAAATAACCTAGCACCCTTAGGCTCAGAACCTCTCTCTGCTCACAGTCTCTCTTCTTTCCCCAAGGAGGGATGTGTCCCTTACACTCATTCTGTTCAGAGGAAGCCAGAAACATGTTGTCACCTGCAAGGATTTCCAAGTGGACCCAGCAGAGGAATGTCAACTAGATGAGGTGTATGAACTCAGAACCTGCAGAAACAGCCAAGACTCGGAATGTCCTCATCCAAATAAATGGCGTGCGTAGGTGCGCAGCGTGAAAAGGCAGGTGTGTGTGTGTGTGCGTGTGTGTGTGCATGTGCATGCGTGGTCGTGGTGGCGGCGGAGGCTAGGCAGACATTTGCAAGGAGCTGGAGGCTGAAAGCAGTAGGCTGCTATGGTAAAAACAGCACACGGAGGGTGAGCCAGATGCGGGTGGGCATCATAGCTTCCCCTCACAGCCCTGCCGTTGTGCCCAAGCTCCTTAACCTCCCTGAGCCTCAGTTTCCTCCTCGGTAAAATGCCGGCGATTTCACGGCGCTGCCGTGAGGACTTTCTACGATCACTCATGTTCTGAAGAATTCCCGTCCCAAAGAATTCCGATCCTGCAGCTGCCCCATAAATAGTAAGAGCAAAACATATGGGAGTACAGACACCGGGGTGACCTTGAACATTTCTTTCCCTTTTTTTTTTTTTTTTTCTTTCTCCATCTTAATTTCTTCATCTGTAAAAGTGGAGTAGCAGAGAAGGTTGATTCTTTAAGTTTCCTTTTCGTTATGGGGCTTTTTTTTCCCCCTTCCCCAACCAAAATCTCATGGGGAAACTCAATGCATACAACAGCGGCTGGAGTTCAAGCAGAAACATGCTGGGTAGAGTTGGCTGCGGAAGCTTTTGAGCCTGAGGGAAGCCCTCTGTCTTCCTCAAAAATGGAGGATGAGCAAGTGGCAAGAAGGTTGCTAAAGACACACCAACACCAGCTGGGACTTTCTCTTTGCACCAGTCAGGATCAGAGCACAGCCTCTCTCTAGGCTTGTCATTCCCGGTTGGCTTCCCCAGGTGACACTGCTGAGAGAAGCTCTATGATCACTGTAGTGGGTCTAGTGGGTGTCCACAAAAGATGGATCCAAATCCTAACGCCCCGTGCTTGTAAATGTGACCTTAATGGGGGAATAGGATCTTTACTGGTGTAATTAACGATCCCAAGAGATCATCCTGGATTTGGGGTGCCTCCTAAATCTAAGAAAAAAGAGAGGGAAATTTGATACATGTGGGAAGGTCCTGTGACGACGGAGGCAGAGATTAGAATTATGTGGCCATGGCCGAGAGATGCCTAGGGCTCTCAGAAGCTGGAAGAAACAAGGAGAGATTCTCCCCGAGACCCTTCAGAGGGAGCATGGCCCTGCCAAAACCTTGGTTTCAGACTTCTGGCCTGTGTGAGAAGACAATTTGGTTGTTTTCAGCCACCTAGTTTGTGGCGACTGGTTACAGCAGCTCTGGGAATCGAATACAGCCACTAAAGCCATGCCCGATGTGACATTTGTCAGCATGACCTAATGAGTGTCATCTCCTCTCTCCTTTCTCCTTTACCAGGGTGCAGAGATGTCAGCACAGGCCCTCCTTCCTCTAAGACACCTCTCTCCCCACGCAAGGTCACGTCCTTGGCTTCCCCTGAGAGGCAGGGATGGGTAGAGAGACATTGGACGAGCCTAGGTAGAAAATTATCCTATGTTCTCGGGACCCCCTGCTTTGAAACGCGATCCCCGTCCCCCAGCCCCACCTCAAAGACCCAAAGGGAAAAAGACTGAGTCTTCATCTCGATGAGCCAAAGTGTAACTTTTGCTTGTCGTTTCTTTAAAAATCGTGAATAAACCATGTTTTGTGCATTTTTTTTTTTAAAGGCTATAATTCCAGAGCAAATCAATGGTTGGAACTTTCCAGCTTAATGTGAGCCAGATTCCTGCCCCCTCGCTCTCTCCCTCTCCCACTACCCTCTTCTTTCTTCCCCTTGTACCAAAAGCTGTCTGCTAAACTTCTAAAACACCCTTTGCCTTTTTGACCCTTCAACTTGTCTTGAACTTCGGAAAAAATTGGGGAAATGGCACTGAGTGAACTATATATAAGTCCTGGGCGTGTAGGGAGGAGGGGGGAGAGGGGTCATGGGGAGGAGGCTCACCATGAACTTGGGGCCCCAGATATTCACTTGGGAAGAAAAAGAAAAAAAAATCCCTCCTCTGTTAATGGAATTAGTAAATATTTGTTGCTGTGTTCTAGGCCGGTGCCCCAGGGGGATATCTGGAGGAAGGAAAAACAGGGCAAATAAAAGTAAAAGACAAGCTACTTTTCTGCTCCATTCCCCTCTCTAAAGACACTAAACAGACAAGTCAGAGGATTAGAATGAGGTCTTGTGTGGCTGCTGCGAGCAGGAAGTGGCGAGGGGGCTTTGCGGCGGGGAGGGGCCCCGGGTGGGGAAGAAACAGACCTGCTATCTGGTAATGGAAACGCCATTCCTGCTTAATGAAATGATTGCTGGCCAAGTTCCTGGGGTATGGCGCAGCCTGCACGGTCTCTGGCCGGCTTCCTGGAGCCCAGAGACCCCGGGCTGGGGCCGGGTCTGATGTGTGAAGAGCGTACGGTGAGACAGAGAGTAGGAGAGAGACAGAGGTGGAGGGGGTGACACGGGGCAGGAGGCAGAGACATGGAACAGGAAGATCAGAGACCAAAAGCTGGGTGGGGAGCAGAGGCCCGGGCAATAAAGAGAAAGATGCTGGACGGAGAGAAAATGGTAGAAACAGTGGTGGCTGCAGAGACAGACGAGGGGAAAGGAACGGAGGCGGACAGAGGAAGAGTCTGCGCGGGATTCAAAGAGGAGGCGGGAGAGTCAGAGAGGTGGACGGAGCTGGGGCGAGATGGCAGACGGAGGGAGAAGAGGAGTCCCAGTCCCCGACGGAGACAGAGACAAGGGACAGAAACGCACACCGAGATAAACAAAGATGCGGGGAGACAGACAGAGGGCGTGAGGCAGAAATCCTGGCTGCATCGGAGGAGGAGGAAAAAGAGGAAAGAACCAGGCAGTGGGAAGCAGAGTCCAAGACAGAGGAAGGGGATAGAGAGGCAGGGAAAACAGAATGGCAGCAGAGAGAGAAGGCGGACGCCTACCCACGTGGACAGTCAGCTTTCGATGCGCTCCTCAGACTCCATCGCCTCGACGCAGAGTGAGGTCCAAGTAGACACTGATTATCAAAGAAAGAGCAGATCCAAATCTGACCATCCAACAACCCTTCGGGGAAGATCTGACTTCCACTTTTTTTTTTAGCTGAATAATCTAAGAATCAGGGAGGTGAAGTTACTTACAAGGTAACAGAGGCAGAAAGGGCTAGGGCTGGGACTCTAACCTGGTTTGTACAAGAATAATATAAATGCTGGAAAAAAAATAATAATATAAATGCTGGGAAGAAGACAAGATTGGAGGTTAATTATTCTGAGGGCTTCATTTTGCTTAGGAGGAAGCTCGATGAATTATTGTATTGATTACGGTGATTAATCATATGAATAGCGAGTACACGTTTAAAGTACACGTTTAAAGAATAGAAATAGAACATATCACTTCTAAACTAGGTGAAGGGAAATGGGGTGGCGGGGGAGGAACTAAAGAAACCCCTATTAATCTAATACCAAAAAAGAAAAGAAATAGGAGAAAGAAGCAAAGACAAAAAATATGTATATATAAAAATCAGAAGTCTTAGAAGATAAAGTCTAAACTAATACGTAATCACATCCATGCTAATGAGATTAAACTCTTCAGCTAAAAGATAGACTATTATTTTTTGAATCAGTTGTGTGCTTTTTTTCCGAAGCGCGCACACATTCATAGAAGATTTGAAAATTAAAGACTGGAAAGAAGAAATTCTAAGCACACATGAACCCAAAGACAACAGGTATGATAATATAAATATCAGATGACACCCACATGGGACATTTTCACCTCTGCTAGCTGGTCGCTGGCCATCCAGAGGGAGTCCAGGGCAAGCCGGCTCCCTCCGATACCCAAGCCTGAGTCTGAACGGACCACTCTGGTGTCGTGTCTCCATGGGTACCTGGTCAGACCCTCAGGGCTCTAGGCTCAAACTGCAGGCCTGGGTTTTTACGAGGCATACTTTGGGGGACCACTTTCTCATACCCTTGTGGTTTCCCGCTCTGAGCCTCCAGACCAATTTTTCAGTAATGATGTGTCACTGGAGAGAGGAATCCAAGAAAACCACCTTGTGAGCTGGTGAGTCGCAGAGGCAGCGGAAAGAATCTGACACCCGGGGCAGAGACGTGGGCGGGAGCAGGTTTGAGGGGCTTGGGCCAGCTTCCTCCCCCAAAAGGCAATGAAACGTAGCAGTTTCATAGCAGTGAAACATGCCACGCTTTCCCGCCTCTCCTTCTTATTTCCTCCATCTGAGAATGTCCAGGTTGCCGCGAGTGTGGGTAGCAGTTTCCGGTTTCTTGTTTTTATTAACAAGGCGAGAGCTGAGCCTCTTGGAAAAGGTAGTTATTCGTGGGTTCCTGCAATGTATTCAACCAAGAGCCAAGGAATTGCCAAACATCGACCTCCCACCCTGTACTCCTCGCTGTGCCCCAGGCGAGCAGATAAAGCGTGGAAGGGGCATAAAAGAGATGCTGTCAACGGCCAGCCCCTCTCTCCTGTCTGCGGCCCCAGTCACCTCACAGAGCGAAGGATGCTCAATGCTTCTTTCTTCTGTAGGCTTGCATTGCACAAGGCTCTCCCCCGCCTGAAATCCCTTCCTCGCCCCACGTAACCCATCCGCCTTTGCTCCCCTCTCTTCCTGCCAGACAGCGCCCCTAACCTCCCAGTCTGAACTGAAAGCCCCCTTTCCAGTGCTCCATGCTCATTCCTGTTAAAATGCTTATCACTGAGCATTGCGATTGCCCATGAACTTGTCACCATCTCCCCACTCCTTTCTCCCCCGAAAGATACAAAATCTGAAACGGTGAAAAGAGCATCTCTTGTCTCCTTCTATCCCATATACTCAACATCAGGCTGGGTACACGCACGGGGACCCAAAATATTAGAGGACTGAATGGTGGAATAAGTCTGCAGTCAAGGACATTGGCTAACGTGCAGCACCAAGGACTACACCTTAAGCCATCTACAGAGCCTCTGAAGTCTCTAGGGACTAGATTTTCAGAAACTTAAGACAACATCTGGAAAGAAGCTCTTATCCTTCTGGTTCTAGGATCCTGGAAGTCACCAGGCGGTGGCTCAGAGAAGAAAGGGTTAGCTCCATTGGCATCCATCCCCTGCATTCTGCGTCAAAACAACAATCCTGCTTACCTCTTGTTGACATATCAGCCTTTCTAACTGGCTTCATCTGAAGAAAGAGTCCACAATTAAAAAATAAAATAAAATCCCTAAACTACCATCAGTCTGGTCCGACACCCACAATTTACAGAACGGACCTTCGAGGTCCAGAGAGAGGAAGGGATCCATGGCATGTCACATCTTACGGCCACTCGCCAGGTGTAAAATCTTGAGCTGGTGACTTAATCTCTTCCAACCTTAGTTTCCTCATCTATAAAATGGGGAGAAGAGTGGACCTGTCTCCCAAGGTTGTGGGGCTCAGTCAGGCGAGTTAAGCCACGTCCAGAGTGACACGGCGGTTTTTGCTATAATTATGATGACGATGATGACGATTAGGCATTAATATTCTCTCTCAGTCCAGCGCTCTCTCTCGACTCTGTGTAGCTGGCTCTGAGACCTAAGGCGACATGCCAGTACCCCGGCCAGAAGTCGGGGAAATGAAACACAGCACCCCTCCCCCCCAGCAGCCTCGTCCTCTCACTGTTCACGGCAGACCGATCTCGAGCTGGGCATTCACCATCTCTGAGCAGCCAAGCCTCAGACCAGGAACACTTAAAACATCACACTGCTCTAGAAGGAGAGATTAAGAGAAACTTCCTAAAGGCCAGTTAGAGGGACTAAACTCTCTCTTCTCCTCTCGTTTCTTCCTCCCTGCCTATTGCCTCCCTCCCAAGCCTACTTTCACTCTGCCAGGAACCCTCCCATCCCATAATGAGCTGGTGTGATGGCAAGAGAATCCCCCGGCTTCCCTCCGACCCAGGAGAATGTGGGACCGGGGAGAGGGGTGGCATAAAGGGCCTGGAAAGCACCTTTGTTTGTGAGGTGAGAGTTGAACTATCTAGGGGGACCAGCCTGAGGTCCCCTCCCTAACCCTTGTTAAGATCAGTATGACTACCTCCCCCGCCCCCAGGCCTCCAACCTGGCACCCACACCACGGCAGCTCACAAAATGATTACAGGTGGTAGGAGATGAGCACTTTCGAAAATTACATATTCTTTTTCAGGTGTATTCCAAAAATCTACAACCGTTATATTAAATCCTCGGGTTAACAGATGACAAAGCTTCAAACAAGGCACATATTTAAGTTACGAATGTGAGAAGACTTACAAAACAAGTATATAATGGATAGGTTTGGTCATTTGCCAATACGACAAATCAGGAAGTGCTCGAAAAACTCTGTCCTCATTTCACAGGTGGAGAAACAGAAGTCCAGGGTAGGGAAGTCATGACCCAAGGTCAGCTGGCGAGGTGCAGCTAGGTGTCCGAGTTACCGTTTGGGGTCTATCTCTCCTTATCCTGACTTCTGTGAGACAAATCTGCCGACCAAAGAGGCAGCTATCCGGGGAGACTACAAACATTTGTGGACATGTCTGAGATGTGGGGATTACTGTGTGAAAAATGTGAGTCTTAGCTCGGTGCTGCCTGCCAGCGACAGATGACTTTTTCTATAGCTTCGGGCTTTTAAGCGTGTTTTGTTGAGCCCATGCCCATGTAAGAACAGTCAATATAGTGATGGAGAGGATGGGCATCAGGAGGCCTCTGGGTGGGTTCAAGTCCATGATCCCCCAATTTACAAGCTATGCAAACTGGCCACATCATTCACTCTTATTCTCATCAGTGAAATGACCATAAATGTTTACTTCATCGGAACATCGGTGAGGTTTAAATGAAAGACGGTACAATAAAATGACGCATCTCATTTTATTGTTCTTCACAGATGCTGTGAGTTTTTTGTTTTCTGGTTTTTTGGTTTTGGGGGGGTTTGTTGGTTTGTTTGTTTGTTTGTTTGTTTTTACAAATTAAAGGCAAGTCTCTCCACCAGCAAAAAGATTATGACTCACTTATGGCTGTGATCTGGAACCAAGCCTGTAGTATGCCCACAGTATGCCTGTGTAAAAATTCATACCACGAAACCTGGCACATTGTTGGCACTCAGTAACTGTGGGGGGCAGATGTGTATCTAGGATTTTTTTCCTAAGGGAGAACGTTTCAGTTAGCTACTGCCGTGTAACAAACCAAGTTGAAACCTCAGGTCTGAAAATGACAATGAGTTCTTATTTCTCACAATTCTGTGGGTCAAGAATCCAGGCGGGCTGTGGTGGATGGTTCTCCCACACCACGTGGTGTTGGCTGGGTTCACTCACTGCATTCACCTGGAGGTCAGACTGAGCTGGAAATTCCAGAAAGATGTCTTCCCACGTCTGGCACCTCAGTGCTTCTCTCTGTGGCTGCTCCCTCTGCAGGGTACCTCGTCATTCCACAGAGTTTCTTTACAGCCCCGATGACAAGCTTTCAGACTGAAACTGGAAACCACCAGGCCTCTTAAGGCCTACAGCCAAGACTGACAGAGTGACGCTTACACTATGTTCTATCAACCAAGGCCAGTCCCAAGCCCAAGCTGGATTCAGAGTGTGGATGGAACAGCAGGTGCATTCGAAGGCAACGTCCTCAGTGGCGGGCGCCTTTGGAGGCTACATGCCACAGAGAGTCCAGAACCTTCCAAATCATCCAGGTGGTCCAAGCTAGCATGGACTCCAGGCTCCTTTCACTCCATGCTCCCCATCTGCCCCCCAAGTCCTGCGAGCTCCACTATGATGCCATGCCTCCTCCACTATATAGACTTTTGAACAAGTTGTTCTTTGCCTGGCTGACATGTCCTCATCATCCTTCGGTCCTAATTCAACCATTTCTGTCTCCAGGAAGCCTCACGCGATCCTCTAGATTGATGCGTTATTGACTTCCCAAACATCTGGTACCTCTCCTTCTTAAAACTCATCACCCTCATAGATAACTAAATTCAGCGTCTGTTGTCCTTCTGGATGTGGCGCCATGAAGGAAGGGGTCCTGTGAACCTCGTTCATCACATCATCCCCTGCTCCTGGCTCAGCACCTGGCACCTCGTAAGGATGTAGAAATCGACCAAGGATGTCCTGACTGAGCAGGAGTCTGGACACTTGGGTTTCAGCCTAACCTTGACCTCTTCTACCCTGTGTGGCCTTGGAGCTGCAGGTTCCCTAGGAAGCAGATGCTGAAATGAAGATTAATGTGCAGGACATTTACCAAGAATAGAAGGGAAGGAGAGAAATCGGGGTTGGGTGGAGGGCTGAGGTGAGTTCTGATGGAGCCTCAGCGAAGGCCTCGGCTGACAGCGTGAGAGTTCTGAAGATGGGGTGATCCTTCTACTGGGGCCGAGGGACTAGGCCTTTAATACCCTCATCGCCTGTGTTTTAAAGCTGCTCTTTAAAGAGGTCATAATCTCGAACAAGGTGGATCTTGTCAGCTGGGTGCAAAACCCAGAGAGGGCTGGGAGTGAAAGGCATTCAGCTGGCAAAACTTCAAGGAGCTCAGAGAAATAAGACTTTCAGTCCGGAAATGGATCCGAGTGACACATTGTGGATCCACGACACTTGGCCTTAACCATTCTGTGCCTCTTTTTCATCGATCGAATAGAGACAATGACCCCCTCTTCTCAAACTCAATAACGAATATGAAGCGGCTTTGCCACAGGTTAGAAGTTGAAGATAAGAAGAAGGAAGAATTCTGCAAAAGTCACGATGTTTCAAGAAAAGGAAGACTCTCTAGTCCCTGGTGAAAGTTTGTCGATCGTAAATCTTATGGGTCTCAGACACATCTGCAGACTCTACAGGTGGAAAGGCTTTGTCTGAAACAAGTTCTCAGTGCCATCAACGCCCAGTTCAGCCCTCTGGAGAATGACTTTGACAAACTCTCGGCCAACTCTGAAGCCATCCTCCGCGGACCTCAAGGTCACTCTCCTTTCGGGAATCGTTCAATGATCTCCCGAGAAGAATTTCCAACCTGGATTTCTCTGGCCACTGAATCAGTATTTATACCAACAGGTGCTGTCTGGTCAGGGGCTGACAAACCACGGAGAAGGAACTAAGGCACTGAATCTCATACCTGCAAATTTTTGCCGTTGCCTCTCCTCCCAAGAAATGACGTAACCAGGAGGTTTTTGTTTGGGTATGTTTGTGGCAGGCATTGATCCTTTAAGGAACCAAGCCACAGCGGAGATATTGTTTCCCAGTAACCAAGATGCCAGTAGCTGTTGGCACAAATACTGGGGCCATTCCCCGGCTTGTGTATCCTGGCAGCAAAGAGAGGGAACAATTCAGGATTTGGGGCAGGGCCTGGGAAGAAAAGGCCAGTCAGAGGAGGGAAAGAGAGCCACAGAGGGTCTGAAAGGATGGCAGATTTCCCAGGCTCGACTCTCACGCATATTAGATTTTACTGATCACTTACTACACACCAGGCAGTGGGCAAAGCGCTTTACGTACTCTGCCTTGTTGGAGGCTTGCGACCACCTTTTGCCCATTTGGGTGATGAGGAAACCGAGAAGGGGAGCCCTCCCAAATAACCGAGTGATTGCAAACGGATTTGAATTCAGGTCTCCAGAGCACAGGCTCTTAAGCACCAGCTGCACAGTGTAGCCAAGTTGCCTACACTGGACAAGTTCTAAAGAGAACGTAACTTGATCATTACGTCCAACCACGTCTTTGTTACATAATGATAAAATGATTCCACGGACACCACGGCTCGAGATGTTTCCCGTTCTTTCCGCGTCCACTTTCTTCTATTTCTTGCTTACTCCTTTCTTTTCTCCTTCTCTCTCTCTCCTTCCCCATTTGCTGAGCCCCGATATTATGTCAGACACTGTGAAGAAAACTTATACCATTGGTCCTGTCCACTGTGTGTCTCCTGGAAGACATTCTCTTAGGAAAAGCAGGTGCAAAAGCAAATTATGACAATACAGCAGGACATGTGATGACGCAGAGGGTCGAAAAGAGGCCACGGGAGCACAGACAGGTGACTTCGATGCCTCGAAAGACTTCAGCGAGGAGGAGCCATGTAAACTTAGACTTGGTGGATAAACAAAGAGCAAAGGAGAGGGGTGAGGGGAAAACAGGAGGAAGGCACCACAAGGGTAAAGCTAGGAAAAAGAACACAGTGGCGTTGGGTGGGGGCCTAAGAGGAGAATGACAAGGCCCCAGAGAAAGCCCGCTCAGACATGAGAGGCCACACATGCCATGCCCAGGTGGTCAGAATTGATCACACGGGCATCGGGACCCCCACCAGATACTAAAGGGGAGGGGAGGGTGATGACATGGGCTCTGGATTTTAGAAAGATCACTAGGCAGGTGTGTACAAGATGGGCTGAGAACAGACTGGGTGCTGGAGAGCCCGGAGTCAGGGAAACTGATCCAGAGATGGCTCGGATTGTCCTGGAGAAATGATGAGGGTCTTCAGGTCACCACTCGGTGGGGTGTCCGATACGTCTGAGAAAGTCTTCATTCCAGGGTATCAGGCACGGCGTGCTCTATCCTTCGCGTGCATCTACGTTTATCAGGGAAGATAAGGAGCCGGCAAAGCTTAACTGAAAAGCGTGATTGAAGGGCGGGACTTCACGCTGATTATGTAATTATCTCGAAGCGCTTTTAAGGCGCTCAGAGCCCACCGCTTGCCCTAACTTGACTCTTCCTGGGCAAAAGTCCTCATATTTCGTTTCATTTCCATCCAAAGCCTTCATCTAGGTTCAACAGCTTTTGGCCAAGACTTGGAACTGCTCTTTATTCTCCCCCCTTCCCCCAAAAAAAAAGACAAACAAAAAACAAAAACCCACGAGCGGTTTTATCCCAAGGTTCTACCTAGCACAGTGAGAACAGAGCCTGGCAACAGCTCCTCTCTCCCAGGCTGAAATAAAAGACTCTTTGGCTGGCGCTTTTAGCTCTCAATTTCTGTGGCCGCCTTCTACAGAGCCCCAGTCTCCATTAATACTATTACTTGGGATGACATTTCCTCTGCCTGTCGTCTCTTTTTTTTCCTCCTCCTTAATTCTCTAATTTGTCCTAATATGCCCATCGCCTGCATATCAAGTCATCCGTGAAGCCACCCCATTTCCAGGTTCCTTCCTCCCCATCAGTCGAGTCTCCATCTCCCACAGAAATTAGAGGGAGGCGGCTGCTAGCCCGCAAGGGCAGGAAATAGAATTAGGGGACGTATTAATTGGGACATCAAGTCGGATTTCGTTCCAGGCACTTCCTTCCGTTAACCTCTTTGAAGCTTCCCCTCCCGTGGCTCTGTTTCTCATTACATGGAGCGCTTAATGGTAAGTGGTGTTTATGCACGGTGCAAAATATGTCATGCCCCAGCCTTTGGACTGGCGGGCCCAGCTGACGGGTAAGGGCAAGAGGAGGAAAAGACCAGCCAAGGGGGACAGGGTGGCCAAGGGTGAAAGTAATGCTGAGATGAAGCGACATTTTTTAGTGATGCTGAGAAAGAGGTGCGTTTGGGGCCGAAGAGAGAATTTCCACCAGAGTCCCATGACTTTAAACTTCCCCCGATGTGCGGTTTCCACGGTCGGCGAGTTCGTTTGCAAAGCAAGCTCATTTCCTCTTCTTTTCGTTCCAGTGGTGCTTGACCCCAAGGCAGCCGGCCCTGCGTTCGCTGGCTGCTGGGATTCCCAGATGCCACGGCCGACCCCTAGGACGCTGGTCCGGAGAGAGGTGCCAGGACACCTTGTCCCTCCGTGCCCTCTGAGCTCTCGGTGTCGACAACACTTCCACTGAGGGACGCTCACTGCCCCTGTGGCCCCCAATCCGCTCCACCCAACCCATCCATCTCACCTCTTCGATGCCCTCTCTCTTCTAAGGCGTGGTTTCTCTTGCGCTTTTGCGGAATCCCCACTCAGAGGTGTTTTTGCCAACACTAATTCAAGGCTGTGAGAAGAACTTATTTGTGGAAGGGTATTTGTTTTTCCACGGAGGCAGCCAAAACCACCAGCCTCTCTCGCTGGACAGAAGACAGGAGAGAAGACCCATTTATTTCCCATGATCCCTAACGGGAACCCTACGAAACAAAACGGTTCTGGGAGACTCCAATCAGGTCTGACCGACACTCCACTGTGGGCGCATTTGGTCCTCATCCCTGGGACGAGGAAGCCCAGAGAAGGGAACTCCTGGTGCACCGAAGGCTGAGGTCAGGGCCCGCTAGGACCCCAGCAGCACGCACGGCCAACACAAATACCACAGCCCTGCCCTGGACGCTCTTCAGTCCGCTAGAGCGACCGGGAGCCAAGATAAAGCAACTGAAACCCTTGCTAAAAGCAGGGAAGACAAACCTCAGCCCTGAAAGGAAACCAAATCAAATAACAACCCCCTCGGATCCCAACCAGCTTCAAGTGATGAGGGTAGAGGTGTTTCATTTGTCTTTCTCCTTCTTCTTTTCTTTTTTTTTTTTCATCTTTAAATCTCAAGGGATGAAGAAGTAGGCGGGGAACTGGGAGCAGTAGCAGGGGCGCTGAGAGATCCAGTTCTGGTCCCTGCACAGACGAAGGCTGTGAGGTCTGGAGCATCTCATCACTGGGCATCTGCGTTAAGATCGTTTGGGGTGTAAGGGCATAAATTGATTTGTGTTAACTTGTTGGAAAGTGTTGGGGTAATTATAAAAATTCAGGGTTATAACCAGAGACTAGAAGAATTTCAGGAATCCAGAATGTACTGTTCTCCATTTCTCTTTTCTGGTTCTCTCTCTCTCTCTATTTCTCTGTCTCTCTGTCTCTGTCTCTCTCTGTCTCTCTCTCTCTCTCTGCATCTTTTTCTTCTGCCTCATGGAAGATCATCTTTTCCTTACCCCTTACCTCTTTGGTGAGGGGAACACAGCTTCCTGCAGCAGCCACATGAGCATCCTACAGTCTATTCAACACAGGCAAAGAGCATCTCAGTATCAGCTCCGCTTCTCTCTTTCCTGAGGAAGATATTTTGATTGGTGCCCTGGGGCTAGATGCCGTCCGTAGTCTAGACGATCGCGGTCAGAAGGGACGAGTCGCATTGAATACAGGTGGGTACAGAGAGAGCACCCTAAAAATTACGGGAAGGCCATCGAGAGAACCGTTATTCACAGGGAGACACTCCCGTCAAGTCTCTCACCTCTTCCATCTCGGTCGTTCGTTACTTCGTCCTGGGAATTACTCGCCTTCACTCTTTCGATGATGTTATTTACTTATTCCTCTCTCTATTTATTCATCAATATTTGTAAAGTATCAACTACACGTCTATCATCATTTGTTCTTTTTCTTTTCAGGTATTTTTTTTTCCATTTCTTCAATAACTATTTGAATAAATCTGCCGATAGTGTTCTCGAGGTTACTATGATATGCGAGACACACTAGTAGGAAACTAGTAACTTTTAACTTTCTTCTAGCAAAGCAATTATACCCCCTCCTTCCTCCCCACACACAAAATTTACTTTCTGGGCTAGTTTTCAATCTAGAAGACAACTTTTGTACTCCCTCAGCGTAGTCTCCAAAATTACTTGACCAGAGAGAAAGAAATATGTTTCCCGTTTAATCCGTCTTCTTAGTAAAGTCCAACTGGACATTTTTGGTGTTGTAATGATGGGGTCAGCAGAGTGGCTATGAGAATCCCATCTAGTCTGGAGTTGAAGAATGTTAGATCGAGTCCATTTATCAGGCTAATGACAAAAACGCTAGCCAACAAGAAGACAGACACATCTCAGCGGAAACCAGAGACCTGCAGCAACCAGTCATCATGATCCCCGTGGAAATGAATTAGGGGTCAAAGTAGAATACATTCATAACCTCTTCTCATGGGAGGGGGCGATGGACGTGATGCCTTCACCTCCTTGTTTCTTAACTGTCTCAAGGGTCTGACATGTGGGACACCAACTCAATGACTTACATCAAACAGGTGCCCAGCAAACATTAATTTCTTAAGAACCCTGATGCACGCCCACCCTGGCAGATCAGAATCAGATTCACTGATGCAGGAAGGCTGACTGACACCTTCTTCTTCTGCAAGCAAAATGAGTCAACAGAACAGAACTTCCAGAAGGTTATGATTGAATTGAAGTCTCCAGGCAAAAATTCGTCCAGTCCCCATCTGTTGAGCAGCTAGTATCCTCGTCACCATGCTAGGCACACTCTACTAAAATCGAAGAACCGCAGAGTTAGTACGCAGTCACTTATATTCTGTTTCAGTGTCCATAAATTCACCTTACCATAAAATGTCTAAAGAAAGCCAACAGAAGATCAAAACCCGTCCAAAAACTGTACACGTTAAAGGAGGGGGGGAAAATTCCATGGAGCGATGGGATTTTCAGCTGTGCCGTAGGAAAAATGACTTCCTCTCTTCCTCTCTGTAGGGCTTATTTTTTTTTCCATAAACCTAAAGTCATGGCAAAGTGACAGCAAGACTCAGCCAACATGGCAGCAGACGCGTTGGTTGCTGTTCTTTTGAGAAACTTTTCACTTTTAACTCTTACCTGTCTTTGCAGCTCCAGCACTGACATGTTATTCTGCCATTCAGGACTCGGTTAAGAAATAAGAATCACAACGTAAGCTCTATAGACCGTGGAGACATTCAAGGAGGAAGCTCCTGAGAACCAGCGGGGCGGTAATAAGGGAAGAATAACAGCAGTAGCTGTAGCTGGTTGAATATTTATTAGAAACTCTAATCACAATTGCAATTTTTTTTTGCTTATCTAACTGCACTCAGTGTAGGTTGCAAGCAGTCAGGAACGATACGCCGGGTCCGCTTATACACGGATTTTTTTTTTTTCCCCAATAAATATGGTAAAGGTATTTTCTCTTCCTTAAAGTTTTCTTAATAGCATTTTCTTTTCCCTAGCTTCCTGTATTGTAAGAATACAGTCTATAATACATAAAATATACAAAATATGTGTTAATCGATTGTTTAATGTTATTGGTAAGGCTTCTGGTCACCAGTAGGCTGTTACTTAAGTTTTTGGAAAATCGAAAGTTAAACGCCAATTTTCAACTGTGCAGAGGGCCAGTGCCCCACCTCCTGCGTTGTTCAAGAGCCGACTGCATTTGCCCCATTTACAGATGTGCTCCCGGGGCTCAGTTCCGTCACTAGCATGTAGTAGATGCTCCATAGCTATTTGCTGAATGAATGGACCTATCCTCATTGGCCTGATTTAATTCTCCCAGCGAGATCCCGTATTGTGATTCCCATTTTCTAGTGACCAAACAAGTGGACTTCTCCCATCTGGTAAGTATTAATAGTCCCATTTTATAGGCCAGGAAAGCAAGGCTTAGGGAAGTGAAATAACTTGTCAGTGGCCACATAGCTGAGGAGAAAAAGGTGGGACTTTGCTCACGAGTGTTATTCTATTTGCAGTGCCTATGACAGTGTCTGCCATGTAGAAGGGACTCACTAAACACTTTTTAATACATTGAATAAATATAATTAGAGAGCTGGGATTCAAGTCATGAATTGTCATCCCACTGCTTACACTGCCCGTCCTCCTTGGGTGCCATTTATCTACTAATACCTCCTTACATTTGTCATTTGCCAAGAGCCGCATAGAATGCAAGGTTATAGTCCCCTGAGAAATCAAGATTTGGGTCAAACGACCTCAACCAGGGACTATGAAGTGGGTAGTGTAAGAGTAATAAACGTTAGCTACACTCTTCTGAGTAGTTACTAAAACAGTTTATGTTTTGCGTTTTCGTGTCCGTGTGTGTATGATACATATTTACATATTTCTTAAAAACTCGGCTTCTCTTTCTTCTCCCTTTCACCCCATGAGTATGTGATAATGGTTAACTTACCATTTCGTAGGTACGAGATATTGAAATAAGAGTCACAAAAAGATAGAAGACTCAACGTGATCCGGGAAGCACGCCCTTCTGGCTAAATGAGTTCTCTGACAAAGTATGAATTATTTCCCTCCAGCAAGAAGGCAAATTTGTCTTTGTACAGGAAGGTGGGGATGTTCAGAGCATACTTTAAAGTGTAAATATAGGGAAAAACTCAAGTCGGGCCGGGAAGGGATGGATTGTATTTGTCACATCATGTTTCTGACTGCTCAGCCTCCATACATCCTTTCTGGATGCATTCTTGTCTGAGGCCAGTTTTCCTAGAGGCAGAACCTGAGGTGACACTTCCTGTGCGAGTCACTTGTTGAGGGCATGTCCTCAACCTGTACGAAAGGGAGGGAAGTAAGACAGGGAAGGGGGGAAACAGCAAAGACGTGTTTTCAAGTGCAGCGCAGCCTCGGCTGCCTCCTGTGGGGAGTGTTGGAGTATAAATTGCACCCCAGAGTCCATCCCTCTTTGATATGAGGGAGAGGAGCCTTTGAAGTCATGATCCAGTCAAATACTGGGCAGGCCATACTAGGAGGAAGAAAATAGGGAAGGATAAAACTCCCTGGGCATTGTAAAAGCACCAGCAACAGCCAGATGGTAGGACATTGTTTTAGTAGCCTATAACTAGTTAACAACTTATTCTAAAACTCAGCTTCTTACAGCAATAATAACCATTTATTTTGTCTCACAGTTTTTGTGGGTCAAGAGATTGGTAGCAACTCAGCTGGCTGGTTCTGGCTTGGAGTCTCTCGTGAGGCTGCAGGCAGGATGATGGCTGAGGTGGTGGTCTCATCTGAAGGCCAGACTGGGGCTGGAGGATCCACCTCCTACATGGGCCACATACATGGCTGGCCAGGTGCTGCTGGCTATTGGCAGGAAACCTCAATTTTCCCCCCATGGGGGTCTCTCCACATGCTGCTTGAGTATTCTCATGACACGAAGAAGGCTACCTGCTCCAGAGCGAGCAAGCCAGGAGACCAAGGAACAAGCACAATGCCTTTGATGGCCTGACTCAGAAGCCAGATACGGTCTCCTCTCATATAAACTATTGGTCACACAGGCCAGGTCTGATTCAACATGGGAGGGGACAACACAAGGGTGTGGACACCAGGATTGAAGATCGTGGCTTACTAGTGGCCACCAAGGCTGCCACAGACATCAACAGTGTCTGCCACAGACATCAACAGTGTCTGCTTCACATCCAAATTTTATTTTGAGGGATTATCTCTGCCGTGCCCTGCATCGGTGGCTGGGTAATCCAGCTGTCTATCTTTCACTACAGAAGTCAAGAGAACCAATCATGAAACTGTCACGTGACCTCAGTCTAGCCAATTGTCGGTTTCCTCCCAAGATTTTGGATCCTCAGCATATTTGTTTGCTAGGGATACCATAAAGAAACATCACCCACTGGGGGCCTATTGTCTCACTCTTCTGGAGGCTGGAGTCCAAGATCAAGGTGCTGGCAGGGTCGGTGTCTCTCTCCTTGCCTTGCAGATGGCTGCCTTCTCGCTGTGTCCTCAAACAGCTTTTTCTCTGTGTCCAAATTTCCTTTTCTTAGAAGGACAACAGTCAAATTGGATTAGGACCCACCCTGGTGACCTCATTTTGACTAAATTACCACTTTAAAGGCCCTGTCTCCAAATACAATAGTATTCCAAGGTATTGGGGGTTAAGGCATAGACATACACATTTATTTATTTTTATTTATTTATTTTTCCCCTCTTTGATTCCACACACTGCCCCGCTCCCCCTTCCTTCCCGCCACTTCCACCCCTGACCTACGGATGTTGCCAGCTCCCCTTACGAACTGGATCTCTGAAGGCGGGGCATCGCTTCCCATGCGCACCCAGGGCTGGCGCACCCGGGGTATGTCCGTGGCTCCACCTGGGGCGCAAACCCAGGACCTTCTGCGTGTAAAGCAGACATGCTAACCACTACACTGTGGAGCCGCCCCTGACATACAAGTTTTAGAGGACACATTTCAGCCCATAACACTTCGTGAACGATGCAGTTCCGGGTCATTTACCGCAGCAGAGGTGTGCTGACCTGTTTCTTCTCACCGAGGGGAATGGGTTACTGTAGCCATAGTAACCCATGCCCCTGCCTCCTCTAGCTTCCGCGATTCATTCCCACTTTCTACACCTAGTTTGGAAAACGTCCTGCCAATTCTGAGAGATCCAGACTACGCATCAAATAAACGAAGCTCCGCTCAAGCCAGTCGGAGTTGGCTCACATTTCCTGACAGTCACGTCCCCTGACCGATACTCTACTTTTTCCATATTTTCTGGAATGAATCTATGGTCCTTTTATACTCGGGTGGGGGCAGGGTGTGGAGAAAAGTCATTTTTAAAGTACAAAAGGGCTCATGCTAAATTAAAAATCTTCTTAAGTACTTCTTTCTTCTTTCCTGAATAACATATTTCTCACCTCATTCAGACACAGACATATACAAATCCACAAAGTTAAGAGGGAGGAAGGTGTAAGACCTGCGGGTTGTTGGCCGTGAGTCAAATTACCGTTCAGCCAGTCAATTGTTACTCGATACTATGCTTTTCTGACCACTGGCAGAGCACTGCTCACTCAGAAGGCTGGAGATAGAATATAAGATCCCCAAGACGCGAAAATCGTCTCCCACCCGTGTCTACCTTTCTCTTAGAGATGCTCTAAAGACCAAGGCCGGAAGAAGGTCAATCAAATGAAGCTGTAAAATCTGTGTCTGGCTAAGATCTGGCTGTTAAGGGATTAAATACAGTGAGGTGATCCAATCACCATAGTTATAAGAAAATCCAACTCTATGCCCTGGGACAAAGAGGGGAAAGGCAAGAGAGAGAACTGATACAGTAAGGGCTATGAGCACATGGCCCAAAGCGCGTATGAGATGCGGGTAAATGTGGTCTTCGAAACGACCCAGATGCAGGTGTTCCTAGGGCGCAAGCACCCCCCATACTGGGTGTCACTGTGGGCCTTGGGTATATATTTTTTTCATACAACATGCCCCTTAAACACAGCCAGCTACTTTTTCTCGTTCTCAGTTCAGAGAGAGAGAGAGATCTTCCATGGTGGAGAGCTTATCGATCTGGTGAGCTTATGGAGCGATGAGAGGTTGGTCTCTAATAAGGCCATCTCCTGAGAGAGGACATTTTGAAACCATTTTTTTCCTACGTACATGTTGCCTTCCATCCTCGCTCTGCACAGAGTTTGCTTCCACGTCAGAAGCAACCCCTCTGTATGTTGTTTTTCTTTTTTTTTCCTTTTTCTTTTCTTTGGGTCTGCCCCAAACTTATATCTAGACATTGCCAGGCCTTCAAGGACTCAGACCAAATGAAGACTGAATGAGTATTGGGTCTCCCCTCCCCAACCTCCAGTTAATTTGGAAAGGTTTTTTTTTTTTTCTTTAGCAAGTTCACAATGGACCCCAAGAGGCAGGTGATCGTGAACCTGATAATGAAGCATTCATGCTTGCTAGAATGACAGGCTACAAAAGTTGAACACGGATTGAAGTAGAGACAATAAAGTTTAATTTAAAGGAAAAGCGAGCGAGGGAGGGAGAGAGGAAGAGAGAAAGAGAGAGGTAAAGAGAGAGAATGAATAAAAATATCCCAGGGCAACTGAAAACTGTCATCTAAACAGAGGAAAATGTTCCAGATAGTTTAGCGATAAGCAGGAAATTGCTGGAAAAACCAACAGTCATAGAAGGAGAAAATGCAGTTAGAAGGAGGGACTGAATTGAGCTAAGTGTCTGTGTCCTAAAGTTTATTATTTTATTAGTTTTGATAGTTGAGTAGATAAGCTAATAGCAATAGGATTTACTTTAAAGATCAACACTATAGACTCTGCTGTTTATTATTCGATAGTAATGCGTCTCCAGTGAGGGGAATATTCAATCTCATAAAAAGCCATTCCTGCAGCCGATCCAGGCCCTTTCTGAGTCGCACGCACATGGAGTTTCCCCTATTAGTTCACGTCTCTGGCAGGGGTTTTGTTTGGATAATACTTCTAGGGACATCTGCTCCTTGGGAATCCTGTGAGAACTGCTCAGCTTCCAGTTTGGGCTCTACGATGAGAAGATGGGAGTGGAGCTCACCTTTCTAAGATTTCTTTTGGCGAGAGGTGATAACTCATCTGGATCCTGAATGTATTGTATAATGGAGGCAAAGAGCGGAATGTGACAGATGAGACATCCAGGGTTCTGAAAATTACTGTGAGCGTTTCAAAGGAATAACGCACATAACTCACTTCGCACAGCACCTAGCAAACCCAAACAAATGCCAGCCACGGGGGGAAATGATAAACGCAGCAGAAGATTGGGCATTAGAGTCAGACTGCTGGGTTCAGGGTCCTGCTCTGACCTTCACGTAGTTTCAGAGTATTTCTCCATAAGGTGCTTCCTAAGTACAGAGGGAAAAATAGACAGCACCTTAACCAAATGATCAAAGCTGACACCGCCCATCATAGGACACATCCTGATGTCACGGTCCTCCCGCTATGACGCACTGAGAGGGATACCGCATCACTTCTGTGGTGTGCCCATCGACATCACGTGACATGGATCTAACGTGACAAATCCAAGTTGACGAACATTCTACACAGTAACTGTCAAAGTCTCGAAACACGAAGCAGGACGAAGGGACTTTTCCAGTTCACAGAGACTCGAGCGTGGCAATTAAATGCGCGGAGAGATTCGGTGTCTTTTTTTCCTTTTTTCCATCTTTCCTTCTCTTTCTCCTTTCTCTCTCGCTACAAAGGACATTATTGGGACGATTTGTCAACTGGTAAAATATAAACAAAGTTTGTAGACTAGATAATAATATCGTGTCTGTATCGATATCAACTGCTTAATTTTAATAGCTGTACAGCGATCATATAAAAGACAGTCCTTGTTTTTCAGGAAATAAACACTAAAGTATTTAGAAGTAGAGGGACAGACATTAAGTCTGCAGTTGAATCACAAATGATTTTTTTTTTTTAAAAAAAAGAAGGCGAGAGGGTAACGCAATAGTGACAAAGTATGGACATTTGGGGCATTGGGTGGACAGTACACGGAGATTCTTTGCAACTTCTGTGCAAGTCAGAAATCTTGTCAAAATAAAGAGTTAAAGAAGAAAAATAACCTCAGCTCTGCCACTTGGGAACTCTGTAGACCTTGATTTCTATGTACCTCAGTTTCCTCATCTCAAAACGGGGGTTTTATTACCAGCTTATAAGACATTTTCTTTCGGGCAACACGGCCAAAGCAGTAAAATCTTAAATCCTTAAAATTTCTTCTTGGTGAGGAGACGGGTGAGTTGGGTCAGGAAGAGGACAGATGTCGCGGGTCTGTCACATGATTTTACATTTGGCCATGGCTATTCTCTCAAATGAGCTGTGTCGAATCAGATATGGGCAGAGGGTCCTTCTTGGAGCCAAGCCTCCTTTTCAAGGTTGTTGTGGAAATTAGATGAGGTCACCTACTGAGAGGCTTTATCGCAATGCCCAGCGCATAGTAGGGGGCTAAATCGTGGCAGCAGACATCGCCATCGCAATTGTTGCTTTTGTGAATTCACCAGCACCGCACTCGTTGGTTTAATGATTCCTGGAGGGTGGAGAACGTCCAACAGGGTCAAGTGGAAGTTCGTTCCAGAAAGTCAGGTTCACTCGGTGAATCACATTCCGGCCAGGGTGCCAGCCAAATGATACCACCCACCGGCCTCATCAAAGTTCGGAGGGGTGGCCGCTGCCGAACCACGACTGGAACGCAAAGCATTTTTCCCACACCCACACCCCTGGTCGAGGGCTCACAGTGAGGCGGACCAGGCCAAAGTGACGAGGAAAGGTGAACCGGTATGAAATTAACAAGGTCATGATCTAGCTCTTCTGAATCGGAGCGCTGCAATTTTCTGCCTTTTATAAGAAGTCCCTGTGGATTTCTTCCTGTGTCTTCCTCGCCAGCTCTCTTTATTCCTTTGCAACACACACACACACACACACACACACACACACCCTAGCTTCCTATGCTGTGAAAAGTATTCACTTGTTAAAGTAATCCAAACCCTCATTTCTTTAGTCCCTATGTCTCCAAATGACTGGTGGCCGTCAGTCATTCCCAGGCCACCCCAGGGAGTAGTTCCAAGATGTCTATGAATTGGTCTTGGGCCATAGGGAGTTAACATCCAACGGGCAAAGCAAGCACTGGTCTGGAAGGCTGGGCCCCTTGTTGAGAATCAGGACTTCTGCCAAGAGCCAAGAACCCAACATCGCTCACAAGACAGCAAAGGAAAAGCATCAGAGCATTTATGCGAAGGGGCTCTCAATCCAGAATTTCTGGCTGCAGTCCACCAAAGCTCACCACGATTCTGCACCTTTGCCATTCGCTCTGCCTGGAACATGCATTGCCACCTTCTTCACCTGGCTAACCACACGCCCTCCTGTGGGCACTGCTTCTACAGGGAGACCTTTTCTCATCAAGCCTTAAACTGGATTCCCTCCCACTGCTAGGCGCTGGGCTTCCCCATGCGGACACCCATTACACTTAATTGTAATTGCTTAGGTAACTAACTGCCTCGAGGACTGTAAAAGCCACAGCTAACCAGGCTTACCTAAAGCATGCCATGTGCCACACTCAATGTTCTTTGCATATATTAACTCTTTCCATCTCTCAATGACCCTCTGAAGTTGCTGTTGTTATAATGATCCCACTGTATAGATGAGGCAACTGAAGACCAATGAGGTGACGTGACTTGCCCAAAGTTACATAAGCAGGTAGGGACCGAAGCCAGGATCAAGGCCAGGCTGTCCCACTACAGGTTTGCATGGACGTTTGGCTGTACTCTCTACTGTAATGCACCTTGACAAAAGGCTACCCTCAACCACAACGTGGAGCGAGTGTCCATGCTCTCCACCAAATATCTCCAGTTCTCCCCTTAGTCACACGAGAGTCTCTCACTTCCTGGGCCCTTGTGGTTAGGTGGGGTCATGTGACATGTTCCAGCCAATGGACTGTGAGCAGAAGTTCCATGTATCATGTCCAGGCCACAATATTTAACAGCCAATGTGAGAACTTTTAAAATGCTCCTGTTCTCTGCCACTGACGTTTGAGATAGTGACGACTCCATCAGCCTGGGTTCCTAAGCGATTCCAATGTCCTCCCCGAGATCCATGATAAACAAGTAGTGTGAGTATCAAATAAGACTGTTGTTTCAGGCTACTAGATTTTTTTTAGGTCAGCATAATCTAGCACGTGTCCTGTCTGACACATAATGAAAGCAAAGCAATATGATTAAATGATAGCTAGATGCTTTTAATTATATTAAAGTTAATGTAATTAGACTGACATTAATTTTAAACCTCCGAACCCAAGCTCTGCTCTCCCTCTGTCAAGAAGGAAGATAGCGAGTTATAGAGAAGAGTTTAAAGCCTAGCACCAAACTCCCTCGAGTTATCAGAATGATTAAGTGAACATGAAAAAGAAATCATTTTCTCACCTGGGATTGAACTTTATTTAATGTAAGCATAGTCTGAGTCATATAGTGGTTAAATCTTCACAAATAGGGGTACACTGATTAATTACAATCAGGACACTCCACCGCCCTCCCTCCCCCTCCAATATCTTATAACCCACGCACTGAGGATTATTTAAGATGTGGGTAGAAGATGAAAAAACAAACAACATTCTTTTTCTCTCCCTCTCAATACTTCCTCGCTGTCGTCCAAAGGCTCCTTCAACGCATTCCAGTAAACCACGACTGGACGCTCGGGTGCAATTTTCTTATTCCGAGAATTCAAAGGTAGTCACAACACAGACATTTCTGTTGTGCCCTAATAGATTCAAACTTGACTCTTCATGAGCCTAAGCATTTCCCTGATGGGTGGTGGCCATTTCTGGAATATTCTTAAGCTGTGGACCATCCAGGTTTCATAGGCAGGAAGGACACCCCTTAGAGCGTGATACTTGACCACCCAAAGCAAAATCGCCTGGGGACTTTGTAAAACACGCAGCTTCTCCGACCTCCTGAACTAGACTCTCCTGGGGTGGGGACTAGAATGTTCGTTGCTGTCAGGTTCGGGAATCTGTGCAATTAAAGGTTAAGAAGCTCTACTCTTCACCAAGTTTGCTAGGAAAACAGAGAACCAAGCTTCTGGATATTTGTGGGGAAGCCCAGGGCCCAGCCCACCATGAGGATATTCTGAAGACTCATAAATAGGCTCACTGGCCTCCATAAATAGAGTCAAGGCATCCAGGTGAACAGAGGGGTGGCCACACAGAGGCAAATCTTTCCCCCACAGGATCTCATCTCAGATCCTGGAGTAAATTGCACAGTTCAGCCGATCAGCACACAGCTTTTCCTGTCTACTGGTACTGGGCCAGAGGTGGGGGGTAGGCTCAACTGGATGGAAGAGGAGGATCTATAGTCCTTGGCTTGGAGAGATGTTTCAAGGTTTTTCATTCTTTCTTTCTGAATGGAACAATGAAGCACAGAGACTCATTTGTTATTGGCAGCCTTTTTGTGACCAAGAGGAAAAAGAGAAAGAGAGACAGAGACAGAGACCACCGAGAGATGGGCTGTGGGGTAAAGAAGGAGAAGAAGGAGGAGGAGAAGGAGCAGGAGGAAGAAAAGGAAAGAAAGGGAGAAAGGAAAGAAGGAAGGTAGAGAGGGAGGGAGGGAGGGAGGGAAGGAGGGAAGGAGGGAGGAATCTTATAGGCCAAAAAGACAGAAACCACCCAGATTCCTCATTATATCATTGATCCCACCAGACCTGGAAATTCTCCTTGCTCTGCTCATTCAGGTATGAAAGATAAGAATTTCATATATTGCTTAAGTCTGTTTCAATCAGGATTTCCTGTTACTCGCTGCCCAAAGCAGTCCACCTGATATTTATTATCACTGCCACCACCAATAACATCATTATTAGTGGTAGGGTAGGATATGCTTTTTCTCCTTGTCCTTCCCCAGTACACATAGCTGTTCGGTTACAGAAAACTGACATTGTTCTAGAATCTAGAATGTAGAACTGGTTCTCATCGCAACTCTGCCGCCGACACAGTCATGTGACCAGATAAACCCTGAGATGCATATTTCACATCAATAGAATGAAGGAGTGGAGTGAGATGTCCTCAATGAACTCCAAGCTTCTTAAATAGGGGACCACAACAGATAGTCCATGGCCATCAATAGCAGTCGGTCATATGAACGAGGGGAAGGGGAGCCTGAATTGCTTTTAAAATGAATGAGTCGACAATCTTTTCAAAGTAGATCGCTGATGGAAATGAAGGTTTTTAGATTCTTTTGACAAATCAGAACATCTGTCAATACTGAACCCACATTTCCATGTGGCAACAATTGCCTCAGGGTCAGCGGCTGCTCTCGTTGATTGAGACATGTCCACCGCTCCCCACGACACCCCATTGCCCCCCAACACTGAGACTGAGTTTCAGCTGCCTTTTATCATCTTACACTCAGCTCATGTACTAACTTACGTTTCCTGCCTGGCCTGGGTAGACATGGACTTTGCAACCCTAGATCTAAGACAGGAGCCTAAGGCTTCTGAGATCCAAATTCTCTGGGGCCTTTCGAAGCAGGCAGCTCGTCTTCACATCACATCCTCATCCAGAACACAGGAGCCCAGCAGGCCTGAGAAACCACCAGGGAATATTACCCCCAACTAGGCTCACCCGGGGTCCTTCTCGAGGGTCAGCTGGCGACCGGGGTTGTTTTTTTCCATTTCTTCTTCGGACACTTCTGTTCTCTCCTGCTTTGAGTTTGTTCTCCAGTTCATGGGTGGTCAGATGCTTGGGTTAGATGAAGAAGAGTTTTCCGTAATTGCCAGCTCTCCTGAGCCAGTTTGGAGTTTGGGATTTGCCTTTGAGTCATTAAGTTATTCACTGCTGGGGAGCTGGCACTTTGCAAACTCGAGGAATAAACAAACACGTCCGCTCTCAAGCACAGATTGCAGCAAACGTTCTGACTCCAAATATTGGCCACGTGTAGTTTTGCCTAACAACAGTCTTAATTGGTCAACATCTTAGCTTTAGTTATCTGAAGCTGTAATTTACGATAACTGAACTGTCACCTCCTGGTCTTGAGTTCAGTTCACTTGGTTGAAAGTACCTGATGGCCTTCTTGGTGATTCATAGTATACAGTACTCAACTGGACACTGGGACACTTTCTACATTTCTGATCCAGACTTGAGCAAATCCTTTCCTGCATTGGCCTCAGTTTCCCCCTTTGTACAAAAAGGGGTAAACTAAATTGATGGTTTGCAAAGCGTATTTCATAGAATCCTGGATTTGGTCAAAGGATGCTTACAGGAGTGACCTGGAAACCTAGTAGACAAGACATGGAAGACCACCCCTTCCAACCACTGGTGCTTGGCTGTGTTCTGCTTTATATGTCACAGTGATTTATTAAGGGAAATTGTGTTGTTCTGTGAAAGCAAGAGGAAGGAAGGAAGGAAGGAAGGAAGGAAGGAAGGAAGGAAGGATGAAGGAAGGAAGGGAAGGGAAGAAGCTGGAAGTTAAAGGAAGGAAGGAAGGAAGGAAGGCAAGGCAGGTAAGGAGGGAGTAGAGGAAGGAGGAAGGGAAGAAGGAACATGAAAAGAAGGAAGGAAAGGAGGGGGAGAAGGAGGGGAGGGAAGGAACAAAACTAGATGAAATGATTCTTCTAAGAGCTGAGAATATGGAGATAATTTTTTTCTTGAAAATCAAAGGTGAAAACGCCCAATTTAATCTATCCTTAAACTGAGGCATCTTCAGTCTATACCAAAGCACAGTCAGTATGATATGGTGATAAAAGCATGGATCCTGAAACCAGCTGGGTTCAAAGCCCAGCTCTTCCACCTAATATCTGTATGGGTTTCAGCAAACTAAGCAGCATCTCTGTATCCTAGATGCCTTCCCTAAAACGCATGACCGTAATAATAGCATCTACTAATGATGAACCAATAAGTTAGTTCATGTAAGAAGCTCAGCACGGTACCTGGCATGTACTGAGTCAGGTAGGGCTGGCATATATGGACCCTTTGTGGTTAGGTGTGACTTCAGAGAAAGCAGCTTCCCATTCCTTTATTCATTACCACAAACACTGTTGAGAACCTAGTCTGTTTCAGGCACTGTGCAACCTACTCAGAAGGCCACAGTGAAAACAAGCATGGTCTCTCTTCTTAGACCTCACAGTCTGGGAAGCGGGGGCAGGGAGCGGGCATGTAGCAAGCTAAGTGCAAGAAACATTCCAGGAGCTGCAACTGTCTGGATGGAGCACAATGAAATCAGGAAGGGAAGGAGGGAGCCACCCCAGGTTTTGCTATCAGTTGCAGGCCCTGTGATAGATATTCTAGATGCATCTTTGCAACAGTCCTGTGAAGTTGGGATACTTATGATGTTATCCCTATCTGACAAGTGAGAAAATGGAAGGTTTGAGGTTTGTCTAAGTTTATTCTATTAGCAAGCAGGAGGGATGGAATTCAAATCCAAGGCTTGCTGAGACCTGAATCTGTGCTGCTTAACTCTGTAAAAAGGAAACCAAGGTCTCGATGGTTAGTTTCAGCCAATATCTATTTTCCCTTCCATGTAAGAACCCCTGATGCTTAGCTAGGCACATGGACATTGAGAATAAAGACTACATTATCCAGTCTCCCTTGCAACTGAGCCAGTCAAATGACTCCAACCTAACCAATGATTATACCTTTAAAAGGAAGGGTCCTTCCTGCCCCTTCCTGTCCCCTTTCTTCCACCTGGAATATGGAAGTGGTTAAATGCCATGTTGGACCATGTGACTAAGGGCAGTGTCTTAGAACTGGCAGGGCAACAAGATAGGAGCCTGTGTCTCTGCGTGGCCTTATGAAGTGGAAACTGCCCTGCTATGAGAGAGAACTAAGTATCTAACTGGTTCAGGCTGAATAGAAGAAGTGGATTTGGTGGCCTAATAATATAGTTATATAAGCATTTTTTTTCCTTTAAGTAAATTGTAGCTTCGAGGAATTAGGACTTAGGTATATCTTGGAGGCATGCAAAGGGAGAGCTTTGGGCTCCATATGGTTGGCATTTAGCCAGTACAGAGTCTGAAGAACCTTAATCGCTCAGGAGGGAGAGGCAGGTTACCATGAAGACAATGTCTTTCAAGTGACAAAACCACTTTGCCAACTCAATGGAGTTAAAAGCTTTTGTAGCTGCACCGTGGTGAGCCTACAGCACAAAGGACAGGCAGTAAGGCACTCCTGCTCATCAAACAGGATATATGCACCTGGAGAGTACTGCTCCCCACCCCAGGCCAATTAATCGTCAGTCCTCCAAATTCTTACCAATATAATCAATTATTGTTAGAATGATGGCTGTCACTTAATGAGATTCTACTTTGCGTATCCTCTGCCATAGTATATTTTCAATATAAGTAGCTGGTTTGATCCCCCATTTCACAATTGGTGAAACTGAGGCTCACAGAGATGAACTCTCTCAAGGCCACGGAGTTAGAGGCAAAACTAGAAATCCGAATGATTCTGATGCCAGTGCCCTGTGTCTTACAGGAACGTAACCTTGGAAGATCTGAAGAGACCAAATCTACTCCTTCTGATCACTCTCAGGAAAGATGCAACCCGCCCAGGCTGTTGGTAATTGGATCCTTCCTAAAGCAGCTCTTTATCCCCAGTTCCCTGCCTCCTGGACTTCTTTCAGGAAGATAATGTATTTCTCGCTTTTGAAATGACTGGGTGTGTTGAAAATGGCCCGTGGTCCCTCTCACGTCTTAAAGCCAAGCAAGTCAAAGCCAGATTCTTTATCGTCCTAGTCTCGAGACATTAGTGAACCAAAGCCAGTTTGCTGGGCTTGGTCCCAGGTTTAAAACTCTTTTAGTTTTAAAACTGGCCCTTTCCTATGAAGCTCAAGCCCGGGATGCTTCTTCAGAAATGAGCTTATACAGAATCCAACCCCACTCTACTTCTCCTTAACCTCTTGACCCATGATAGACCCCATGTTGGCTTTCTCCAAGTAGCCCAAGCTCCCAAAAAGGACATTGCAACAGCCACCCCCATTCCTCACCGCTCATCTTGCATCTTGGCCAGCTCTCAGCCTATAATTCTTTCCAAACTCGCCTGTATAAAATAATCATGTACATGAAGTAAAACAGGAGTCTCATATACACACTTAATAACTCTTGTGTACTGTGCAAGAGGGAATTCCACTTTATAACCCCCAGAGCTTTCGAATGGTTCTCATTTAGCTCCACATTCTTCGTGCAAGATCTAAAACTTCCCTCTCTCTGCCCCAGCCTGTTGCTGCCTCTCAAAACTGTTGTGTCTCCAGATTCCTTGGGACCATTTCATCTCCATCTCTGCTTCTAATTGGGAGATTTAAGTATTGCTGTTCAGCCCTAGAGCTAAATGTCAGGATTTCACTTAAAATCCCATATTTTGGGAACTGAGCACATTGTAGTAAAAAAGCTTCAGGCGTGAGCATGTCAAAATAAATGGAGTTAGACGGATCAGCTAATCCTTCCAGCCACCAGCTCAATGGCAGAGTGAGAAGGTGGTTCCCACCTCTGGCATTCCACAAGTGCCCTGTCCTTGACATTGATCATGTCATTGGTCTGTCCTGGGCCTCTTTCCTTAAAGGGAGTCAGTCCTTCTGTAGTAGGCGACTAATTCCTCTGCAATTCCATACAGTTAATCAGGCAATATGTGTATCATCTAAGTCTTAGATTTTGACTTAAGACGTTGATATCAAATCATCGCTTACGTTGACCCCACAGATAATAGCAAAAACCATGTCATTTAAAAAAAAAAATTAGCTTTAGTTTAGAAAATATGCATAAACAATGGCACCAAAGATTGTGGAGGACAGGAACCAAGAAAAGCAATTCATTAATTGTATGAATCTGCACAGTCAGCAAATATCCATGGTACCTGGTCCTTGTCAGATACAGTGCTTGGCACTGAGAAGACAGATAAGCCAGATGCAGCCTCTGCTAACATCTTCGATTTCATTTCACAACCTGGCTTGCTACCCTCTGGACACACTGGCTGGCCTTATGTTCTTTGAGGACATCAGTTTTGTCCCTGCCTTAATGTCTTTACTCTTGCCATCCCTTCCACCCAAGATAGCCTTCCCTCTAGTCCTCAGATATCTTCTGAGTCTAACTCAAATGGCTCCTCCTCGTAGAATCTTCCGTTGCCATCCCTTCCCTTAGCACCATCATTTTTTTCCAGCTGTCAGATCTTCTTCACAGTGTGTATCTCTATATGAAATCATGCTTTTTATGTCATTGTTTACTGACCAATACCCTTCCCCCATTAAGGTCAGAGACCTTTTCTATCACACTTGCTGTGTCTTCAAGGTCTAGAATAGCACCTGGCATATAGAGACATTGAATAAATGTGAATGAATGAATGAATGAATGAATGAACAAATGCATCCATAATCAGATGAGTTTTAGAGTTACATTTTCTCATAAAACACATTTACCTAAATCTGTCAAGCCCAACATTAATTGCTCCCTTCAAGGGACAAGACAGGTACAATTCCTGCTCTCACAGACCTTATAATCTAGGGATCAAAGAAAATTCTACTGGGTTAAAAGAGGTAAATGGGACTCTTTCTTCACAGATCATGCAGTGCAGTAGCTCTAAGGTACACTGGAAATATCTGTGTATTCATCTTGCCCAAAGTTATTGATCATATCACACGGGTCTAGTGTTCCACAAAGCAGGCTTGGGGAAACATTTGTCAAGATCAAATGCAGTGAGCATCGTCAGAGAACGAACTCTACACCATTACCAATTTTCAAAGCAGTCCAACATAAAAAAATTTTAAAAAAGGGAACGCAACCCTGGATGATTCAACCCATTTGATCTCTGATGATTCATAAGGCGTTGTGAGAACCCTATGTCTTAGATCATCCTCTAGACATAGGTTACCCTCATATGCAGAAAATGTAAACTTATCGATTAAGGGAACCCATTATCTGGCTGGTCAGTAAGGGGAGGGTCCTGTTCTACATTTACATCAGTTTGTGGTCAAATCTTTGCAATCACTTCTTACAGGAAAATAAACATCTTAGAGTACAAATACCTGTAGAGAGATTTCACCCTCCCCCCACACAAATCAGGCAGAAAAGATCCAGTTGAAAGAGAGAGTCCACTTTTTCTCGTTCCTGCCTGAAGACATAATTAGCTACTCCTTCCTACGTGTTTCAGAACTCTGTACATATAACTATCTATAGCATTTATCGCAGAGTTATTATTTATGACAATCGTGCGGTATTCCTTATTTTATGCCAGACACTTTGCAAAATATTTTCTATATATCTCTGCTTCCTTTCCCAACATTCATAGGTGGTAGGTACTATCACCATTCCTGTTTTAAATGTGAGAAAACTGAGGCTCGGAAAAGCTAAATAACTTGCCCAAAAGAATACAATGAATAAATAAAAAAATATCAGAATTTGAACCCAAGCCTTATCTGATTCCCAAGTCTGCACTCTCTCTCCCATATTTCCCAATTAAAGGCTTATGAGTCCATTACCTCTGGCTTGGGTTTCTGGTTTCTTGAGTGAGTTTTATACAGCAGCTAATGGTTCACGGTGCCTAGTGAGCGTTCAGCAAAGACTCATTGAGCTGTGAGAGGCAACAAACACTGTACAACAGAAAGAGCTTTGGGATAGACAGCAAAAACAAACAAACAAACAAACAAACAAAAAAACTGAGTCCTTCAGGTTTTGTAACTAATCCACGATATGACCTTGAACAAGCCCATTCCTCCTCTCTAAACCTTTGTCTTTCTATCTGCAAAATGGGAGGGGATTAGAAGAGATGATTTCTAAGATGATCCCTCCCTCTAAGTCCAAGTGACGTACAGTGGGAGCTGATGTCACATAATCTTTTAAAATTCTGGGCATTCCCAGGAGGCTAGGGATGGCGTTGTCTATTGCTGACATCCTCAGTCAGTGCTTCAGAGGTACAGAGCAAGATGCTCAGTGTGTACCCACTGAATGAATGAACGGATACTGACATACCCACGCGAAGCTCTGCTGACAATAAACACTTAACACATCCCAAAGTCCCAGAAAGAAGCAAAAGCCATTTCCTTGTAAGGAACGATGGCTTCACGGGTGAACTGCAGCACTGACCCAACCCTTCAAGAATGAGAGTGTCTGGCGTCCAGCCAACGGGGGCAGACGGAAGCCGGGGTTGGGAGGCCTCCCGGCTCCCCCTCAGCACCCCACCCCACTTATGAACTTCACATTCCTGGGTCAAATCTTTCATCGCCAGCATGTAGCCTCTGGAAAATATAAATGAGAAAGGTCCAAGCCTAGTTTTGCAGGGTCTTGCCCCAAAGCTCACCCTCCCTGACACAGAGGAGGAAGAGATCAGAAAGCCAAAAAACGTGACATTCTAAAAACCCCTTTGTGGGAAATAAATAAATAACCATCCGAGACGTAATCTTTTTAAGTAATAAAAACATGTTTTCTGTGCTTTCTGACCCTCTAGCGTTTCAGAGTTTGAGGAGTTGACCGGGCTCTCCATGTCCGTGAATGCTTGCAAGTTCATCACCCTGACTTTCTTGGCTGTGAAATCTTAACACTAGTTGCTGGAAAGAACTTTGGTTTCAAAAAAAAAAAAAAAAGAAAGGAAAAGAAAGAAAGAAAAAAAATGATCTTTTTTTCCCAAACATCCTCATCATTGAGTTCACACTTTGGGGCTATGGGCAGGATTTTCTCAGCCTATAGATTCACAAACAAATATTCCAAAGTTTCATTTCGCATGGACTCGGTGGAATTCACCTGAAAACCTGGCGATTATTTATGTTCTAGCGTACTTTCGGTCAAGCCACCCAGGACTTTATATCCACAGGAAAACTGACAAGTCCAATCAACTCTCCAAATACAGTTTTGTAAAATCTTATTCACTTGGATGCCATCAGTTCAGAATTTTTGGATAATTCAGACAGTCTGGATGAAAGTTTCCTCTTGCACAGTTCTACAAAAAAAGAGAGTTTCTTAACAAATTGATAATGCAAAGCAGACTGTTGGGGCTGAGAATGAACTGCCTTCAATTTCTTCAGAATAGCATTCACTGACAGGCAATCAATGATTAATTACAAATTATTTTTATCAAATAATTAAAATGAATGCCAGGCAGTTCACCATACCTCGGGAATAGTAGAGAGAATAGAGACAAAACAAAATATATATATGGGCTTTAGATCCATCAGGCATGGGTTAAAATTCCAGCTATGCAACTCATGAGTTTAGGTTACTATGTATACGCTACTTCATTTCTCTGAGCCTTAATTCTGACATATGGAATAGCTTGCAGGATGGACATAAGAATTAGAAATCATATGGGTTAAGACATAGTTTCCAAAACTATGCCCGGAAGGATTTAAGTCCACAAGATGTTAACACATATTGCATCAAAAAGGGATCCGAGGTTGAATAAGTTTGGGATAAACTAGGCTAAATGAAATTGAGTAAGTTTGCTTGCTTTTTCTGTTTGTTTATTTGTAGCCCTTTTCAGAATCTTTAATAGTGTACTCTATGTCGTGAATTTCCAGAAGGAGGATATAGTAAGCAGTTGTTCCCAAATTTCTTTCACCAGGAAACTTTTTCTGTTAGAACATTCTTTGACCTCTTATAAAACTCCCACTGAACCCAGTTTGCAAAATGAGGCCCTAGGATCTGTGGTTTGAGCTATGTCTTTGCTAGGGAAGCTGAGTTCTGATGGAGGCATCTATGTTCTATCCCCAAATCCTCTAGGGACCAAGGCCAAGTCTAGAGAATAGAGACCATGACAGAGAAGCTAGATTTTGGCTTACAGACTCCCTACAAACCGTCCTGGAGAAAATAATTTGTGGGCTTTTCTCAGCTATACCTGGAAGCCGTTATCGCTGGATGCTAGGATCATCGGTGTCATTGCCTCGAGCCCCAAAGTTTTTAAAAGATTCAGGAAGTGGAGTGGAGAGAGAAAGCATGGCAGGGAGGCAAGGGATCTAATTCCCGGCACATAGTGAGGGTGTTTGGTAAAGAAGCATTTGTAAAATCATTAACTCTTTTCCCATTTGGGGAAAAAAAGTGCAGCTCACTGCCAGAGTCGATTGGACATCACGCGTAGGAACGCTACGTTTTCTAGGATTTGACATTTTCGACAATGGAGAATTACTATATTTCGTAGATGGAAATACCTCTGCTAAAAACAGAATGCTATAAATAGAATGATGCCATTTGTTTCCAAAGACTATGAACATACTAGAGCGATGCGAAAATAATAATAAAAGCGAGATATTTCGTGGCGAACTTTGGGGGTGAGGTTAGGACCGTCATCTGCGAGTCATCTCGGGGTAAACACCGCAGCCACAAACGCCCCTGGTGAGTATTCTCTGGGCAAATGGGAAATGGGATAAAGTAACTACTATGGCAGTAAACGTGGCAGTTAGGCTCAAGGGACAAAGAGAAGGACATCCACAAGGAACTTGTGATGGTATTAAAACGTGGATTGAAAGAATGTCAAGAATAGCCCCTAATCTTAGTAAGAGTACAAATGGAGTTAGCAAGCTAAGTAAGGTTCTACCCTCACAACAAACTATACGGCACAGCACATTGCTAAGAACTAAATGACAGTTCCAGACGGTAAGCTGTCATCCATTCACATCTTCAATGATCGATGCATTCAAGACTACAGTGTGTCCAGCACGTGATAAGTAAGAGGGGTGATAAGGCTCAATCAAGTCCCTGTCATCGGGGGGTTTACACTCTAACAGGGGAATATGGCAGAGGACAGGGTCCTCCCCACGCCTCCGTGCGCTCTTCCGCATTTCCTAGTTATCCTTAAAATTAGGATGGAGTCAGGTGACCACTCCATGGGAACCGGGGCAGAAATGGCCCAGCCTTTAAAAACACCCTTCACTACTCCCCTTTCTTTCTCTGCTGTGACGACACTGGGGCCACGTGCCCTAGGGTAAGCGCATCGGGATGGAACCCAGGAGCGCCTAGGACGATGACACGAGCAGGAAATAAACTATCTCGAGTTAGACACTGAGATTTGGGGGTTGGTCTGTTGTGGCAGCTAGAGTTAATTGTTCCGACGAATAGAAACAGAGACTAAGCATATAAATATACGAAGCTGGGAGGAAAAACGAAAGGACGTGAGGGGACCAGGGGAGAAGGAGAGAGAGAAAGGCCGTGTTAGGCAGGATCTCAACAGGAAACAGCACCCTTGAAATATGATTAAGTAAACAGGATTTACTTACAAAGAGACTATTGACAAAGGCCTGTACGCTAGAGAACCACGAGGACTAGTGCAGTAACCCAGGGCTAGCAGCGAAGAGCTGCTCCTACATCTGACCCTAGGAGGGCTCAGGGGAGGACTGGAGGGAAAACATGTCGAGCCAGCAGCCTTGAGAGGAACAATGGCCCTCAGTGAAGGGACACATCCAGCTCAGGCCATCTGATGGCTATGCATCCAGGGGATAAGGACTCTAGCCTCATTCTCTTCCTTCTCTCCAACCCCAACCAGGGTTTCCCACGGGCCAAACCCAACCAGAAACCAGAGGGCAAAGAAGCCCAGTGACGCTGCTCCTATAAGCCAGTTTCCAGAAGCACAGAGCAGAGTGGGGAAGGGTGGAGGAGGGTGGTTGGGTGGGGAGAGGGGGAATACAAGATATTTAGGACTGAGACACTATTTTAGAAAGAGTTGTCGGGGACGATCACCAGGAGAAAGTGACACAGAAGGGGAGGCCTGAATGACGGGTGTCAATGAACTTTGCAGAGATGGGGAGAAAGAGTGTTTCAGAAACAGGGAACCGTGAATACGAGGACCTTGCATGAGATTCGCTGGGTACAACTAAACGAAGGGAAGGAGGTCAGTTGTGAGAATGCACAAGTGCGGGGAAGAATATCAGGAAGTGAGGTCAAGGGCAAGGTCAGGCCTGAGGAACAAGAAGTTCACAGAACAGAAAAATTTCTGAAGCCTAGGGCTGCAGATGACTGAAGGAGTCCAGCGTTTGAAAGCATGGGAGGCGGTGTATACAGAAGGAACGGTATAAGCAGGAACACGGAGGCAAGATTTGACCCCGCCGGTGAGGGCACCTGGAAGGAGAGCCATCGACTGGGGATGCGAACCGTTGGTTCCCCAATCTTTCTTTTTTTTTAAAAAAACAGCTTTATCAAAAACTAATTTATGTATTGTAAAATTTACCCATTTAAAGTAAACAACTGAATGTTTTAGTATATTTACAGTTGTGTAACCATCACCACAATCTAATTTTATAACTTTTCCAGCAACCCCAAAAGAAACTCCTTATTTCCACCCCTAGCCCCAGGCAACCACTAACCTACTCTCTGTTTCTATAAATTTGTCTTTTCCAGACATTCGCGTAAATGGAATTAGGCAATATGTGGTCTTTTGCTTCTTTTTCTTAACAGGATGCTTCTGGGGTACATGTATGTTGCAGCATATACCTGTGCTTTACTACTTTTTATTATTCGATAGCATTCTATTTTGTTTACCTGCTCACCAGGTGATGGACATCTGGGTGGTTTTCACTAATTGACTATTACAAACATTCTTGTACAAGCTTTCTGCGGCTGTTTGTATCATTTTTTTTGGGTAAATGCCTCGGAGTGGAATTGCCGGGTCGTATGGTTAAGTCTATGGCTAACATTGTAAGAAACTGCCAAACTATTTCCAAAGCAGCTAAACCATGAACTCCTTTTCTTAAAGAATGTTATGAAATGTATGAGCCTTCATCTCTGTCCACAGCTGATTAGACTAAACAGGAGCGCGTGACCCAAACTGAACCAATCAGTGTTTTTCCCTTCTTAAGATCTTGGTGTGGGGACAGGACATAGGTGCATGTGTGTTTATCTCTGCAGGACGCATGAACTGGAGTGGCCATGTCTGGCCCACGTGCAAGTAAACAGACAAAAACAGACCACGGAGAAAAGAGAGAAGTTGGTATAGAGAGAAGCAAAGGTAAGAAGCCACATGATCCAGGAGAGATAGACAAAGCCATCTTGAGTCCCGAGTTTTGGGGAGTCTTGGTTCTGGGCACTTGTGAGGTCTAGCATAAGACCTGGCTCTTGCCTTTTTCCACATACCCCAGTGTCCTCCAATACATTCTACTTTTGGGTACGATTTATGGAAAACTTTTGCTCCCGACAACTAAAAATTCCACGACTAACTCAATATTTTATGGCTGGTACAATGAATGGGTAGAAGAATGAAATAGCCTTATATCTTAAACCAAAGCAAAACAAACAAACAAAAAAAAGCATTTATATGGTACCATGTATGTCCTGGCCTTCGAAGAGCACAAAGTAGGGTCATAAAAGTTACAGCAAACTGTTTGCCACGGAAGGGACAGAGAAGGCCATTGAGAGAAGATTAATATTTTTCAATAAAAAGACCTTCTCAAAATGTTGTTTGAGCAGGTTATTTTCCAATTTAATAAAATAATAATAATAATAATGTAGTGAAAAACTACCAAGATTATGGCGTTAGGACTCATTATGTGCTGAAAGAGCTTGAAATGAAAGACACCTTTTAAGTACCAAGCATTATAATTATAGGCTACTTTAAAGAACCACAGTCAATTCTCTGCTGACTAATCTTGATTATCTGTCAAGAACTGGAGACGGAAAAGTCAGACAAGTGTTGGGTGGACGGTCTAATTCTGAGGGCTGGCTTGCAGCTTTCTCTGCTGGGGTCCCCCAGGAGCCTGTCTGTATGACAACGAGAACTGTATCACAAATCTCTTCTTTGGCTCTCCCTGGCCTGGAATGGAAAGGAGGGTGGGGAGAAAGAAAATAGTCTCCAAGAGAGAAATAACTGAAAGATCATGGAAGGAAATGAAGGAGATGAGCTTAATTTAAGGATGTTCTGATCTCTCGTTATTTGTTTGTTCCCTCATTAGCATAGGGACTGTGTCGGTTTCCTCTACTCTCGTGCCCACAGCCTCCTAAACAGTGCTAGGCGCGTAGTAGGAGTTCAACTATTACTTGTCGAGTAAATGAATGGATAAGGTCATTTAGAGCATCCTTTACCTCCTTATTTCTAGGTTGATGTCAACTCTCGAGATCTTGCCTGGGGGCTCAATACAAGAAAAATATTTCAGGTATGAAATCTCTTTAAAAAAAAAAACATGTAAAATATCCAGGGAAGCCTCTCACCTGAAATGGAAGATTTCAGTGACTGTGGTGAAGCCCAACAAGGGAAAAATATTTCCTTTAGGTCAGGCGGAGATAGTCTCTCTCCTTCCAGCGGTTGTCACGTGAGAACCTGGTGTTCGCGTGGGTCGGGATGAAGACCAGGGTTGATCAAGCATGAAGGTCAGACCTATTCACTGGTCTTTCATCGGTAACTGACTACACTCTAGCCCAGCGTTGTCCAGTGGAAATCTAAGGCCAGCCTCATTTGTCATGTTGAATTTTCTAGTAGTTACATTTTAAAAAGTGAAAAGCGGCAGGTCAAATTAATTTTAATAACATGTTTTAACATGGTGCAGCCAAAAGATTACCCTTTCATCATGCAATCAACATAAAAATTACCAATGAGCTATTTTACGGGCTTTTTTTTTTATCCTAAGCCTTCAAAAGGATATATATTTTATAGTAAAAGCACATCGTATTTGGATGCTAAATTTTCACTGAAAGCTCTTGCTTAATATTTAGAATTCATAAAATTTACAGGAGAAAAGGGTAGATTGACATACTAAAGTTGTTCCAAACATACTTAAAAGCCTTCCAAAAGCTAATCATATCAGTGTTTAAATCTAAATTCGTCGATATTAAATAAAATTGAAAATTCAGTCCTTCAGTTGCATTTCAAGTGCCCAATCACTCCAGGGCTTAGTGGCCACCGTACTGGACGGTACGGAGATAGAACATCCCCACCACTGCTGGAAGCTCAACTGGATGGCACTATTCTCCGTGTCCTAAGAAAACTATAAATTTTGAGGTCAGGCATGCGTTTTGCCCTCTGTTGTCCCCTACGGTGACGACTAATACATGAGAGATGTCAGTAAATGACCATTCAAAGAAAGAACAACAGTGTTGTCACATGACAGAGGGTGGAGGGTTTAAAAATAAAAGTTCAAAGAAAGGACATTTATGATAGGCCTTGACAGGTGAATAGGAGCCCACTAGGCAAAAAGTCAAGTAAAAACAGAGAAGGAGCCTGGTATATAGGTGCTGGATTATAAAAGAATCTAATATGTTGTGAAAAGTGTGGTTTTTGTTCCTTTGTTTTGCAAACCCAAGATGAAATCAAACTTTTTCTACACTACTTCCTAGCTGTGTGTCCTGGGGAAAATCACTTAGCCTCTCTTAGCCTTGGTTTCTTCATCCGTAAAACAAAAGTACTGATTTTCAAGGGTTGTTTTGAGGACTGATGAGTTATTAGATGTGGAGTGTTTACCACAGTGCCTGGTACATAATTAATAGTCATAATTATTGTGCACAAAGTTTAGTAAGTGGTGGGTTGTTAGATGCTCACTCCCACGCCTCTTCCCCGCTTCTTAGAGTCGGCACCCTGACTTTTAACCGTGCAGTTATATCCCAGAGAAAAAAAGCCCGATTCTCTCAGCCTTCTTTACAGCCAAGAAAAGCCACTGAACCAAATTTAGGCCGACAAAGCTGAAATGGAAGCATTGGGTGTTATTTCCAGGAAGTTTTCTTCAAGGAAAGGGGTTTTCTCTCCTCCTTCCTTCTCCTGGCTGCCCAAAGGCAATCGATGTGCTGAGACTGGCAGAGCAGGACGTTAGGAGGCACTGGGTCCCCGGTGAGCAAGAGGCTCCGAGGCGGAGGAGTAGTCGGAAGCATCTCTAGTCTTCTCTGACCTGAGAACCAGCTGGTCGAGGACCATCTCTTGGGATGAGCATTTCATGGAACAAAGTTTGGGGAACATATGTTAGGCGTTCAAGAGGGAATGGTGAGATCGTTAATGGCTGAGATTCAGGTGGACGGCGAGGACCATCTATAAACGGGGCGGGGTTCTACTGCTCTGGGATGTGGGAGGAATGGAGGGGCCATGGCCGGGTCCATTGGGGTTGATGGCCCCCTGATGGACACATGGCTGGGTCTGGTCATCTGTTTGTGAGGTCAAAGGACTGTGAGTGGTTCGTTAGCCAATGGCAGTGATAGCTTCACCATATGGTGTGGCTTTGTACCTTTTCTGTCACACCGGCAGTGGCATGTTTATCGTGGTTCTTCTGCGGATCGTCCATTGACGTAAGACACTAAAAAATCTTGCCATGTCTCAATTGTGGCCTCTCATAACCTGTTGTCTGTTGTGGCTGAAATACTGGAGGATGAGATTTTTTTTCAGCCTGTACTATTGGAGCAATTGTTTGATGTTGTTAAGAGCACCTTTCCTTGTGTGTTTTTGAATCATGGTAAATTGGAGTAAAGTCAGTAATTTACTCCTCGTTGTCCTACCAAGAAACCCAAGCATGGCTTTGGACATCCTTTTCCTCAAACGCTTGGTACCAAAACTTGGCACATCAAGCCGTGTCGACTGGAATTATTCACAGAGAAGAGAGCATCTTTTAATCTCCAACTAGGTGGTGGTATCCTTTATAAAACAAATGAAGTAGGCATTAATCCAAAGACTCACTGTGAATTTTTGGTATTGTTGTCCAACACAGAATTTAAGTGATTCTGTATTCCTGGAGTTATTTTATCCTGGAGCACAGGCTATCAATTGGGTTCCTTGGCCTACTGCCTATGTATGTACGGCTTTCAGCTGGAATGAAAGAGATCCATCATGCCCCTGCACTTACAGGGCAAAGCGAGCGTTAAGGTTATAAAACCTCATATTTATACATATGGTTATTAATAAATCGGAATTACTCCTGTGAATTATAGTTACTACAATAATTTTCGAATAACCCTGACAACTGTATTTTCTTAATGCTAAGAATAGATCTATTCCATCGGAAATTTCCTATAAAGGTAGGGCTAAGCACTTCGCCTACGTCATCTCAGACCTCCCAACAACCCTGCTGGCAGGAACAGTTATTAATGGTATGTGACAGAAGACGAAATGGGATCAGAGAAGTTAAGCAATTTGCTCAAGGTCACACAGCTGAGACTGGTGTCAAACCCAAGTGTGCTACACCCTCAGGGTCATGAACTTAACATATCATGCTGCGATTACTGCCTAATGTTTAACTGCTATGAAACCAGGTACTGAGCCTCTTCCTCCGTTACCAACCATATTGTTTACCACCACTCCACGGGCAAGGGACTTGGGGAAGATATTTTTGCTGCCTTGCTTTCAGGCTACCTAACCTTGGACCTTGCTTGTCTCACCCTTGAAATGCGGTGCTGACTTCAATAGTTCGCTGGGAGGATTAACGAGGCAATAGATGAGAAAGATTCAGAGAGACAAGGGGAGGAGCTTAAATTTCAACTAACGGGATTGGAAAGGCTAAGTCATTTTGGTTTTTGTCCCCCCCGTCATCCCTATCTGAGCTAATTCCTTCAATTTGGTTTGAATTCAAAGTGGGAACAAATACATTTTTGAAATAGAACCCAAGGCTGCTCAACTCAACACTCTCCATATTCTTACAGGCCTCCCCAAATGAGGTTGGTGGCCCCCAGTAATTCGTAATTAATTCTGTGAGCCACGCACATGTCAAAAAGACAAAACTGCTCAGTTTTGTAAGCTGAGATGGTCCCAGTTCCCATCCACAGTCACATGTATGTGGAGGTTCCCGGGAGGAGCTCCAGGCTGACAGCCCTCCCATGGGGCTATTCCAGTGGGCAGGAACGATGCCAGGCCAGTCCAGCCTGGTTCTCTCCCAGAAGCATTTTGGTTTTACAAGTCTCGGGCAGTATTAGCCAAGGATTGTTTATCTGTTTTGATTTCTTCACTTGTTCCCACTCGAGGACATCTGCGAAGTATTTTCCTGATTGCAAATATGGACCCTGTTTAGTTTGCTTGTGTGTGTGTTTTGTTCCTTCTAGAAGTATCACCAAAGAGAATGAAGGTCATTTAGACGAGAGGGAAGAGAAGCTCCCCTAACAGGAAATCAAGTGAGAAGGAAAAAAAAAAAAGCAGGAGTGTGAACCTACAGTGACGTGCTCTGGACTCTGGCGAAGGCCACGTGCGCATGACTGGGTGGTAGAAGCTAGTGGAACATTGAGAAAGAACACACACTAAAACCAGGCCGAGCTATGGTAAAAATCTCGGCTCTGCTCTTGAGCTGGCGCCCTTGGGCTAGTTACTTCACCCCTCTGAGCCTCAATAGCCTTTGCTGCAAATTGGGAAGAGAGCGGTAAGTAATAATTATAGGTTAGATGTGTCGAATGTTTACTCTGTGCCATTAGCTCGCTTCACGCTCACAAACAAATCTCTCCGGTATCTTCTCCATTTTATAGAAAACCAAGGCTCAGAGATGAAACAGCTTGCCTGAAGTCCATAGTCGCAGAGTAAATGGCAGAAACAGGAAAGGACTCCTTTGCTGTCTGGCTTTTGGAGAAGAAGCTGCCAATCGCTGAGTTAGCACAAGAGCTGATGTGAGAATTCATGAGAACATCCCAGTACCGTGCCACTTGCTCACAGAGTCAGTCACCAAAAGCACAGGTAACAAGAGCGAAAACCAGACAAGTGGAACACATCAAACCATAAAGCTTCTGCACAGGAAAAGAATAAAAACGCAACCCATGGAATGAGAAAACAACATTTGCAAACCATACAGCTGAGGAAGGGCTAATGTCCAAAATATATAAGAATCTCCTGCAACTCGATAGCAAAAAAAAAGGGGCGGGGCTCAGAGGAGCTCAGTTGACATGTCTTCAAAAAAGACATACAAATGGCCAACAGGAAAAGGTGCTCATCATTAATCATCAGGGAAACGAAATCAAAATGGCAACGAAATGTCTCCTCACGCCTGTTAGAATGGCTATTATAAAACAATAACAAAAGACGTTGGCGAAAATGAAAAAGGAAATCCCTGTGCACTGTCGGCGAGAATGTAAATTGGTATAGCTACTACGGAAAAACAATATGGAGGTCTCTCAAAAAATTAAAAACAGAACTACCGTATGACCCAGCGATCCCACTTCTGGGTAGATATCCAAAAGAAGTTGGAATCAGGGTCTCACAGAGATATCTGCATCCCCGTGTTCACTTCAGTATCATTCACAATAGCCAAGACAGGGAAGCAACCTAAATGTCTATCAATAGGTGAGTGAATAAAAAAATGTGGTATATGCATATAATGGAATATTATCCAGCCTTTAAAAAAAAAGGAAACTTTACCATTTGTGACAACATGGATGAATCTGGAAGACATCGTGCTAAGTTCAAAAGGCCACACACAGAAAGACAAATGCTATACAATCTCACTTATATATGGAATCTAAAATAGCCAAACTCATAGAAACAGAGTAGAATGGTGGTTGCCAGGGGCTAGAGGCCGGAGGAGAGGGGGAGGTGTTGGCCAAGGGGTGCAAAGTTTCAGTTGTGCAAGATGAATAAATCCTACAGGTCTGCAACAAGAGCCAATACCTACACATTTGCTAAGAGAGTAGATCTCACGTTAAGCCATGATTATCTTATCGAAAACGAATAAATAAATAAGGCAGAGAGAACTTTCACAGTGATGACGAGGTTTACGGTGTACATGTGGTGATGGTTTTGCAGGTGCAGACTTATCTTCGGTCTCATCAAGTTGTGTGTGCAGCTTTTCGTGTTAGCGATCGTACCTCAATAAAGTTATTGTTCAAGAAAAGATTCCAGCTGCTTATGCCCCCTTCAAAAACACCAATAGTATTGTCCACTAGGGATAACATACTCAATTAAAATAAATCAATGTGTATATAGGTAGGTTCATTAAAACATGTATGTACACACATACACACAGAGAGAGAGAGAGAGAGAGAGAGAGAAACTTCCATGTCTAGAGCTTAAGGGAAAACAGGAAGGTGAACAGAAAGGAATTTTCAGATAATGAGAGCTCACCACTATAATGGAGCCGTTGACATCCAACATCGAAAGGTCCCGGGGGGAAGAGATTTGATAGAAATGTGATAGATGTGAGAAAAGACTAATAAAGACTCTATTCTTCCTGAGATTCTGGCCATGGAGGCACCAGGATATGACACGGGAACATCAGCTCCCAGGGGGCCTACAGGTCAAGACCGTGAAGAAATACCTGTGGGTCAGACTCACAGATACGCGGAAACATTCTGTGTTGGAGACCGTGACAAGAAGCAGCTGTGAAGCATCAGTGAGACCCTGGGAGCTGAGCTTTGGAACTGTCTCCTCCTTGTTCCAGATTCCCAGAAGGCATTTCACTAGCTGCTGGGGAAGGTGCTACACCAGTTATGGAAACGCTGGTGTTTCAGAGTTCCAATTTAGAGGCCGTGAGAAACAGGAGCATGGTCGTCGCCACCATGAACTCAGAATACAAACTGGAGACAATTCGGGATCCATCTGACAGAATTAAAATTAACAGTGCGAAGAAGGTAAATGGTAAAGCTTGTGAGTGACAAAATGGCATCGACACGTAAACACTATGAAGCATGAAAAAGCCTTCCACCAAAGTTCTGACTGTCTGGAACCTTCTGTTAACTGGAATTCCTTTCCCCTATTTTGCTTTTGGGTTAAAAAAAAAAATGGCTCAGAAAAATAAATGAAGCTGAATCCAGAAATTTAGTCAAAAAGGAAGCTCAGAGCATATTCAACTTAATTTCTAATACCTTCTGCATCTCTTTCACCTACGTTCACTAGACTGTGAGTCTTATGAGGATGGAGAACGTTTTTCTATTCACTGCTGTATCCTTATTACCTAGCAGAGTGCACAGCACTTAGCAGGAGCGCAATGAATATTTATTGAATAAATGCTGACGCCCCTCACCGCTCCCCCCACCCAAGTGCCTCGCAGATATTTAATCATCCAAGGAAGATTTCAGTTGTGATCATCACTCGCAAAGCTGAAAAAAAAAAAAAAAAAGATGCAACTATTTTAGAAAGATTTTCAAAAATGAGGTGTGGTAGATTAAAGACGGCCATAAATTCTTTGCTACTCTTCCCACCGAGAGATGAAACCTAATTCCTTTCCTTGAAATCTGGACGGATTCTAGTGAACTCTTTCACCAACAGAACATGGCAGAAGGGACATTTCCATACTTCTGAGCCTAGGTCACAAGGGCCTTTTGAGTTCTACCTGAGCCCTCTGCAGCCTAGGAAGAAGGTCAAGTATACCGAGGTCTCTATGCTGGAGAGGGGCCGCTTGCCAGTCTTCCAGCCAGACCCTCTAAAGCACCAGAGAAGTGAGTAAAACCATTTCAGCTCCCCTAAACCAGGGGTCAGAATGCTCTTTCCATAAAACGCCAGAGAATAAATATCTGAGTCTCTGCAGGCCATACAGACTCTGTCATGACTTATCAACTGGGCTAGTACAGCATGAAATCACAGGCTGTATGTAAAAGAATGGAACTGGCTGTGTCCCAATAAAACTTTATTTACAAAAACAGGTGCCAGGCTGGATCCGGTCTCCCAGCCATAGTTTTCAAGACCCCTGCTCCAGACCAGCCTAAATGACCTCTGTTAACGCCGCATGAAACAGAACCCTGGCTGGCCGAGCGATGCCCAAATTCCTACCCTGTGAAACCGTTAGAAAGTAAACGGTTTTTGTTTAGAAGACTAAGTTTGGGGGCGGTGTGTTATGCAGCCATAGATAACTGGAATGACGACAAAGAAATGGGACAACAACAAAACAATTGGGGAGGTGGGAAGATGACGTGGTTAACTAGCGCCCAGTTCATTCCCCACAAGCATGACGGTTGCCATACCGAGCACTGAGGAGTAGAAAATAAAGCATTATCACCCAGGACTGGGTTATTCTACCCAGAAGTAAGGAGATTCGAGCTAAGGATTAAAGGAGGCGTTAAAGATGAGGGGAGGACACTGAGGAGTAGAGAGGCTCGTGTGACGGGTGCAAGACATCCTCGCTGCACGACTCCAGGGGGCGCTGTTCGTGTTGCAGACCACGTGAACGGGGCCCCGGGAGATGTCTGTGTGGCTGAGAAAGAGCAGGACGTAGTCTTGGGACTACGTAGACTTGGGAGTCAGATGAACCCGGGTCCACTTCCGGCTCCATCTCTCGCCAACGCCACGCTACCAAGGCAGCTCTTTAACCTCCCTGAAACTCACACTCCTCACTTCGAACAGTGCTTAGCTCATAGGGTGCTTGTGAGGATTGAATGAGGCCTTATAGGTAAAATTCTGGCACAGAACGACTCCTCAATAAACAGCTTTAACATCCTTGTATATGTGTGTGTATGTGTGTGTGTGTGCGCGCCACACATGCACACACGGACACATATATTTATAAATGAAGAGAAAAGCTACAGGTGTACTAAGCAGATGCTGCTCGGTGCAAATGAGTGTAGCTGAAGTCCAGAGTTTTCCAGGGCCTGGGTTCATAAAAGCCACCAAACGTGCACAGAGCTGTCACTGGCAGATTGTGAGGCACTTTAACACAGTATCTGATGTCGCTGTGTTTAAGAATCACCTTGGGGTCCTCGTCGAGTTGACCCTTGTCCCCTCATTCCCCCAAAGAGAGTCACATTCAGCAGATCTGGGCTGGGATCCAGGGATTTGAGTCGTTATAACAAGCGCCCCAGGGTTTGCGAATCCCAAAAGTCACCTGGTCGCACGTTCTGTAAATTTTCTACATGCGGAACCGACTCAGAGAGCTGAAGTAGCTGCCTGAGGTCACCCACCTGGATAGTGGCTGAGGTGGGTCTTTCACTCCATGTCCCAAACTCTTGGCACTACGGCAGTCCTCCCTCCTCCGCGGCTTCATTTTCTGTGGTTTCAGTGGCCGCAGCCATTTAATACCGTCCGAAAGTATTAAATGGAAAAGGCCAGAAATGAACGATTCGTAAGTTATAAATTGCACATAGCTCAGGATAGTGTGATGAAATCTCCCTGCCCCACTCTGTCCCATCCAGGATGTGACTCCTCCCTTTGTCCAGCGTCTCCACGCTGTAGATGCTCCCTGCCCGCTAGTCACTTCAGAGCGGTCTCCGTTATCAGGTCTGCTGTAACCGTGTCACAGTGCTTGTGTTCAAGTCACCCTTATTGTACTTAATAATGGCCTCAACGCGCAAGAGGAGCGATGCTGGCAAATCGGATGTGCCACAGAGAAGCCGTAATGTGCTTCCTTTACATGAAAAGAGATGCATGTATAGGAAAAAACGTAGACTATCTAGTGTTTAGAAACATTCACGGTATCCGGCAACCATTGAGGGTCTTGGAACTTATCTCCCGCGATAAGGGGGAGACTACTGGAAACAGTATCTGCCTGCAAACCGGATGTGATGACTGTTCCTGGTCTTTACTGCGTCCCAGCTCTCTACTAAAAAGCCTGGCACTGAGCAGCTGCTCTGTGACTGTTAGTCGAATAGGTTTGAATTAAAGCAAATCAAATATCAGAGATGAAAAGGAGTTTGGGAAGCTTCCAATCTCATCGTCCTATTGTACAGACAGACAAACTGAGGTTTCCACGGGGGAAAGCCCCCATTCGCACACAGAGCAAAAGTCTATATTCTCAGCCCAACACACTTCCTTCTCCCGTTTCAGACTCTGCACCAAAATGACATGCTAGATAAACCTGGCTAGTGCCCTGGTCAGAGGCAGACTGAAGCCACGAGCGATGGAATCCTACCTAGTCCCTGTTACACTATAAATCTCCGTGTTACATTCAACGTGGTGTAGAAGCAGAATCGCCAAAATCGTTGTGGAATGATCTCTCGGTCTGATAAAATCGCTGTGAACACCCGTTACTCTATTATTCTGTGTTATGGCCCTAAGATCAGTCTAAACAATCCCTTCCTATAATTAAAAAAATATTCCGCTGCTAACGTCCCCAGCTCCCTTTAGTGAAAGGAGCCGCCGCCAGGTGGGAGAACAGAACACCGGACATGCGAGATGGCTAAAGCCGGCGGCACAATGAGCCGTTACCAGTTCCGTTTATTTGATTTGGACAACACTTCTTACAAAAAGGGAATTTGAGACTGGAGTCTGCACCTTCTAAACTTTTCTGACAATGCGTCGTCTGCCCTTTTGTACACAAAAGGTCGTTTCGTGGCCCAGCTACACACACACACCCATACACACACACACACCCCCCTCTAGAAGTTTATGTTGTGGGTGGGCTTTGTCCATCAAGCATGTGTAGTTAAGCCCAGCCACTGTGTGACTGAGTAAGATATGGAGAATTTTAGCCTTTTGATTTTTAATCCCAAATGGGGGTTGGGCGGGGAGAATAATATCCACCTGATAAGGTTTTGGTGAAAAGTCAATAAGTATAAAGATTTGGCAGGATTTCAGGAGCGTAGTAGATGCTAAATAAACCACAGCTGGTCACAGCAAGCAGCAATGGGGACAGAAAAACATGGTTTTGAGATGCTGAGCACCAGGAACCAGACGACATGGGTGTGTCACTGTAGCTCCCACACTTACTAGCTAGAGGACGTTGGGGAAATGACTTCGCCTCCAGGTACCTCGACTTCCTCACGTGTAAAATGGGAATGATAATAATAGCCTCTGCCTTCTGGGATGGGAGAGTTGAAAGGAATAATCCATGTAAAGTGCCTGGCCCAAATAAAGACATTTTCGATAAATGTTACCTTGTGGTACCGTGTGTAGTTAATCTGAAAATGGGGTTTCTTATTTAGTTCTTCTTTAAACTGTAAACCTGAGGTCTATAAATTTTCAGTGGATTTTCCATGCCGCGAGGTTGGACAAAGCTGACTCCGATTGCTTTGCTAAGGGCCCCAAACAACCACGGTCTGAAAAATTGAAAACCAAGTTCTGTCTGGAAACAAAAAACATTAGACTTCCTCGCCTTGCTTTCCCTTCAAGACACCCATAATGTTTTCTGTTTAAAGAGGGCAGCGGGTGGGGGCAGGGGTGAAGCTGGGAGCAGTTATCGGGAGTGACTTAGACTGAGAGAGCCATGAAGCCAGCAAGACAACTGTCCCTCTTCCAGAAATCTGTCCCCAAACCATGCTCACAGAAGGCTAAGGCTGGGCTAAGCTAGTTTGGCGATTTCCAAAACTGGCTTCGATTAAGAATCGCCATGGGAAGTCTGCTAAAAATATAGGTTCATGGGCCTTGGGATGGAGATTCTGGTCCAGTAAGGCCGAGGCCTGCGAGTCTGCATTTTAACATCTTTTTCCCCAGCTGATTCTAACGTGGAAGCTCGAGGCTGGCCTTTGGGAGATACCGATCCAGTTCGGTTGCAATAGAGGGGGAAACTGAGGCTCAGAGAGAAAAAATGACTTGTCCAAGGCTAATTGGTGGCATACATGAGACTCTAACTCAGGCTTCTGATTCCTCTACCTCTGGAGTGTTTCTGGGGAAAGCCAGAGTTTATTTGTCTTTTTTTTTTCCTCAGCTTAGCTTTGTCCTAAGAACAAACATGGAGAATCCTAGCCCCTTTTCTTCAACCTCCAGGTCACAGAAAAACCATGTGGCCTTCTGCCAGAGACCAGCTGGGCCTCCGTCCATTACCACTTCCCCATTTTTTCCCAGAGGTACCCCCTTCTCACATTCTATCCTTCTCCCTGCCCAGAGTCAACAGAATAGCTAAAACCAGAGAAAGAAGCGTTTTTGTTTTTTGTTTTGCTTTTTGCACATTTGTAGAAGCAGCCATTAAAAGTATTAGCAGGCCAGTAACATTGAATTGTCTGGGAACACCTTTTTTTTTTTGGTGGGCGGGGAGGACACAGGAATGTCTTTAACATCTCTGATTGCAACTACTGGCTTGGGACACCGCCTGGCATTTCACTCTGTATCTGCTGGTGTGGCAGCTTAGTTAATGGCTATTAGGCCTTCAGGAGCTGGGCACCACTCAATGCTATCAAAATCTTTCATCTAAAAAAGCCAACAGACAGGGCTCTTTCCCTGCTTTCTGCATGAGGCTACCCAGGATTTAGGAGCAAATGGGATTAATGTTTCAAAGCTTTAGGAGATATTTGGGTAAGTACACCTGATAGTCTAGATTCTGGGGTCTCAGGAGACAGGCGTTTCTGTGTATGTACTTTATGGGGCAGCCTTTGTTATGGCCCTCATAATGCAGGTTCCAATCATGACAGGAAATAAGATTGTATACAGAAACTCTGAGAAGGGGAGAGTATCTGGTGACAGGCATTTCTCCAAGCAAAGCTGGCACTCTGGCAGATTGGCTGGGAGGCGACAAGAAAGAAAAGCTCCGAGTGAGAGCATGACCTTTCTCTTGTCTGTTTACTGACCTCCCCTAACACCTTGGTAATGAAGTGACACTACAGATGCTCCATGGGTGTTTAGCAAAGTTCAACTCATGTCTCTGTCCATCCAGTAAGGAACTTCTAATTCCTAAGCAGAAGGCAGCGGGAAGCTGGTACAGAATCAGGAAACGGATAGACCTGAATTTGGTTGCTGGTCACTTACTAGCTATGTGGCTTTGGGCAAGTTGCTTTAACTTCTCTGCACCTCAGTGTCTGCATCTACAAAATGGGGATGCTTAACAGTGCCTAGGGGTGTAATTGGTGATAGATCGTCTAGGGGTAGAGCTGTCTGCTTTCAGATGTGACTGGATCCAGGCATCCAGTTTTCGTCTCTCTCTCCATCTCTTGGTTTTATTTTCTTCTGGATAGAATTTCCTCTCAAGAGGGCAGCGGCAATCCTATACCTCACCAACCAGACAAGCCCGGCAGAAAGAGAACCCCACTCGGGCAACAAAACCAGAGAAAACCCAAAGGCCTCCCCTCATTGGCCGATTGTGGCAGCTTAGATCACGTGCTCAGCTTCGCAGGGATCAGCGGGACCAGAGAGAAGAGGAACGCTCATTGGCTAGGTCAGGTCATGTGCCTGATTACCGAGCCTGGGCCTAAAATCACATGACTTAAAAAGTTGTGGAGGGAGAATCCTAGAAGGAAAATCAAGATATTTTTTGGTAAAGGAAGGGAGAATGGATTCTGAAGAGATGAAAACAAAAGTTAAACCTTCTACCACGAGTCCGGGTAAGTGGAATGACTCCCACCCAAACACAGAGGCACTTCCAGCATCCAAAAGGCAGTTGCAGAAGCAGCTCCTTCAGGTACGGCCAGGTTAGCCGAAACTAATCCTCATTCCTGTTCAAAGCCAGACTCGGAGAAGGTGTCAATGGCACCGGGAAACAAGACCAGGGAATTTACGCACAAAGAATATTAACTTTCTGTGTCCGTCAGGTTCTTGAAAGAAACAGAACCAATGAAATACATTAATGAAGAGATTAATATAAGATTTACTATAAGGAATTGGCTCACATACATTTGGAGGCTGACAAGGCCCAAGTTCTACGGGGTGAGTTTACAAGCTAGAGACCCAGGAGTTGAGCTGTTTAGTTCCAAAGGCCTGAGAATCAGGAGAATTGACAGCATAGTTTCCCATCAAAGATTGGCAGGCTCAAGACCCAGGAAGAGCTAATGATTCAGTGTGAGTCCAAAGGCAAGAAAAAGCTGATGTCCCAGTTCAAAAGCAGTCAGGCGGGAGGAATTCTCTCCTATTGGGGGGAGTGTCGGCCTGTTTGTTTATTCGGGCCTTCAACTGATTGGACAAGGCCCACTCACATTCAAAAGGACAATCTACTTTATTCAATCTACCCATCTAAATGTTAATGTCATCCCGAAACACCCTCAGAAAAGTGCTTGACCAAATATCTGAGCACATCCTGGTCTCATCAAGTTGATACATAATATTAACCATCACATTTCCCAGAGAAGAGCTGTATCCATCAGGGTTTGACCAGAGAAACACAACTAATAAGAGACATATATTAAGGGATTTGTTGCAAGGAATTGGCTTACATGATTGTGGATGCTGGCTGGACAAGTCTGAAATGCAGAGGGCAGGTCGTCAGGAAGGGAAGCCTGGACCCTTGGGCATGAAATGAAGCTGCTGTCCAAGGCAGATTTCTTCTCCAACAGGACAGTCTCAGTTCTGTTAAGGCTTTTTATCTGCTTAAATCAGGCTCACGCAGATTACCCTAGGATAATCTCCCTTACCTGACGCCAGCTGATTATGGACCTTAATCACATCTACTAAATACCTTCACAGCAGCCCCCAGATTGGTTTGAATGTATCACTGGGGACTATGGCCTCGCTGAGCTGACACATAAAACTGACCATCGCAGAGGCTATGTCTCTTAGAAGGACAAGATGATAGAGTCTGTGGGGCAGGGGAAAAAAAGGCAGAGAGCGGAAAAAGAGGAAAAAAATAAACTAAGTGCAATTTTAGAGTGAATATGCAGATAGGTGCCACCTGTCTTCCTAGTCTGAGTAATCACAATGTTGTCACCTCAATGACTCTGAAGGCCACTGTCAACTTGGGACTGTTACAAGCATTACTCAGTAGAATTGGTTGGTCTCTCTGTCTGTGTCTGTCTGTCTGTCTCTCTCTCTCTCTGTCTGTCTGTCTGTCTCTCTCTCCCCTCCCATAACTGCCTAATTCAGGCCTTAATTATGTCTTCTCTGGCCACCCTGCCTCTGCTCCCATGACAGCCCCGGTTGTGCCCTGCCCACAACCCCACAGTTCACCCCAGAACTCATCCGAAGCTTCCTACCTCAGTCACTTCATCTCTCTGTCTGAGGCTGTTCTCTGGCTCAGAGGATGCTCAGCCAGGAGGGACATACAGGAAGTGTCAGGCAATGGATGCCCCAGGAATGTCCCTTTTCCAGTGATGGGGGAGCCGATGGATAAACATCCAGCTTCCTCATCCACGATGGAAAAAGCCCGAGATTGCCGCAGTGTCTCCCAGATGCCTGGAGGGGCGGAGTCCCACTCGCCCCGTAGGGCGGCTTCCCTGGCGCTCTCCCCTTCCCTACTCACTTCTCCACTCCCCCCGCAAAGCTTTCTGGGAACGCATCCCAAATATCTCAGTTCAACCCAAATCCTCGTCTCAGGGTCTGCAATTTGGGGAACTCGAACCAAGTCGCCAACTTAAATCCAGTCATTCAGAAACACAGGGTGGGGCGCTGTCCTCCCCACTGTAAAACCCATCGTTGCTCTCAGGGGAGGCAGATCTCTCAATGGCAGCTCAAGGTTCCCCAAGCTGTGGTTCCCGCCAACTGCTTTGGCTTCATCTCCTGCTCTCCCCCATAATTGTCCTACAGACTTCTTGGAGTACCTGGAAAATGCCATAATGGTCCTACTTCTATGCCTTTCAACAAACGGTACCCCCTTTCCTGACCCCATCATTCCTTTCAACCCCATCTTGATCTAGTGAACTCACGACTGAGGATAAATTCAAGGATTTCCTTGTCTTAAAGCCTCTTCTGGCCTGTAATAACATAAACATATTTTATTTCATTTAAAAAGAAAAAAAAAAAAAAACCTCTTCTGAAGACTGTCCTCCACCCCTGGCCCAGCAAAGAGGGTTATGTATCACTCCGCCACTCCCCGCTCACACAGACTGATTACACTACCTGCCGTCACACGAATGCGTTAAATATTTCCATGGACATCTTTCTCATTAGACAATGTGACTCTTCAGCATAATGATAATGCCTTAATTTATCCTCGAATCATAGTACGGCGACTAGCCCATTACAAGCCATGACACGCTGCTTATCGAATGAATTAATAAGTGAGTATTCTTAAAAGCCCAGGAAGTATTAACACCCGTTCCTAACCTTCCACCTGCTGCTTGCTTCTTAACAAAGAAAAATAAAAATATTTCAAAAGGGCTCTCAATTCCATAGAATGTTGTTGTATTAAATGTGTATTTTATAAACCTCAATCCATGGACTGGGACGTCCATATGGCATAATGACTGCAAAAGATGCTTTGTAAACGGCTAAATACCAACGATAGACTCAGAGTCGTTTTTAACGACAAATAACATTGACAGTTTAGAAACAAGAAGAGTGAGAAGCCGTGCGCCTCGTCCAAGGTCATTCATGGAGGAAATAGAAAAGAACGACGTTTTAGAATAAAAGTTTCTACTTTTGTCTCCATATTTCCTACACATAAATGAGCATCTTAGGGCAAGAAAGTCCCCAAAACATGGCCACAGGTCTGGGAAAAGGAGACGATTCAAGCTTTTCTGGAGTCTAGAGACAAAGGGGTTAGAATTTAGGAAATCCTAAGAGTGGCCGCTATTTGAAAGCCCTGGGCTCGGCCTTTTGTATAGATTATCTGTAAGCTTTGTGACAATTTTTTATGAATATTTCAGCTCTAACCTACCAATGAGAACATGAAAACTCATAGGGGTTAAGTCACTCCTCTGAGAAGAGGCTGAGCTATATTCAACCCCAGATATGGCTCATTCCAAAACTTAGCATCTCCTACACCCAAAGCCTCTCAGAAAATAAGAAAAACTGATATTAAGCAGCTACTGAGTACCAGGCACTTACTTTAGTTTTTATAATAACCATGCAAGATTGCTTCAATTATTACTTCCCCAATTTTGCAGGCAAGGAAACTGTTTCATACAAATTGAGTCACTTTCCCAAGGTCAGAGGCAGAATGAGATCTTGGCTCTTTCGGACATCAGAGGTCATTTCCTTCCATGTCTTTTCACGTTTCTCGGATCTGGCCACACATGAGAACACAACAGAGCTTTTGAGAAACGATCAATCTCCAGACCCCACTCCTTTAAAGTCTGATGCAATAATTGTCACCTCGGAGAAACGAATGTGGAAACATATTCAGCAGATAAAGGCGAAGAGGAGAAGGCTGTTTTGTTTAAGCTGAACAGAACAGAGAAATCCCGGTGGATTCCTACAAATATTTATCCGCTATTCAGACGCAGACAAGGTTGCCATTGAGGAAGCGGAAAACTATGACCTAAAAAGTCCACGTGGCCTGAAGACAGCAGAGAGGAAGGGTCACAGGAGGACAAACAGAGCCTGAGTCTACTTTAAGGTAGGGATTTCAAAACCGAATCTCTTCAAATGCTTAAGGACGGGATGGCACAAAGGACTGCTTGGCAGCTGTGACATGCGATGATTTTGTTCTAACTTCGTAGGCGTGGTGAAAAAAAGCAGACTGTGAAACTCCGTGAAGAATCTGAGCCTGTGCGCATGGGTAGTAGGAACAGACTATTACGCTCTTTATAGCATATTAGTATGTATTATAGTACAGGACAGTGTAGTGTGGTAGATAATGTAGACTTAATGTATGTGTATATGTTTATACACATACACTGTGTATTACATGTGGTGTATGCACATTATGAGCATGTTATGTGTGGATATAATAGTATATAAGATGATATTTATTATGTATCCATAGAAAGTATGAATATATTATGTATGGATACAGTATGATCCTGTTGTACATGTAGTTCGAATATACATAAATATATAAATGGATGTTCGCCAAAATATTAATAGCGATGGCCATTAGGGGGATTTTGTCTCCCTTCCTTCTTTCCACAAATATTAAAGTTTCTGCTCTGTACCAGACACCATCTTTCTTCCTCATACCTACTTTTAATTGCTTGAAAACTCTAAAAGCATGTTATTTTATTCACACCTGAACAGATCATTTGAAAACGCAATGGTCTCCTGCCGATATCCCCAAGAGCTGCAGATGGGGACACCGGTGACATTTCCAGGAGACTCGGGAGAGGAGGAGAGATGGGGGACACGGAGGAGCCAGAGACAGAGAGAGCAGAGCCTAGAGAGAATCGCCTGCTTCCCCCCCACCTCCGCACACTCGTTTTTTTGGTGGTGTTTTTGGCTTTTTCGGTTGGGGTCACCATCTGTAGATGTGTTCTGCGTGAAAATAAAACCATCCATTTCCCTTACTATTGGAGTCATGTAAGCGCAGGAAGAACCACAGCGTTCAGGAGGCGCCCTGGGTGGGAAAAACACTTATCTGCCTCCGCCGGGTCAGCTCTCCCCCGAAGGCATCCTTCCCCAGACTCAGGGGGTGGGTTTTGTTTATCCCCCTGGCACACAATGAAATGTCGGGAACACATGGTCAGGGTGAGGTGGGGCCTGATGAAGGTTAAAAATGGAACAGCGGCTTTGATCCCCAGCCAACACCAATGACGCTCGGGGTTGGGGCCAGAGTGAGACGTCATGTTCTCTTGCTGTCTCCACAGAAGGGGCAGACAGTCCCCTCCTGACTCCAAAAGCAGATGGGGCTCCAGACTGGAAAACAGAGGGAAAGCCCCCGAGAGGGAGGCGGCCTGGGTAGCTGGGAGAAGCAAGAAGCAGGAAGCAGGCCTCTGATGGGCTGGCCAGGGGCCGTTCTCCACTTCTAATGGGGTGTTTCGGTCAGGCAGTTCGTGGTCTGATGGCACCAGGACCTGAAACGGAACTCTCACTGGAGGACCCGCTGGAGAGATGACAAGTGTTAGCAGGCCAAGGAACCCAGTTCCCCTTCTAACGGATCTGCGGCCACCATGTTGTAATGGCTTCCCTTGACTATCTCCCTGTGATGCTCAGAAATTCTATTCTTTACTCAACCAGCAAATGGAGGTTGAGCGTCTGTTCTGTTCCCACACTGGGTTGGGTGCTAAAGATCCAATAGTGAAGATCCAACCCAGGTGCTGTCTTTCAGGTCCAGCGGGAAAGGGGATCATGGAAAAGACAACTGTGATGTAACAAGTTGAAAGTTCCGAAGTGGGTGAATAGAAGGTGCAGGAGACCCAGTGAGGGTGGTGACCCCAGCTTGGTGGAGGAGAGCAGGAGAGGAAGCCCAGTCAATGACAAGGTAGTTAATAAGTATATTACAGTTATCATTTTGTAATAAAGATCTGAGATACAGAGGAAAAACAGGACACACGTCTCCCTCCATCACTGAATACTCACATATAAGATAGAATAATAGATCTAGACCCAGCGATCATGTCTCGATGGAAAAGCATACTTCAAGGAAGACTTGTTATCGAAGATGAGACATTGCCTCCGAGTGTCGATATGATGGATGGTCCAGAACTAACCAGGTATATCATCCTCATTATGGTTATGGAATCTTCAGAAAATTAAACTTTCAGATGATACCGCCATTTAAATCTGAGTCCAACACAATGGAGAAAGAGGACATGGTGCATAAGGATCTAAAGGTCCCTTCTTACAGGGCGTTTGCACTGATCCCCAAAGAAGATCTCTTATACGCTCTCTTCTTCATCAGATTCATTTATTGATGAGTTTGGATGTCTGTCCTCCCCAATGGCTTATTAACTCTCTGAGAAACCATATCTGTCTGATTTGCTCTTTTATATCTACTGCCTATCACAATGCCTGTTTGTAGTAGGTGTTCAATAAATACTGTAGTATGCGATACTAAAAACTTATTAGGATTACATATGAATTGAAAGATGCTACCAAGAAAGATTCTAGAATTTTCTTCTCCACGATTAATATTGGTCTTTTCGTATTCATCAGTTTTTTTTTTAATTTATCATGTCCCTAACAATTAATACCGTTTGCTTGCTTTAATAAAACTAGTTTTCATTTATCTGAGGGTTCGTGGGAGGTAGGCAGATAAACAAAAAGGCTGGGCTTGGTTTCTTCACATCCTAAAATTCTGGTACAGGGGAAAAGAGAAAAGATGTCTCATGACTCATTCTGGTAACTCTTTCTAGAAGAATCACAAGTGTCTCTATTGTGTGAGGGCTATTTCCTCAGGAGCAACAGGTAGGACGATGAAATCATGGAAGCCACTAGAAACAAGTACTCTAAAACCCCAAACCTCTGTGGTGGAGGGAGGTGTTCAGAAACAAATTCTGGAAAAGACCCTTAAAAAAGCCTGCACCCTGTCAGACACGAGGTGGGATTTGAACAGACAAGGTCAGTGACTCCAACAGAGCTGCCTTTCAACAAGTGACAGGACATGACATTCTTTGCCTCCCATTGACAAGTGACACCATCCCACAGGCGCCTCCCCAGCAAGGAGCGAGAGCATCACATTCATTTTCCTGTGGCTAAGCCCCCCTGAGTCTTTTTTAAAACAACGCAAGTCTGACACCCAAGGAATTTGGCTTTGGGGGGAAATCCCACATTCCTGCTTTTGTGGGAGCTGGGTGGCACGGTAACGTGCCAAGAGCTACACGTGAGAAAAAAAAAAGAAAGAAAGAAAGAAAGAAAAAAATGGAGATGATGATGAAAGAAAGGATCCCAGGCCAAATAGGGAACCAGGAAATTATTGGGTCTGCGAATGGTCCTTGGCTGGGTAACTTTGAGGTTCGTACATTTGAGTTTTATTTTATCTCTGAAGGAGTTCTCTGTTGGTCCTTAGAGAAGACAAGGAAAACAGAGCAAGCCATCGTGAGGGGGTGACGTATTTATGTTACCAAGCCGCTCATGTTCTAAGGATGTGCTCACGGAGCCGCACCCTGAAAATCCATCCTGGACTGTCATGTGCCGCCATCTTTACTGGATGGAACGAAGCCATCTGTTGGGTTTGTTATTTTTCTTAATGTTCCTTCCTGGGGAGATTGAACTCTTAGGTTGGCACACGCAGCATGGTATCCACTCGCTGACATTTTTTGGTTGTGCCACATTTGGCAAGAAACTCCGTCATCAACTAAAGTCCCAGCATCCTCGTCTGCCACATGGAGATGATAATCTGAACATCATTGGACTGGTTTAAAGATCTGATGAAATAAATGATGGGAAGGGCCTGATATAAAGGAGGCCAATATTGGTTTCCTTCTCTTTTCCTCTGTCCCCTCCCTAAACTCAAATTCTCCTGGTTAACTACCGGGAATTACTTCACGAAAATTATCTTAAGACGAATGAAAAAGGGAAATTCTCACCTTGCAATGGGAGACGGCCATAATCTGGGAGCTCAGAATATAGTGACTATTCTTGCATTACTTGAAGTAGATTCTCCTTTTCTCGAGAATCAAACAAATAATGGAAACGACATCTTACACTGGGGAAGCCACTATACTCAAAAAGCTTCCGGAAATATCTGGAGACTTTTATATAAAGTCTAAGAATTCTGGAAAAACATACAAGTAAAAAGAGGACCTGAAAAAAAGAGAGACAGAAATAGAGACTTCTACCTTATGGGAAATTTTTGGCGTATGATAAGAGTTGTAAGATAGAAACGATCAAAATAAAAATAATAACAACTCCCATTTCTTAAACACGAAGTAGGTGCTGGGCATTCTATGAAACACTTTATATTAGCTCACGTAATTCTCCACACAAGCCTCTGAAAAAGGTGTTATTAATGTATTTTATTTACTGAAGAGGAAGTCATATCTTAAAGAGAAGGCATGTCTCCCCCTAAATGATGTACTAGTGGGCAGGGAAACCAGGGTAAGAATCTAGATTCTTCTTACTCCAGGGTCGGAGCTCTGATCCTGGGATATTTCAGATTCCCTGAGAGATGAGCTTTAGTCTTCTCCTCTTGAAATTTCTATTAACAAATCTGTCTTATTCCATCAGTGTATCTGTCTGTGACATTGTTTCTATGTCTCTCAATGTGTCCTTGAGTCTTTCTGGCTCTCAGTGTGACACACACACACACACACACACACACACACACATACACACAATTAAGCATCTCCACACCACATGCACAGATGCACAAACACACACATGCACATAACGTTTACCCATGTCACATACACGCAACCACACCACACACATGTATTTCATATTCTTCACACTCAGACGCTACACGCACACAAACACATGCACCATGCAAATACGTACACAACACACATACTCACATGCACATTCACATAGCACACACACTACACACAGATGCACATACCCCCACACAAATACATTCACACCACTTATACGTGCTCACAAACACAAAACACACATACTCCACACAAACGTCCCACACACACCTTAGAGACATACATACCATACACACACGCTCCACCCGTACGCACATTCCACATGCACACACACATACACACACACATTGCACACACAAGTGTTTTTGTTCTGTGTTTTTATGACCCCAATTTGCAGGTCAACCCTAATAAAGCAAAACAGATATCTAAAATTTCTAAAATTTCTATTAAACATTCTGTATTTAAAATCTTTATGATATGATTCCTGGACCCAAACCTTTTAAAACTCTAAGTTGTCTCAGGCAGCTTTTGAGGTTGGTTTGCATTTCTGGAACAAGTCTCTTGAATCTGAAACTTGCGATATTTGTTTTCTCTAAAAACCAGAAGATCAGAGAGCTAGTTGCACTTCTCACCCTGTCTCTGGGACTGTTCTGCAATCTGTACAATGGGAGACCCGCACCCCACTTCCTCCTCAGGCCTCCTCCCCGGAACCCTGGACCTTCACCAAATGCAGCCGAACTACTGTGAGACTAACAGCCTCTTCCCAACCACAGTTCCTTCCAGCTCTGCAGCGTTATGACTTCATGCAAAATTAATAATAAAGATAATGATAATAACAACGTTGAACATGGAAAATCTGATACGAAAAGAAGCAGTCAGAGCACATAATCCAAAACCAAAGATAAATGACACCTTGGGTATTCGTTTTTGTATTCTGTGTGCTAAAATGCCGCTCAGCGGATCTGGGTAAGTAGGCGTTTCACGATGTGGTTTGGGGCAGCCTTCAGTAATTTGTACTTTCGCATCCACAAACTCGACCATGAAAATGTCCCAGGATCCCAGCCATCTGACCCCACATCCTAGACAGGAATTAATGGCTGGAGCGTTGAGACAGGCCCTATTACAAAATGCCATTATATTTTGTTTATAAAATAGGGTTGATCAGAGCACAGTTGCTGGTGCCTTCCGGAGTTTGTTTATCAAGAGCTAACTTAATGCATCTGGGGAGGCCACACCTGAATTCGTCGCTTTCTGCTTTCATTTTGCACCAGCGCATCTTCCAAATTCAACTCGTTGCGCTGGCATCTGGCTTGAGAAGGTAAAACGGTTGTGTGGAATCTTGTATAAATAAACGGATTTGCGCTGGGCTAGACTTTGGGTCGCTAGCGGCGCCCAAAAGGATGAACCAAGCCAGGAAACCAGAAAACATATTCCTGGTTTTGGTCCTTCAAGATTGGAGCATGCTACCTTATTCTCTGGTTTGGCCAAAACCGGGAGAAAAGCAATGTTTCACCAGGGCGGTTAGGAAAAACTTGGTTACAAGTTAAATTGTGACTGCAGATAAGGCAAGAAAACTCTGACTCGAAATCAAAATGGCAGCGCTGAAAGTAATCAATCAGAGGAATTGCAAGACATATGCTGAATGGAGCTCCTCAAAGTGAAAACAGATGGACTAATGTGTATTGATCTCCAATGGCATGTCGACACCCTTTTGAAACAGAAGCAATAAAGGGCATTGGGGGAGTGCTTTAAGTGGAGAGGGTTAAATCATGGGGGATTGAAAAATCTGGGGCAAGGACTCTTTGGCAAACTCAGAGATTCATTTTAGAATGTCATCCTGAAGTCTTTTGAGCCAACAGCTGGAATGAAGGGAAGATGCTGAGGGCAGGGGGAGGGGGGTCTCCATCACCACCTTACCTTCTTCTCCACCCTCACATGTTTATTTTTATTCTTCCATTATCTTGGCTTCCCCAGCTCCTCCAGCCTCTGGATAGATCAACGGCTTATAATAACACAATCACGCAGTTCCCACAGGCTCTTCAGGCAGGATCTCGGCCCTCCCCCAACAAAATGTACTTCGCCTTTTCTTGAGGGAGAGGAGGTCTCTAATTTGTGTCTCAGTTGTAATTAGGGACTACACAATTCAGGCGCCACAATTTCCCTCCAGGCATTCCCTATGCACTTTTATCACATCCAAGGGGCATCGCCGCCTCCCTCCTGAAGTTCTAGGGCCCCGGAAAGGTCGATGTCAAATGGAGGGCTAGAGAGAGGTGAGGAAAGAAGCCTTGGACCCTTCTGTAGGTTACGTCAGAGACGTAGACTTTGGTTTAGGCTGGCTGGCTTACAGATGGCACGGGATACTAAGCCATCCAGGAGAGAGAGACGTTGTTGGATTAGTCCTTCCCATCTAGTAGAAAAGAGGCACCTACACCAGAAGGGGCTACGGGTAGTGAAGAAAGAGCGATCCTTAGGGAGATCCTCAAGGGCATTAATCTCAAATCATAACTGTCATGGCCAAAGTCAAGCTGGGGAGTGACTCTGATCACTGTGTCCATCCCTTCTTCCTATTTTCGTCCTCACCCGTTCGTTCCATGAAAGGTGATACAGGAAAACAGCTTCTTCCATCTTTCATCCAACGTTGTCCCTAATATAGTCAAGTGGTTACTAACAGAACCCACGGATGTTGCCATATGGGTTAAGGGGTCTTGTAAGAAGGCAGATGAGCTGGCAGAACACTGGGCACACCTGAGAGTTAGAAATGGACCAGGTTCCATGTATGGGTTGGGCAGAGAATGAAGAGGAAATCTTGGAACTTTCCAGAATGGCAATATCTCCTAACCGAACCCAAACCATCCAGTCACCTCCCCCCACCCCAGACCCCTCGAGTTTGTTTTATCATTTGCTAAATGGACAGAATAACCACTCAATATTCAGGGACAAGGGTCTCCCTGGGTTTTTCCCCCTCCTCATCCTTCACTCAAGGAATTTTGCAGATAAATCACCATGTTAATCCCCTGGCCTGAGAATTATGGGCTGTAGGGAGGCAGGAGGAGAATGTTGAAATGGGACTCAGGGGTAGAAGGAAGCCTGGATGAAAAATGAAGGGTGAACTCACAGATGGGCAGCCCGCAAGTCAGGATGGGTCTTCCAGAGAGAGAAGAGGGGTGATCTTGGAGTGGGGGGGGACAGGAGCGACCTGTTGAAAACAATGAAATTTGAACAGGCAAAGAGAAAGGGTTCAGAGAAGCAAGAAAAGAAAAGAGTGAGTTCATTGCTTAAGGAAAAGAACAGAAAGAGAAAAAAGAAAGCCCTGGGCCAATTATGGGTGAAGCTGAAGAAGCAGCGTTACGAGATACGATATGGCCCCTTCAGACAAAGTGCTGTTCCCAGGCTAAGAGGCTGACTGGCACCTACTACGGAGGCCTTCCCTGGGCCTGGGAAGCTCCTTCCACACTCTCTTCTTATTGACAACTAGGCTTGTGGACGCGGTGCCTGCTGTGGAGGCAGTGAGGACAGCAACAGATTCGCAACCTTCACTCCATGGCTGTGGGCTCTTCCCCCTTGATCTGGTGACTTGGAGCTCGGATGGAGAGACACCAGAGAGGAGAGACAGGAGTTCCTGGCTTTCCATCTTTGCTTCTCTTCCATTGTCGGGGTGTGGTGTGTGTGTGTGTGTGTGTGTATAGGTAATGTGATACAGTGCAGAAACATCACGTGTCTATTTCTCTGACACTAATTCAATGATTGAGAGAGAGGATGAGACAGGTGAGGGAAAGGAGAGAGACAGAAGGAGAGAGAGAGACAAAGAGGTAAAGGATATATGCCAAACTCTGCCCATCGCTCCATCTGGTGAACATCTTACACACGGAGAGGGCAAGAAATGTAAGATGTGCCTCCCTTGTCCCCACAATCTGTCCAGTTCCTCCTGGGTCTCTCCTCATGTAGCAATTTAAGAGATATTCAAAGATGATTTCATCTTTAAGAGATTTTCTCCCTGACTTGAGACCAATTCTACCGTCCATGTGTTTGTATATTCATGAAGGCATGTTGGGTATATGCAGCTATGTATTGTGTTTGAATGGGCACGTGTGTCGTGAATACGTGCCTACGTGTGTGGATATTGTATACACCTGTTAGCGTGTGTGTGCAAATAGATTGTGTCTATGTAAGTGTGCAATACGGTACGTGTTGATTGTGACTCTCTACTTATTATTGCATTGTGTACTGCGTATGCAGGTGTACTATTTGTTGGTCAGGTGTATCTGCAGCAAGGATAGAAGTAGAGGTGTTTAATTTAACAACGATAACCAGGGTAATTCAGAGGAAAGAAATTCTCCCAAAGGTATTTTCTTCCTTCTTCTGAACATTCAGGTGCATCCTTTTAACTGTGAGTCTGTATCTGTGAACATGCATGACTTTCCCAATTAGAAATGGGCAGAGGATGCTGTGATGTGTCTCCCAGGTCCCCCCTCTTCACAAATAAAGGACTTATTCTCATCGTTGCTGGAAGTGTTGCTGAAACATGGTCTTCAGGAGTTAGCTCTCTTTGGGGATTTCTAAGATGGATGAAGTCCACACTCAGTGACTAATCAAGACTACTCAACATGAAGGTCTCAGAGACCTGACTCCTCGCCCCACCTTGGGATATCTATGAAGGACCATCGCAGCTCCAGAGCACTCTGTGGGGTTGGCTGAGACTGTCCCTAGCTCAGCCTCCTCCACCTGCCACGGTTTCGTCCACTCCCTTCCACCACTATGGGTCCCAAGAGTGCCCCCTAATTAATATCCTGCATGCTAATAACCTCAGAGCCGGCTCCAGAGAGCCTGGCCCGCAATGACGCAGCAGGGGTCAAGCCTGGAATCACTGAGTCATGCTGTGCAATGAATATTAAGGGTCATCTATTCTAACCACCCCCCAAAAGGGGGACCTTCTGCAGAAGCCAGTTGTATTTCTGGGAGCTACTGCCCTGGCCTGGAAGAAAGCAGGGGGACTAAGAAGCCCTCCCAACAACTCTGCTTCTCTTTCTTGGTCTCACGGTGCTGCTTTTATATAAGCCCCAAGTTCAATGAAGCTCTAAGTCCTAAAAAGAAGTAGAAAGGCATCTTGCAGCAGACAATTAGAGAGATTGGTTCACGGGCCCTGGACATAGCACTCCATCCGGCAAAGCCTCAAAGAGTCCCTGGTGAATCATTTGCTGGCTTTAATTTCTCAGGGGCTGCTTCAGCAGGTGGCCACTAGCAGGTAGTCAATAGGGACCTTCTGGCCAAGGACTGGGGGCTCTTTGGAAAGGTCAAATCCAGAGGCCATAGGGCACAGCTCAAGAGGTCACGGGGTCAGGACCCGTCACTGTGACAGATGAATGTAAGCATGTCTCCCTCTCTCTGGAAGCAGGGCCAGGCCCCTTGAGACAGGAGAGGTGGGAGGGGGTGGTGTTATGGGCTCACGAAAAAAGGCGAGTCTGGTGTCTGGCCGGCACCTCTCAACTGGTCTTCATTAGGCCGGCCCGACAACCCTCTCTTCTGCCGCCCTCTGTCCCTCGCTGATGGGGTGCTGTCTCCAGACCTCTCAACTGTTCCTCATTAGGTGAAACAGTGAGCTTTTGTCCTGCATGAAGCCTTCTTTGTTCTGCCAGCCCAGCCAAGCTAGAAAGCCAGAAACTGATACAAAACAATGCCACTCTATCCTGAGGGGACCCCCTCCCTCCTCCTTCTTCCTCCCCCTGGCCGGACAAGGAAGGGCGACTTTTTCCCCCCTCAGTCACACCCCTGGATGTCTAGTTGAGAACCTGATTGCTGGAGCAGGAGAAACACATCTCGGGTAGACCAGTGGTCCCCAAATTCGGCGACACATTGGAATCACCCTGAGATCTTCAAAACACACCTATGCCTGGCCCCCACCCCCGGACATTCTGATTTGATTGGTCCGGGGAACGCTTCAAGCACTGAGATTTGTAAAACCTCTCCATGTGACTAGAATGTGCGGGAAAGTGGGAGAAACACTGACCAGGATAGAGAACTAGCTTCCGAATATCCCTGCCCACCTGCCATCTTTGCGTAGTTTAAAATCAAGGATGGTACAGAAAATATATCACATCTTGCAGAGGACACGGTGCCATCCACCAGAAAGCATGTGCCTGCTGGGAATAACCAGAAAGGCCATACCTATGTGCCAGGTGAAGACCAACTCTGTCTGAGCAAACGATAGGGACACAGTCAAGGCCAATGCAAAGGAACGCTTTAATCTTGACTTTCAGTATCTTAAATCGTGCACAAAAATTTTCAGATCCCTTGGGGCTCTGCCTCTCTTAACCACTGTGCCCTCAAGCAAAACTCCACATCCTCAAAGACAAGACTGGTGACAGGGAGACTCGGTTGGCTAGAGACAGGTTGTCTTGCTAGCTTCCATTTCCCAAGCAGTGCCGAAGGAATTATTTATCCAACAGCCATTAAGCTTGTTAGCCTGATGCGTCTGAGTACCTGCTACTTATCTTACAGGCTGAGTAGAAAGATGGGATGTAATTTCAAGACAAAGAAAAGCTCTCTTCTTCCACCATAGCAGGCCCCACACTTTTTTCCCTCCAAGGTCTACCAGTAAAAGTCTCACCTCTTTGTCACCCAGGCCTGAAAGGACAACACTAGAGATTTATATATGCTAGCGCCTCCTAACTCTGATTTTAAAAGTGGATTTAGGTAACGGTGTCAGATATCGCAAGTAAAAATATAGAACCTCCAGTTCAATTTGAATTTCAGATGAATAAGGAATAATTTTTTAGTGTAAGTATGTCCCACGTAATATCTGAGGCACACTTATCCTAAAAACTCTTAGCTATTGATCTGAAATTCTAATTTTCCTGGGCATGCTGTATTTTATCTGGCAACTCTAAAGTAAGGAAAAGGTCAAGAGCTGTTTGCACTTTGCTGCAAATTCATTCAACCAGCTTACGTTTTTGCCTAGCATGCAAGCTGACAATAGTTTCTGAAAGAATGAAAGCTTCCAGAGGGGACAAGGAGATGACATTTTTGACTTTGGAATGCTGTTTTGAGAAGGAGTCTAAAGACACAGCAACAAATGGGGTAAAGAATGTCATGACTGATTACCAAGGTCTGCCACAGGTCCAGGATGGAGAATGAAGGCATGCAAACCACACATTTACAGACATATGTCAGATCTGTAATGACGTGTAATAAATGGGATCATTGGGGTATTGAACTTGGGGCCTTTTTTTTTTTAATGAGGAAGAAGAGATGGAGCATCAGGGTTCATCAATGAAGATGTAAAGAAGCAGAAATGTGGCTGAGTCTTGAAAATTAAGGCTTCGTCACTACAGAGAGACTACGTTTTCTCCCTTCTTGGTCTTCTGCTTCACGCCCTTCACTCAAAGCAGCTCTTTTAATGCCAGGCACCCAGTAGATGCTTGACACATGAGCACTAACCTAACTCTTTGAATCAGAAGTCACAGAGGGGGACTAACGGCATCAGAAAAGATTTCGACCATTGTACCCTTTCTCCCATCAGGCAGAGAGTGAGTGAGTAACCCAAGGTCATCTGACAGCAAAATTGTTGAGCCTACAGAAAAAGTCTCTTTGAGGTGTTCATGCCATTGAGTTTGCCTGCTCACCCCCAAAACTGAAGTCAACATCTTCACGCACGCACCATCATTTTCCTGCAATATTGAGAACCACGGTTCCTCCCAGGCTACAGGCATTGAACAGGGAGGACAACAAGAGCCACCCCCGAATAGGAATGCCCACCTTTGTGCACGTTCCAGATGGCAGAAGGAACCCATTCGTCACACTCCGAAAATTCCCCACGCTCTCCAGGAAGAATGACCATGAAGTGCTTATAAATACATGTCTTTAGGTTTAAACAAATTGCATCATTATTTTTATATTTTGAGAGGAGTCCATGTGAAGGGAACAAGAGGCATGCTTTGCTATTTGTCCTGCAGACAATACATGCCTCGGTCTCACGCTGTTTCCGTATCTTCTGCCCAAGCCAACTGGCCAGCCCCGCGGCCTCTCAACGAGAGAGGGGTGCCAGTTCCTAACATTCTATTTTCATACTGTTTGATGATAAAAATCGCTCCAGCAGGACGAACGGCGGTGAACAAAAACAGGAAGCAGCCCCCTGATTAGATAGGGACAGGGTAGCTTGTAGAGTAAAAAACAAAATGACTAAAATGATAAATGAGTGGACTATGGACACTGCCATCTCCTTCCTGAATGGGCCAAGAATAAATGGAAAGAAGGAATCAGGGGGAAAGTCAAGACTTGGGCTGTGAGTAGGGGCTAAGGAAGCTTGTCCTGTGGCATCACGGGCTATTCCTTGAATAGCCTCTTTGGTTAAGGCTGTAGGGATGACCATGTGGTCTTTAGCCACTTCCTTTGAAAATACTGCCTAGGTGATTTAGCACTTTGCTCTGAAACGTAGAGGTCCTTTGAAATCTGTGGTCTTAGAGCCTTAACCCAAACTGAATCAGCACTTACTTTGTCATTTTATTACCCTAGGACAGTGGTTCTCAGTTGGGGAAGATAATTCTGTTCTCCGGTGGACATCTGAGTGTCTAGAGATATCTGGGGATGTCACAACCGGGGGTCGGGGGGACGGGAGCTATTTAGCATCTAATGAGTAGAGCCCAGAGATGCTACTAAACATCCTAGGATGCCAAGGGCAGACCTTAACAACAAAAAATTATCCAGCCCTAAATGTTAACAGTAGCAAAGAGAAAGCTTTGCTCAGGATAAGTTAAAATAAAGGTATATGTAGATACAGATAGTATGTAGGAGGTATATGTATATGTATAAATATAGATATAGGTTCAGGTACTAGAATAGGTAGAGACATGGACATAGATGTAGACATAAATGGATCGAATTCATTCTGCTAAGAAGAAAGAAAAAGAAAGAATGATAGCAATTCTGATAGCAAAGTCTTCACGGAGATAAATCACTAGAAAAATGAAACTTAGACACTTCCTGATAAGGACCCAGAAGCTCCAGGCCTGCCCTAAGTGTGGGCCTCACCTGCTCATCCCAACCAGGGTCTCATGATGACAGCACATATTCAAGTCCCACCCATAACATTCACTTCCTCCCTGGTCTTTGGCAAGTTTCTTATTTTCTCTGAGTCTCAGCTCCACATCTACGAAATGGGCATAATAACTTCTACCTCATAGAGTTGTGATAACAATTAAAGAGGATTTCATGAGTAGTGGCCAATGCATTGCCTGAAATCTGGTCAAATGGGGGACATGCAATAAATTACACTTGTTATGAATGTTATCATCATCGTCATCATCATCATCACTATCATCATCATCACCACCATCACCATCGACATCAACATCATCACCATCATCGGATTTGAATGTGTCTTTCAGATATTTCCCCTTAATATCCAAAGGGGTTCTTTGCAATTGGGGAACATGGTTAGAGGTACCAAGATGCTAAAATAGGACTCTCTCTGTCTCAGTTTCAGCTGAGGCCCCAAACAAGAACCAATAGATAAGCTCATTGGATGGTTTCCTTAAAGTGCCCTCACCGGGGAGACAGTAACTAAGAGGGAGCCAGTAGACATACCACTTTGGATAAAGGCTTGTACTCCGAGCAGTCAAGGGGCAAAGCTAGTGTGAATGTTGTCCGTGGAGCAGATGTGGTTCATGTGGACTGATTGTATGGGAGGGACAGTTGGCTTGGAGCCTTCAGGTACCCATTTAGGGAAAGGGTTGGAAATACTATATCCATCCACTCTTTTGGAAGTCCCATTCAAATAACTGAAGCTTTAATACCTCCCTTTGGAAGATGGAGATGTTTAGACTGATTGTTTTTGGTCCTTAGCCAATACTCAGAAAATTCTATTTTAACACTTATTACGCTAGGATGAATCAAGAAGAATTAAACTCATGTCATGGCAGGAACACCCTGTGTTTTAATAACACAGACTTTTAGTGACCCATCAGATGACAAGTAATACATGCAGGATGGGTCCAGTACGCACTAGTCATCCTTTGTCACCACTACTGTGGTGAAGGCTAGAACAAAGAGAAATGCAAAAGACTGGGTCGATGCCCATTTGGTGGGGTCCCTGAGCAGGCTGGACAACCTCTCTGGTTCTTGCTTTCTTGTCTACAGTGACAGTGATGACAAGTGCCTTGTAAGGTGACGGTGAGCACCACAGCAGGTGAACGAGCTTTGTGAAATGATAGATCGCTGTGGGTAAATCGCTCTGCAGATGTGAGTTGTTATCCTTTAGCATGTTTTGTCCCAAATTGCTGTTGCACAAGACCTGGTCACTACAAGAGTCTCAAAGTTCTGTTCCTGAGTACTTTCTTCCTATACGAAAGGATGAAAAATCTTCTCTGGGCTGTGTTCTCCAGAGGTAGTTGTAGGAGGAAGGGATTTACCTTCAGTCTAGTCTTAGGTTTGCACATGGTGCTTGGCACATAATTCACCATCGACACACAATTATTGGACTGACTAAGCATCTAAAATTTGCCAGTTGAACTGGAAACATGCTTCCTCTCAGTTGTACTAAAAATGTGGGTCACACCAGCCCAGTGTCTCACCCTAATTGTCTGGAGTAAGAAAGAAGTCAAGTGGCTACCCATAGTTCCCTGTCCACAAATCCCCATCCACAGCCTCCAGTCAGCAGGCTGCAGATTGTGTGCTCACACCCCAGCCTGGACCTGGGGAGGAAACCTGATCCTCAGGACACCATCACTATGCTGGCCAGTCACCCATGTGTCATAGAGGGCTCTATTCAGGTCATAAATCTTGTTCTGAGAATTTAGAATTAGGAAACCAAGCTGCCAGTCGAGTTAGGTCACTGGGAGTAGGGAAGTCATGATGGGGGAGTGATGAGGCCACGGGCCGCAGCCACCCAGAGCAGTGACAGGCCAGATGAAAGAAGGAGACGACAGTGGACTCCAGAGGGAGGCAAAGTGAGCACCACCCGAGTGGGAATCATTCAATCTTCAGAGAAGGGGATTGTGGGAATGATAACCAGCTGAGAGATCCATACAGGGCACCTTCGAGGTACGTAAACCAGTGGGTCGACCCGAGTAGCATTTCCATAAAGAAAAAGAAACAGAGCTTCTCCATCTGGTAAGATCTAAGAAGCCTGGTAAAATGAGTCCCTGGGGTACAATGAGGTCTCTAGGCTGTGACACACTTAGGTTCTACTCCTAGCAGAGCTCAATTCTATGAGATGGTTAAACTTCAGGTGCGAGAAATATTGATTCATTTCATGTCCCAAAAGAAATTCTATGGACTCACTAACTTAGCACAGCCCAGCTAGACACCAAATGACTATTTCTGCCATCTCGCATCATGTAAATTCCTGAAGGGCACTGGACAAAAGTCAAAAGTTACAAGATGATAGCATAAGAAGGTATAATGGAATATTATTTTGTCTGTTTTTCTGCCTAGCATTCCGTGCCTACCCTATCTTCTAGAAACAGCAATCTCTCTTTCTTTGGGAAATCCATTTCATAATGTTTTGATGGGCTGAAAAATCACAAATTATCTCAGCTTCCTGTCCATCGGTGTAGATATGCCACCCAAACTGGTTGCTACAGAATCTTATTCCAGTGGCCAGAATGAGTGGCATAGGGAAGGGGGAGGGAATCATATCTCTTGCCAATCATATTCCTCGCCTGGAATTTTTACAAAGATACTAGAGAAAAAGGAGCTTTTTACTTTGGAGTTAATAAGCTGGGGTAATACAAGCTTGAAATTGCCTGTGATCATAACCCTGACCTTTCCATTCCTTCATTAAAGGACGAAGCTCATTTGCTGTGGAAGAAAATGATACTAATAAGGAAAGAGAAACAGAGCTAAAGATGTAGGGGGAGAGAGAGACAGAGAAAGAGAGAGAGAGAGAGAGAGGGGAAGAAAGAGGGAAGGAGAGAGAGGGAGGGAGGAAGAGAGAAATATGAAAAACCATTGGAGATTTTATAGTCTTGAAACTAAGTCCATCTCTGAACCTCACAGTTAAATTAATTAAATGTTGGTTCTTTTGTTGTTGTTCTTTAATTGAGTTTCTGCCACTTGCAGCCAAAACACTGGCTAATAGAGAGTGAGCCTGAGAGCACCTGAATGAAAGAGCCCAGGGATAAATGGAAACCACATTCTGACTAAGAAAACATTACAATTTTCCAAAAGAAACCAGTCCCACCCCTCAGCAACCCTGTCACACACCATCCACCATATAACGAGCAGGAGTGTGAGATAACACTTTCAATGGGACTTTGTTCAAGGGGATTGACGTGACAAAATGTCTCATGGTCAAAATAATTATTGAATTAAAAATGGAGTTCAAGAAAATAATTCTCGTTGTTGTTATTGTTGTCGTTGTTATTATTTTTTTTAATTATTATTATTATTATAGGACTTCTCAGAGCCTTCAATGTGTTAATTATACAATTGGACTCTCCAAAAGAAAAACAATATCGAGAGTCTCAGTTAAAAAAAAAGTTTTGGATACACATCGATCAAGGGAGTGTTTTCAGGCTCGTTCAGAATACCTTTCACATCCCATCTCAATTCCACACACCAAGTGAATTATTTATGATAAGTTATGTTGTGTCCTGGGCTGACATTAAGCAGAAGGAGGCAAGCCGATGGGGGAGGGAGGGCATGGGGCATCAGGGTGGAAGGTGGCACTCTTCTGCCCGTTTCTTTCCAGTTACGTCCGGTTCGACAATTTAGCAATCCCTCCATGTCTACTGTATGCCAAGCACTGAATGACATGCCAGTGATGCAGAAATAAACAAGATGTAATCCTTGTGTCCAGAAAACTCTTGTCAGAGAGCCAGACAAAGAAAGTTAGCTCAGGCACGGTGGATAGTGTCAGCTGGGGCAGGGAAAAGCTCCTTGAAGAAGAAGATGCCTAGGATGTCAGGGAACGGAAGGAGGGCACTTGGGGTTTATGTGAAAAATAAGCGAGCCCACCTCAATGCGGTTCTAGTCTTAGGACTGACCAGCCACACCATCCTGATGACCCCGTTTTGAATGTATCTGGCGCTGCCCCTTTTGTTGGCCTTCCAAAAACCACACAGCTAAATTCTGCTACGGCGCAGTGATCGGTGGAAATAACTGACATAGATGAAGCTATGGGCAGGCTGTGCACATCACGGGCCCAGATCTAATTCCTGTACAGTCCACTCAATTACGCGGGAGCTCCTTGCTGGAGAAGCAGGTGTAGTTACTGCAAATAAGTTCAACTTTGGGCACGGATGTCACTGTGTAACTACATTTGCCCTGCCTGAGTGATACATAAGGAAACCATCAACAGGGTGACTGTTGAGCGTGCAGAGGCACAGAGGGCCGTTCTTGATGGCTGGTATCTAAGTGACCCAAGGGTGTACTCATGGTAAAAACCAACTTCGTTGTTCACTTGATTCACATTGCTCAATTTTAAATTGGTAGGGAGATATGCAAGGATAAATAAGTGGTTGATTCCATCAACAGGGCTATAAGACAGGCATTGGCAAGCTTACGGTGACTGTGAGACAGTGAGACCAGGCTGGGCAAGTAGGGCACAAGACTGGGGTCAGGGGTAATACTAGTGCTGTATGGGAGAATGTTTTCTAGCTGTGTAACCTTAAATCAGTCACTTAACGTCTCTGAGCCTCACTTTCCATATCTGCAAATGGGGTTAATCATTCATTCCTATATCACAGAGCCATTGTGGGCCCGAAGTAGAATGAATGTGAAATCCTTTAGATTTTGTAAAGCTCAGTACATAGGTGAGTTATGACTCTGAGCAAAACTTGAGAGAGATGGGGAGATTTGGCTAGATTTGGTTGTAAGACTATAAGAAGAAAAACATCAGAGTTATCCCAACCAAGAGTATAAACTTCCAGTTATAAGATGGGTAAGTTCTGAGGATTTAATATATAGCACGGTGATTATAGTTAATATTACTGTACTATAATGCTTGAAAGTTACTCAAGAGCGTAGATCTTAAATGTCCTCAACACAAAAATGTAATGGTAATTATGTGACATAGGTTAGGTCACTTCCCTAAGGCTTTTAGCTAATAAGTAGCAAGCTAAGATGTGAATCCTGACTGATTTGGACCCTAGGTCCATGCTACAAGGTCTCCCGAGCCCTTTTCTACTTTTGATTGACTTGCAAGAATCAAAAAGGGAATTTAGCGTAAAGAAAATGTGATATATAGCTACAATGGAATATTATTCAGCCTTACAAAAAAAAAAAGAAAAGGAAATCCTGCCGTATGTGACAACATGGATGAACCTAGAGGACAGTACGCTAAAGTGAAACGACCTTGTCACAGAAGAACAAATGTACAATTCCATTTACATGAAGAATCTAAGAGTCAAACTCAGCGAAGCAGAAAAGAGAACGCTGGTTGCCAGGGGCTGGGAGGAGAGGGAACGGGGAGTTGCTGTTCAATGGGTATAAAGTTTCGATAATGCAAGATGAGTAAGTTCTAGAGATCTGCTCTGCAAACACCGTGCCTGCAGTTAACAACACCATAACGTACTCTTCAACGCGATGCATTAAACATCACGTTAAATGTTCTTACTAAAATTTTTCAAGGGGAGAATTTAGTCTCCCAAAGGACTAAGTGTTAAGTTTTAGTGGCAAGATATTTAATTTTGCTAAACTGTAATGCCTTTGACTGTGAAATGGGAAGAAAACAGTAGTCACCTTAGAGGGTTATCTGAGGATTGAATGAACTAACCCATGCAAAGTGTTTGGCATAGTGCCTGGAACATACTAAAAGCGCAATTAATGTTTGTCGTTATTGTTTTTTTAATCATCAGCCTCATTCTTATTACTCTGCTGCCCAGAGGTAACGTTCCCCTCACGTTCTTCTTTGCACAGCAAACCTTTCCAGCCAGAAGAAGCTAAGAGGTTGACAGGCAAGTCAAGATCTCCATCCCCACATTGGAAGAAGACATATTCAATAAACTTCGCAATCTACTAAAACACGCAAGGGACTCCAGGGGTTTGAAAACTTTTCAAACTGAAAATCATGAGAGCAACAGTCCAGCTCTAACGTCAACCATCTTCCAATTCTTAGAACGAACAAAGCTTGAATCAAGTTTTGGCAAGTTTTCTGAGTCTCTCTGTATTGAGAGGTAGATACGAGGATACTATAACATGACACATCCCCTTCACATTTGACATTTTGCAGCAGGATCATAAAGAGAGGACTTTTTCAGAAATACTGGAGGGCTTCATCAATTTTCCTAAGGGCCTCTCTTAATCCTTTGAAACACAAATCATTCCCGTTTGAAGCACCTGTCGTGTCAATGGGCCTGATGCTACCACATTCTCATCCGTCAAATGCTTTGCTTGTAATTAGAGCAGCTCTCCAGCAAAATTTTCATCCACTTTATGAAATCCTGCATCCTTTGCAAGATTTGCAACTCCACTTTGCAATCTGTTTGCATTGTGTTTTGCATAGTACCGTCAGACACCTACAGCACCTGGCAATCTGTGAGGGAGTGTTCAGAAAAGGTGTCGATGCACTGGTGGGTAGTTATGCATCTGTAAAGTGGGGTGAGACATCTGGGGAGGGAATGAGTGTATAAGTAACGAGGGTACTGGTAATGATTTTACTATCATGACAATGCGTGCTTCCCTACACAACTCTGTACCACATGGCCTTCGACAATGAATTCCCAATGAATGAGGACTCTTAATCTTTATTTCTCACTCTTGAGAGCTCAGGATATCATCTGCTGTTTGCTGCAGGTAATCCTCTTAGCTTGAGCTGGACTGAGTGAGTTTCCGTCCACAAAAACAAATATTTCTTAACTATACCTTCCAGACACTTACGCGCTCACACTTGCTTTTTATTGCTTCATAAGAATTAATTAGTTTAGACTTGCTAGAAATTTGTAAATGTCAAAAAAAAATGGGTTTAGTAATATTCTCAGAAATAATTTCCAATACGGTCATGTGCCACATAATGATGTTTTGGTCAATGATGAACCACACTGATGACGGTGGTATACCATATAGCCCAAATGTGTAGCAGGCTATACCTTCTAAGCTTGTGTAAGTGCGCTCTATGATGTTGACTCAATGAAATCACCTACAATGCATTTCTCAGAACATATCTCCATCATTAATGGCTGTAATTGTAGTTGAATAATGGCACTGTGCATGAAACAAAGAGTATTTATAGGTATAGAGCCTTCATTACATAAGAATTTATCATCCAACCCTAACACAGTAATGAGATGATATCTGGAAGCAAAAACTCATTTACAATATAAAAAAAGAATTTGTGAGTGAATGGCCACTTATAAAATTAATTCCTATTCAACCCTCATTCCCCCCTTAATTGACTCACTTGGTGACCTACAGCAAATCATTTTCTCTCACTTCTCCTCAGTTGTCTTGTGTATAAATTGAAGACAAAATTAACTCAAATTGAAGATTTTCCTATAAGCTGAGATAAAACATGAAAAAGCTTTTCAAGCAGAAACAGATAATTATCCCTCAATATCAATTTCCCTTTTCTGTTGTATTGACAGAATTGGATTATAGCTGGGCGGCCCATTACCAGCCTCCTTTGCAGCTAGATGGGAACACGTGATTATGTTCTAGCCAATGCGACAGATAAAAATACATGTTATTTCCTGGTCACGCCCTTAGATGGATGAGGCATTTCTTTCCTGCCTTCATTTTCCTCTTTCCATTAGCTAGACTTAGTGGTAAAATAATTAGAAAAGTGTCAACAATGAAAACACACTACGGTTGATGAAAAAAAAAGATAAAAAGAAACCTGAGCCCCTGAAAACTTCTCAAGGCTCAGAGCTGCCATGCCAGCCAGCACAGTCTCTGATATGCAAAAGGAGTAAGTACCTACCTCATTTAAGCTACGGTCCTTTGGGGTTGCTTCTCTAGTGGCTGAACTGTGTCCTACATAACATAATGTCATTTTCCTTCCATCTGCCACACAATTAAATCAAACTTCATCCTGCGACTCCCACATGCAAGATGAATAAATTGGAGGCAGTATGAAGGAGTGGCTAAAATTATGCGTTCTGAAGTCAAACTAACTTTCTCCAAATCCAGCTCAACCAGCGAAAATAACAGGTGATAACCTATCAAAACCTTGGATTTCTAATCTAGAAATCAGACATAAGAGTGGCTACCTCGTGGGACTGATGTCAAGTTTAACGATATAAGGCTTAATGAGATAATGCATGGAAAGCGCTTCGCATGACACATCAAGCATTCTATAAATGTTAGTTCTTATGACAGGGAAAGGCGATTTTCTGGGCTGAGAGAAGCCCCAGTGTTCAGTTCAGTTTGGGGATCTAAAGCCAAAGTGATGCCACCGGGGACTCATTCATCCAAGTCTTTGCTCATCTACTAAATGAATTTCCTTCTAAAATGTGAACTTGTTTTCCACTTAGAAAGTTCCCAAATTTTCAGATGAAGGGAAACAAATTGAAAGGCCGTGATCTCTAGTTCTTTTTGATTCACTTTTGATTTGGGAGATGGGTTCAAGGGTACAGGCGCTATTTAGCACCCACATCTTTCCAACAGAGCAGGAGCTATGCCAGTCTCTTTCACCACTTGTGCCAAACACATGCAGCTCCAAATCACAGGGAACTACATTTCCCAAGCTCCTTTGCCTTCTGGTTTCCTGGCAGGCTCAGCCAATGGGAGGCACAGGTTGAAGACTGAAGGGAAGGAAGAGGTAGCAGCCAGGATATTTCTTACTCCACCCACCTGTCCTGCTTTGGCAGCAGCTACAGCTACTCCATGACTTTGGTCTCACTTGGAGGTCCTGGCACTTGGGCTCCGGTAATACAAGCTCCTCTTTCTGTCCCTTTCCCAAGGGGATAGTAGTGACTTCCTACAATTGGTAATCTCTCAGTGGCTTCAATTTCCTGTTTGCCTCGTTGGCTATGAATTCACTTATGAATTCAATTCCCTGCATTAAATTTTCTCTGCTTGAAGGACCTTTAATGATGTCTGCTTTCAGTCCAGACTTTAAACGATATAACATGGTAACTCTAGCGCCAAATACACTAACTTGTATGTGCTGGGGATTCAATGCACATTTGTTAAATGAATAAATACTCGGAGCAGGAAGATTCTAACAATCACTCTGAACTCTGTCCTCTGACCACTCTGAGGAGCTGGGAGGCTAAAAATCACCCTGTACAAGATGCCTCTGCTCACGAAGCCTCCTGACTAGCTAAATCACTGAATGTATCTAAACATTCAACTCTCAAAACCCCATTTCTAGTCTGGTCCCCCAAAGTACTCAACTCCCAAAAGCAGTGAAGAATTTCCGCTGGAGACCTTCTTATGATAGGGTGATCCAGCTGAGAACGGGAAAGCTGAGAGGCCAGAGAAGGAGAGGATATAGAGAAAAGCATGACTTCTCTGAGAAGCTATTTATCTTCAGACAGTCACCGTGACACTGCTGGGGATCAGCCTAGTGCTTTTAATATTTGTAAATATCTGTTTGGCCCCAAGAGTTCTCTCCCATGGAAACAGCTAATAAACCAAGCTGCCTGAGTTTATTTCTCATGCCAAGGCACATTCCAGGGTCTGATTACGTTGCTGTTTTATTATGAAAAAGAAGAAAGAGAGAGAGAGAGAGAGCAAGGAGTCAGGGAGGTGACGGGGGACTCAGAGTTGAAAGCAGGAAGGTTAGTTTGCCAGGTTGAAGAGCTTTTATTCATACTGAGCCAGAACCGAAGACGAAAATTAGAACCAGTACCAGCTCTCTCTCTCTCAAACAGGAACCGATCCCAAACTAGAGTTCCAAATTATTTAAGCACATCTAGTTAAGCAAGCGGCCACTTTAACCAGGTCACCAAACAAAACCGGGAAGTGGTACCTAGGTAGAAAAAGATCGAACTCTCTCTAAGAAAAACAAGAACTCCAGGTGATGTCAATGCTGCTGTCTGCGGACCACGCTTGGAGTGACAAGGTGCTACTTTCACCTCTTGTTTATGTTTGACAGTTAAGAAGCCCAGGGCCCAGGCCATGAGGGGCTCTCCATAGGGTCATAGCTAACACATGTCCAACATAAGACGCAGGTCCCACCCAAGTTCCACCAAAGTATGCCACTTTCCCAAGATAACATGTTTCCTCCAAATGCTAAAATAGGCACCTTGAAGTTTTCTTTAGAGATTATTTGACTTGCCTTATTAATAATTTGATTTCGGGTTTGTCTGTTTGTTTGTTTGTTTGCTTGTTTTCATTTCTTCCAAACCAAGAAGCTCACATCACTTTTTTGTGATGAAACTGTAATTAGAATTATAGATTTTTAGAGTGGGAGGTGACTTTGAAATTGAACCCACTGTAATAATGATAACAACATTTGCTATTTACCAAGCATATACTATGGGCTGTGTGCCTTGTTCTAGTTTACCTATTTTATTTTATATCGTGGCTCTGACCAAAGTGTTCCCCAGAAAGTGAATCTCACAATATGCTCCATAAGTTAGAGTCTGTGATCCAAAAAAGTTTATAAAAATATGGCCTTCTAGATCCTTCTCAGGGGGAAAAGAATCACAATATGCACATGAACGTGGGATAGACTCTGGGAAGTCCTATAGTTAGAAAAACTATTGCGTTTTTTAAACACGTTGTTTTCTAAACATCTTTGTCCATAGAATCCTCGTTTCCTGAAATCCAATTTGCATCCTGCTCCCTTTCTGATCAGTAAGAAAACTCAATCTTGTACTAATACTCCCTGGAAATTTTAACTACGATGAAGAAAGCCTCGAGGATCTTAGAAAGAGTTTTCAACGATTCGAGTTACGAACAAGGAATCACTAGACACTCTTAATCAGAAAACTGACAGTCGAGAATCACCCGTTTTGCTAAGAGATTTAAGGCTTTTTAAATGAAGTTTCAAGTGGACATACGGAATATCTTCAGACACATCACATGCTCTTTGTCCGAGCCCAAATCAGCTTCAGATGCATTATAATTGATATTTAAACAACTACAAAGTTGAAGGTTGACGCTGAGCGTCCTTCCCATCTTTGCCCATAGCCAGTTCGAGATGTTATCTGCAAGGAGTAAACAAGCCCGCCTGAAGTCTTGGCCACCCCAGTGTGATATCAAACAGCTGCTCAGAGACCCTCCCAGCGCCCATCTTTCTCCCCATGTACTTACTTATAAGGAGTCAAGCTTCCCGGCGGGGGTGCTTCTCTTTGAAGTTCTAGGGAGCGTTGTGCATGGTATGTGTGGGAAGGGAAACCGAGATTCCTCTTTCATGAAGCCATCTTTCCCATGAGAAATGAACCTTTCAGGAAGAGAGAGATAATTTAGCAACTCGAATAATAAAAACAGTAACAGCCGTCACCCACCAGATATTCATAAAAAGCACCAACTAGTGTCACACTTAAGTACCAAGTAGTAAGTTGTGTCAGTGTTTACTAGAGGGGAAGAACTGTTTTTACAGATGGGGAAACTGAGGCCCATGGAGGGTGCCAAATGACCTGCCCCAGGTTACGATGCATGTAAGTGGTAGAGGTAGGTTTTAGTTTGCTTCAGGATTGATTCTTCATTCCAAACATCAGGGCGAGAGCGGGTTTCTTTGCTGACCAAGGGGCAAGGAATGGGCTCTCCAGGGGTTCTCCTTGGCCTGGAGAACACGGACTTGGTAGTAATGAGGGGAGGGAAAGCAGGCCCTGGGATCACTCGCACCTGTCCGAGCAGGGGACCCATGTGCTGATGGTGGGGAGGGAGGAGCTGTGTCCTGGCATCTACAGATCCCCATGGGGTATGAGTTCACTTCATCCGCTCAGTGGAGGGAAAGCCAGGTGTCGCAGGTGTAAGTGACAAAGGTACACGACACCAGGATGAGACCTGGAAAATAGGACAGGAACCCCGAAAATAATGCAGAGAGAGGGAGATGCTTTTACTATGTATCGTCTGTGGAACAACACGTCTTCGAGTCCCGGCATGTGCTGCCTCGAGTGACCCAGGAGAGAGCAAGGTGCAAGCTGCAATGTCTTTTGCGTGGCATGCCCTCGTTATTTGCACAAGACTCCACTGCTTGCACAGGTCAGCCCTATTGAACAAAGGAGGTATCACACAAGGGCATGAATCAACGCCAGAAGGCGAGGATCATCGAGGGAGCCTGCAACCTACTCTGGGCCACAAACAGTTTCGGGTTTCTGAACCAGAGCTCCCAGTCTAGCAGGGGTGACGGGCATTATTCATGTGATCACACAAAGAAATATGTGATCGTGCGTCGGACTTGGGACGAGGAGAGAAGTTACATGAACCTCTCACAGAAACAGGAGAGAGAGAAGGCCCGGCCCTGCTGAGAAGGCGTGCCCAGCGTTCCAGTCTCTGTCACTTATACGCTCTGTGCCTTTGAGCAAGAATTCAGCGTTTCTTAGTCTCATGAGCCTCAGCTGGAAAATGAGAACATTCTCAGTGGCTACAAGGATGCAAAAGTGTTGGACGCACCCCAAGTTGCCAGATGGCTATTTCTTGAATGAATGGATACAAAACAAAAAAGCTCCGAACATTTCAAGAGACTATTTTGGTGCAGACAGATGCTTTCTTGAGGCTTCCTTTGCTTATGTCTGTCATCGGCTTTGTCAGAGATTTTAGGTATTCATTCAACAAACATTTTCGAGCATCTATGTGCTGCAGCCCTTAATGCCCTGGATTAGAACTCTGTGATACATCAGTGAGCAAGACACACAATCATCCCTGACCCCATGGAGTTTACGATCTACTGTTTGGCCAGCATGCGGGAGAAAGTGAGACTCGTGCAACCTGACATCACCTTCAGGACACTGAGGGTGTCCTGACATCACGATGGAACCCTCCATTGCTCAGTATATTAACCGAAACCAATCAGAAACTCCAGTAATAGAAAAATTCTGAACAAATTATCTTGGCACCATAGCAGCCAGGGCCCGGAGGGGAGATGGGGGCGGGGGGTGCACAGGCAGGGACATCTCAGGGCAGTGGGTAGGTCTCCCGATATTTTAACGTATAAAGTGATACCACTTGTTCCCAGCTTAATGTCAGCACCAGCTGCAGCTAATCTCAGTCCCCAATCTCTTCTCCATGGAGGCTAAGCCATCGGCATCTCCTACCTCACGTTTTAAAAGTGAACGTCCTTAAATCTATTTACCAGGAAAGCATTCAATAATACCTATAATGGGTTGAATTATGCCCTCAAAAAAAGAAAAAGATACACTGCAGTCCTAACCCCCGTACCTGCAAACGTGACCTTGCTTGCAAACAGGGTCTTTGTCAATGCGATCGAGCTAAGATGAGGTCGTACCGGAATGGGACAGGCCCTGATGCAGTACGATTGGTGTCCCTATAGGAGGAGAGAAATTTGACTGCAGACAGAGATACACACAGGGAAGAGAAGGCCATGTGAAGAGAGGCAGAGATTGGAGTGATGCATCTACAAGCCAAGGAATGACGAGGGTTAGAGGCAAGGAAAGGCTCTCTCTCTCCTGGAGACTTAGGAATGAGCAGGACCCTGCCAGCACCTTGGTGCCAGATTTTAGCCTTCAGAACTGGGACAGACTACATTTCAGTTGTTTTAAGCCTCCCAGTTAGTGGTTCGTTGTTACGACGGCCCCAGAAAACTAGTACCCACGTTTTGGGAAGGAACTTCAGATTCATTTCTTGCTCACCATTTCCCATTTTACTGATGAGAAAACAAAAGAGACCAGAGACAGGAAGTTATGTGCCCAAAATCACTAAGAAATGTGTGCCCAAGCCACGCCTCATCTTTCAGCCCAGGGCTTAGAAGATACTGCCTTTCCTTTGTCAGTCTCGATGCTGTTATCATTTATTATTTCTGCAAGAAGCAAGAGGCTCAAAACTGTGTGCGTTTTCCAACTCCAGCAGGTGGTCTGTTTTTGCTGGCTTTGCATGAAAACAGCCAGGCTCTGGGCGCTCAGGGATAACAGCGTGACTCAGGAGGTGATGTGCGTTGTGAATACAATGACGCATGGCTTGGGGAACAGTGCTGGCATGGTCTGGAGAAGTGGACCAGAAAACCACAGCCTGTCGAGAGCACCCGTAGGTACCATGCAGTTTCTTAACGCGGCTCCCTGCCCTCTGCCAGGGTGCTGGTGAGCCCAGAGGGACTTCCCAAGCCTCTGTCATGCCCCAGGCAGAGGGAAAGGAGGGGAAGAGTTTCTGCTTAAAGTTCTCAAAGACCCGTCTGAGGACACATGATCGTAGTCTTTTATGCTGGCTCTGATTCAAAGGTGCATAATTTTTTTTAAGTTATTTTTTTATTGAGGTAACCTTGGTTAATAACATTGTATAAGTTTCAGGGGTACAGCATTATGATCAGGAATCTATGGACACTACAGCGTGCTCACCACCAAAAGTCTAGTTTCCATCCATCACCATATATTTACCCGCTTGACCCACTGAGCCCTCCCCCACCCCCTCCCCCTCTGGTAACCAGCATTCTGTTGTCTGTATCTCTGAGTTTTGTTTTATTTTGTTTGTTTCCTTTTTGTTTTATATCCCACATACGAGTAAAATCGTACTGATTTTGTCCTTTTCCGTCAGACTTACTTTACATAGCATCCTAATGCTCTCGAGGTCCATCCATGTTGTCGCAAATGACAATATTGCATTGTTTTTATAGCTCAATAGTATTCCATTGTGCGTATCTATCTCATCTTTTTTCCTCATTCATCCATCAAGGGACAGAGGTGGTTTCCCCATCTAGGTTATAGAGGTATGTCTTCCAATCAGGGCTTTCAGATCCTTTGGATAAATCAAAGCCATCAGGTTTGTGCCCAAATAGCATCAAGGATGACCAAGTTGACAACAGGAGATGGAAGCAATAAAGAGCTAAGTCAGGCAGTATCTAGGGACTGGAACCAGATTAAATGGGGCCAGAGCCCTGGTCACCCCTTGAAGAGAGCCTCCCCAGGGGGTGGGCACGCAGGCCACGTACTCACAATGGCCTCCCCTCGCCTGCAGCCATGACACTGACCTTAAAAAAAATGAGACGGCATAAACCTGCGGGCTGCTCAGGTCACCTGAGCTTCTGGTTCAAGTCACTGAGGTACCACCCTGATTCTGGACAGCCCAGGAAAAGAATGCAACATGCTGCAGTTGACCCTGACTTTGAAGTCAATGGGAGCTAAATTTCAGTCCTGGCTCAGGTGCTAATCTGCTGTGGGACAAAGTCATTTCGCCCCTCTGAACTTCAGATTCTTCATCTGTAAAATGAGACGGTGACAACTTGGGTTATGTCGTGTAGCCCAGAAGCTGTCCCTGTGGACTGCGAAGTCAAACGACCAGTGGATATAGATCTCGGCCCCCACCTGCCAGCTGGGGAAGCTTTGGAAGGATGTTCACTCTCTGAGACTCAGTCTCTTCATCCTGAGCAGGGACAAGTAGCGGACACGGTGGGAACACGTCCACACCCCCTCGACGCCATTCTCATGCAGGCCGACCAGACAGCTTCCAGACTGCAGGCACCTACGAGTCTTTGCCTGAGGGACTTCTTTGTCACCAGGAAAACACTTGGCTGGTGTGTGGGGCAGGTTGGGAGGGCCAAGGGTTATGACTCCTCTACCATGATCAACTAGGGTTGACACATAACTACCCAGACTTCCTCACCCTCTGGGGCGTGACAACTCTGGGTCCAGTCCATGCACTCTTCCTGAAGGTCTTGGTGGGACTTCACCCCAGTTGCCCACAGTAGAGATGCTGACATAGGGCGAGGGCTGTGGCTTGACTAGCTTCTTCCCATTTCGGTCTTTCTTCCTTCCTTCCTTCCTTCTGAAGCTTCCAGAGACCTCTGAAACTAACCATTGGCACTCAGATCCTGTCTCAGGGTCCGCTCCTGTAGAAATCTGACCTGAGCTCTCCCTTATAGAGTTACCGTGAGGATTAAATAAAGGAATAAATGCACAAGTCTTAGAAGAGCGTCTGCTACATGGCCAGGTCATGATAAAGTGGATTCAACTGTGGGGAGGATTGAAATAAGCTGGCACGTGGCACACATAAAGCACCTTAGCATAATAGTGCTGGGGACAGAGTAAGCCCTTAAACCATGGCTGTGTCACTAAACGAATGTGGAAACTGAGGCTCAGAGGCTTTTAGCGAAGAGGGCAAAGCTGCGGCTGTTAGAACGAAGTGGAATGTCCACCCCGAGCCTCCCTCTCCTTGGTCTGCTGAGAATCCAGGCGCTTGAACAAAGGTGGTTTGGGAGACTCAAGCCCTGCAGACAAGAGGCACGTAGAAACAAAGCTGCCTCTCTAAGTCCTGGCCATTGACCCTTCCCGCAGCTATCCATCATCCTGAACGGGGATGTTATGCACCCTCTACGCCAATCACCTCTTCAATTACCTCTCGGGAGGAGGGAGAGGCCCAGTGGCATCTGATGTCACGTTTGATTTAGGGTAAGTCACACTTAACAGGGCATCTGAGGTTAAAGAACAGGGAATTCTGGGCCTGTTTGTAAATCAACAGGCTTGAGGTTTTCATTATTCACCTTCTAGGGCATGGAGCGATATGACTCACTGGATCATAAAAGAGATCAAATAGCTTTGTTGCTAATAATTCTTTCTCTGACCCATTCTCTGGCACATTTGGTTTGTAAACAGAGTTTTAATGGCATCCCTTGGACATAATAACATCATTTCTTTATAGCACCTTGGCCGCCTAGCCACTCTTGGCTGTAATCGGGTTTAGGTTGAAATCTACCTCATTTGTGGGAGCTCATGTTGTTTGTTGTTTTAAGAACCACTTAAGGCCGGGAATACGGCCCTTTCGAAACGCAGCACTCTGCTGAGTCTGGCCCCAAAGCCGTGCCCTTCACCCCCAAAGCACGCCGAGGACCCCGAACTCTAAGATTCACGATTCCTGCCCCCCATGCCAGAAACTCCAGGGATACTTCCTCCTGGCAGGGTCCTCGGCCACCTCGAAGTTGGTCCCTGAAAGTGTCAGGGCTGTGGAAGGAGTGCTCGGAGCCACAGACCGTTTTACGGGTAAGATGGGATCGCTCGCTAACCGATCAGCCTGCGGAGATGCTCTGGTTTGGCGGCAGTCATGGGGCGGCGTGGCCAGCATGGCACAGAGTGGGAACGAGAAAAATCATAAGAGTCGACAGGTCGTTGGGGATGCAAACTATCCCTCCAGACAGGTTTCTCTAAACTTCGGTCACTTCCGTCCCACTCTACAATTTCAGCCAGATCGGAGCACTCTTTTTATTATTTACTTTGTGTGGGCTTTTGTTTGTTTGTTTGTTTGTCCAAATTACCTCACTTTATACACATTTAAATACTGGCAGAAATAAGAGGGAGCCATAAAAAGAAATAAAGGTCCACGGTCCCTAATCCCAAACCCCAAGGCCGGATGTGTTTCAGAACTCAGAAATTCACAACCTTTTGAAACGGAACACGGCGCGTACACCCCGAGAACCGCTCCCGGGACGAAACACATTCGCGTTTGGGCAGCACCGCCCATCAACATCCACATCGAGTCCGGTTTCAAAACGGCTATCAGGAATTTCATGCCTCCTTGGTTAAGTATGGTTATTACACAATTTATGGGGGGAAAAAAATCTATTTTCTGAGAATTTCGAATTTTGGCATTTCACATAAGGGGGTATGAACCCGCAGAGTGGGGGCAGAGCGGTATGATTAGATTCCGGCTGGATACGGTGGTGTGCCTAAAGAGATAAGCTGAAGATGAGGCGTCTCAACACTCTAGCACTAACTCGAGTCTCTCTCCTGGGTGCAAGGGGAAGAAGCATCGGGAGAGAAACAGAAAGACAAGAACTTGCTTGGGATGGATTTTAATGCTGCTCAACGCCAGGTGGGGACCCTCTTGGTCACATCCAGGAATCCCAGTGGGGCTAATCGGACACCACAGAGCAATGCCTAACTCTAAGGAACATTCAGTGGCACTAACTAAACACGATGGTGTAAATGTTCGAACTAAAAGGAACTTAAGAAACAATGTATGCCAGGGGTCGGCAAGTTTTTTCTGTAAAGGACCAAAGAGTAAATGTTTTAGGCTTTTCGGACCTTATGGTCTCTGCTGCAGTTCTCAACCTGGCCCTTGTCATGTAAAAGCAGCCACAGACAATATGCAAACCAATGGGCAAGACTGTGTGTCAATAAAGCTTTATTCACACAAACAAGCTGTGGGCCAGAGCTGGAGGACTCCTAATCTGATTCATTCCTTAACTTAAGGTGAGGAAACCAACCCAGAGAAGGAAGAGAGTCGCTCATAGTGAACTAGTGACAGAGCCAGAACCAGAAGCCAAGTCTCCTTTCTAATCTCAAGAGGCTAATAGTCCGAAAAAACAAAAGAGGAGGGAAAATCTCAGCTTCTGTCTTCAACCTTGGAATAATTTTAAAGGAGAGACTCTAAGAAGCCAGTCTCCACATTCAAACAAGCAGATTGAAAGTCAAACAGAGTTGGGTGTATGAATGGACATTTAGAAGAATGTACCAAAGGTAAAGATAAAACACTTGAAAACACAACTGAGCACAGCTGAGAAAAGTCTGTCTGTAGATCTGGCTAGAATTTTCCTGCTCCAAACAAAGGGAGTTTCAAACTATCTCATGGCTATAAAATAATCTGATCCATTTTGAGAGGGATGAGAACCAGACGGGATTTAGTCTGATAGACCCCAAACAGAATACCACTTCCCCACTCCACTCAACTCAACGAATATCGAGTGAGTTCCAGCTGTGTCCTAGCCGCTGTGCCGACCCTGCTGAAGATGTAAAAATGTATGAAATGTGGTCTCCACCCCTAAGAAATTTATAGTCAAGGAATCGGGTGCTACAGTGATAGAGAACAACTAGTTATTCAACTTTCCCAAGAGAGAAGACACCCTCTGAGGTGCCATATTCATGGTGAGGAGAAGAGGGGTGGACAGAGAAAAGTGGGGGCCATCCCAGGTCACTCTCCAATCACAATGACACGGGCCAACAGCCTTTGGTAGCGTCCGTGGTTTTCCCGAAAGCCTTGCCATGTCGACGGTGAGGGATGCATTATTTGAGCCTCTGGTCCCAACGTAGTGACGGATATGAGATTCTCATGTCAGTCTATGAGAAAGATGAGTGAGGGGTAAAGAGAAAAATAAGGAGAGAGGCAGAAAATACGTTTGAAGGGGAGAGAAAGGAGAGACAAATAAGAGGGGACAGGAGAGTAGGGAGAGGAAGAGGAAGATAGAGAAAAGCCCGAGGTACTTGGTGAAGATGTGACAGGGGCACCGGAGGCCTCTGCCCCCTTGGGAGAGCACTGGAGGGCTTTGAATGGGACAGTGCGTGATCCGATCAGTATCGTCAGAAGATCTCTATCATCTACGGAGAAGAAGGCAGAAGGCAGCAAGGCAAGAGCATCGAAGAGGCTGTCCAGAGAGAGAGATGATGGGTTAGCCTCGGGTGCGGCGGGTAGAGATGGAAGACAGGGGACAGAATCCAGAAAGCATGACGAAGTCTGTCCTCGGGCAGGGAGGGGCTATAGGGGTCCAAAATAAGATCAGGCCTGTGCTCATGTTTCCGGATCCAGGAACTCGGTGTTCACTGGGATGGGAAGCACAGGAAACGAAACAAGATTCGTGAGGTAAAAGAAATCCCAGGAGCAGCCTTGGAAGTAGATGACGACGACGGGGGAAGGGGACAGAAATGGAACCGCCGAGCACTTAAGGACCATCTCATTCAATCCTCCTCATGGTCTGGCATCGTCGGCCTTACAACCCCATTTCACAGATGTAAAAAGTGGACGTCAGAGAGGACACGTCGTTTGTCCAAGGGCACACGGCTGTGGATCCGAACCATCTTCTTAGCTCCAAAGCCGGTGACCTTTTTCCTCTATCAGAAACGCACGAAGTGAAAGATATATGCACCTTCAACCTGGGGTGCCACATGTGGAGAAGAGGGAGGCTGTGATCTGGTCGTGGATGTAAATGAATCCCAGGTCTCTTTGGACACCAGATGGTAGACACCTGGTCTCTAGTTCTAAGCCCAGGTCTTGCCAACAGGTGGGCCTTCCAAAAATAGGAGCAGAAGGGATCCCCTCTTTTATCATGCCAGGAAGAGGGAAAAGAGAGTCTGTCTTCAGGCTGCCGAGTACTGCAGGGGCTGTGTCTGGGAAAATCAATCCTTCTGGAAGGAAATGAGGCAGGGCAGCCAAGTTCCTAGGATTATATCTCTCTCACCTGGAAGCCTTCTGCCAAAAGACCTCAGGGGAGAGTCAAGCCAATGAAAGACAGGCTCCTGCTCCAAGTAAAACTCGCTTCTGGGGCACAATGCATCTCCCAGGAGGCCAAGAGGAGCCACCCTTGAAGGGAGGAGAGGCAGTGAAAGGAAACCCAAGGTAACAAGGATAATAACAGTTCGCCTCCGTGGCACCTTTCATCTGGAGATCTCAAAGCCATTCACTACCACCCAATTAATTTTCTTAACACCCACTACACCACTGGCCCCCAAAGAAAATGTCATCATGGTTCTTTTATGAGCAAAGAAACTAAGAGGTTCGTTGGCTGGCTCAAAGCCACAGAACAGTCGTAAGGCAGAAGCCAAATTTGAGATGAGTGCCTTCCTCTGATCCCACGGAACTGGAGTGAAGAGTCATTTGTAGGAGGCGCACTGATTATCACTCTGAGTCGTTCATTTATTCATCGTTCATTCATTCGTCCATCTATCCATCATTCCTTCCTCCTATCCAGCAGTCACCCGCCATCCTCCCATCCATTTATTCCTCCTTTCATCCATCCGTCCCCATTCATTCATTCAGCAAGTGTCGACTGACTATGTGCCAGGCACTGCGCAAAGCGCTCAAGAGTAAAACCGTGACCAAGACAGACAAAGTCACTGCTACCACCTAGTGATTCTCCAAACAACGCTTTTTTCCATTATTATAGGATTTTGCAGTTTACAAATATACCATCGGTTACAGATTCCATGACATAGAGGTTTTTATTCCTATTTCATAGCTGAAAAAAACTAAGACTTAGGCAGGCCAGGCCACTGCACAGAGTTGAGACCTGGACCCTGTGTGCCTGCAACCCTTCTGCACGCTGCAGCGTCCTGATTAAGCTGGTCTTCCCAGTGCCTTGGAAAATCCCCATGGGGACTAGATCCAGTAAAAGGGCTCTGCGAGTCCATATCCAGCAGAAGGGCATCTTACCAAAAACCTCTGCGTGGACTAATGAAATATCTAGACTGATGAAGATACTGGGGTGGCTTTTCATGGGAGCCTGAACATGAAACTATATACGAGAAAAACAGCGTCTGATGAAAACGATCAGGGCATTCATTCGAATGTGCGAGGTAAACCATCAGGTAAGGCTGGAGGAGACATGAAGTCACCAGGCGAGTGGGCAATTAGTTTTGTTTTTCATTTTGTTTCTACTCTGAAATGTGTCGGCGACGGTGGTCCCTGCTTCTACAGGTGCCTACCGCCTTTCGTAAGTCAATCTATTTCCCTCTGTTGCAGTTAGAGAACAGCAAGATAGTAAATGACACAGGAGGCTTCCTGGTCACTCCAACATCGTGTGCCATTTAAAAGCAGGAAGGGTATCCACTGATGAAACCATAACTCTCCAGCAAACCACACATTCAGAGATGGTCACGTGACACTTCTTTGCTAGTTCGTGAGCTCCTTGGGGATGGAGCCACGTGTGTCTCGTTTAGCAAAACTCGGGGTCTAAAACAGTGCCTGTCACACGATAGGTACTCCACCAATGTTTGCTGAATGAATTAATCAGTGAAAATGGAGTCATCCAAGCAAAGTCCAAATTCTCTAGCAGGAGAGGAATGAATCTATATGTCAATGTCTTCATTGATTTAAGTGAGTAGAGCATCTATGAGAACTAGTATGCTTATGATAACCAATCAATTCACTCTCTCTCCTTGAGAGATGTTAGTCGGGAAGGGGCTTGGCACGCGAAGATAAAAGTAAGGATGTGCAGGCTGGGTGATATTCAATGGCTCTTGTCAACTCCACTATGGGGGAAATAGTCTACTTGAACCAGAATGTCTCAGCCAGTTGGTTTGTCACTCTTTTAGACATTCTGGAGACACCATTCATTCATTCATTCACCCATCCATCCACACACCCATCCATCAAACATTGATACAATCTTTCTCTATTATCATTTTGTCTAATTCCATGTGAACAATCTATCTCATTTCAAGTTTTTTTTTTTTTAACCAAGCATCATTTTGTGCTTTCATTTAGGTGTTCAGTGAGCACAGAACTGTGGGCTAGAGAGAAACATCCCAAACACTGTCCTCAGGGAGCTTAAAACACATATTGATGGAATGATTACATTATATCCTTTTTTTATCGGTTTGCAACAGTTCATGATCTAAAAATAAATTTTAAAAATAGTCGGCTCCTAACAAATTATTGTCGCTACCTAAGTCATGTGATAAAAGTTAACATCCACAGTGATAAATTTGTACCTTTGATAAGCTGCGATGAGAATGGCCACTCATCTCTTGTGTGACTTTTACCCCAAAACCCATCATCTTAGTCTAGTCACAAGAAAAACATCAAACAAACCCCATTTGGGGGATATTCTGCAAAATACCTGAGCTGTACTCCTTAAAAGGTGAAAGGTCATCTATCAAAGTCATCATAAACAAGGAAAGTCTGGGAAACTGTCATAGCCAAGAGGAGCCTAAGGCGACATGACAGCTACTTGTAATGTGTTGTCCTAGATGGGATCCTAAAACAGAAAAAGAATATTAGGTAAAAACCTAGTGAATTTGAATAAAGTATGAACCTTATAATAATAGTAATATTAATAACACGTCAATATTCATTCATGGTAGCAAAGCTATCACTCTCACATACGATGTTAATAATAAGGGAAACTGGGCTTGGGATATATGGGAACTATTGACACTATTTTCGCTATATTTCTGTTAATCTAAAAGTATTTCGAAATAGAAAGCCTAATTAAATAATAATCAGCTGTACAACTGAACAGTGTAATGAAAAAGAGAAGCGTAATAGTGAGAAGGGAGTTATTTTCAGCTTTTTTAGTCACCATCCCACACAGGCTGTACCTTTCCGCAACTGGATGGGCATTGCCGTGTAAAATGTATTCATCACCCATCTGTTCTATTTATAGGCAACTACTGGATTTTCCTGTTTCACACTTGCTTGATTTCTAGGCTCTTGGGATAGCAAAGGTGCTGACTGTCATCATCCTGCCTACGAAGACGAAACGTCACTGCCAACAACCAATGCCAACAGGAATCTCCAGTCTGAGGTACAGAGAAAGGAAAAAACTAAACAGTTTACAAACCAGAGAAATGAAGCCTCCAGAGGAAACTGAAAGTGTTCTCCCCAAAGGTAAAGGGGAGACTCACTTATATACAATGCCTGCCCCGTCTCTGATTGATCCATTTTTACACGAATGAGGAATCCAAATTTGCAGTTTCATTGGCCCAAATAGCACCATCTTGATTGGTCAGCTTTGCGCATTCTGATTGGTTGTTATGGATCTGCTCTGATTGGTCAGTATAGATGTAAGTGAGGCTATAGCTACTTGGTTCTGATTGGACAGGGCTGGTCTCAGTCCATTGGTCAAAATTCGATACCAGAAACTCTTTTATAGGGGTGGTTCAGAAAGCAGGAGCAGTGTGCTGGAGCCGATGGCTTTCCCCCGCCGGAAATGCAGCGTGCTTGGGAGGCCTCCATTAGCAAGTGTTGCTAAACTCTGGTTATGATTTCGGGCCCAATTAACCACAAGGAGTCCTTCTTGGCCCATATTTCCTTCTCCAGGTCCACAAGTTATTTTGGGATGAAGCCATTCTGTGAATCTTCACCTTTCCTGTTATTCCCTTCTACATTTATCCTCAAGCCTCAGCCAAGGGTCATGCTTTGGTGGAATCATAGCTCTCAACATGGACGAGCAGACCACCAATGAGGAATGAGGTGACATACACACGCGAAGCCACCGCGACCCATGCCCTCTGCCATCACAAGTCAGGCCTGATGTCAGGGGATCACCTGCCCCGGTAAATATTTCCTGAGTCAGCGATCCCTGTGGAGGATGCCAAGTGGGAAATACAAGGAATCCTAAATTGGGCCTTACAAATGCCTCTGCGTTAATAGTCCTTGGCACGTCCCTCACAGCTTTCATCCAGGGAATCTCAAAGAACTTGTCCAAACGTTAATTAATCTGGCCACAACACCCCCGCTATTATGAAGCCCATTTTACAGATGAAGAAACAAGCATGATGCGATGACAGCTGAGCAATGAGTCGCTGGCTCCATTTCCAACCCAATGGCAGCCCCTGGGGGAACAGTACTGAAGTCCATGAAGCAAGATAGTAAATATCACAGGAGGCTTCCTGGTCACAGGCTGGGAGAGGCAGACAGGGGCAGCTGGACACTCTAATCAAGTCTTGCTTCTGGCTTCTTGGGACTCTGCAGAGTCTAACATAGAGACTTTGAATTCAGACAGATCTGGTTTCACGGTTGTGGGAGAACATAGAGACTGAATTCAGACAGATCTGGTTTCACGGTTGTGGTTTGGCTGTTCATGTGCTGTGCAACCATGGAAAGGTTGCATAACTACTGTGTGCCTCAGTTTCCCCAAACGTGAAATGAAGACTAGAAATTACCTTGTAGAGCTTTGGGGGGAGATTTAGAGAATAGCATAGGTACAGTCGACTGAGGACAAGAGGGAACTGAGATTCCTGCTGGAATCCAATATCTGGGAGCCTCACTTGAGCCTAAGGGGTGCAGCTGCGGGGCAGAAAGATGCATTATTTCTGGTTCATAGTCTGCAGTGTGGTAAGTAAGGGGAACGTAGTTTGGGGAATGGTTAGAGGGAGATCAGGTACGCTCTGAGGAAGCCCCCAACGACTGCTAAAGAGGACTCTGGGAACGATGGTGCCCCATGGAGACTCTAAAAGTCAGCTGTTGGGAGAAGCTTCCTGGGGAAGAAGGGGGTCTTCATTCTGTACAAGGTCTC
>NW_024343733.1:1981962-1993746 GCF_902729225.1 Pteropus medius | reverse complement strand
CACACACACAACACGCACATACACACCTCTAGTGCCAGGATTGTGGGTGCTCCAGCAAGTTCTAAGCAGCCAAAAATAGGAGCAAGTGGGAAGCCTTCCTCCAGAACGGACAAAGGCTGCCGCCCCAAGCCTGGTCTCACGTTATTTTCCATCCAACTGTCAGTGTTGGATGTGGTGTGTGGTGGGCTGGGACGCCACCCTCGACGGCTTTAGCAGTGAACTTTCCCGGCAGGCACAGGCTCTGAGAAGCAGGTTCCTGCTTCTCGCCCATCACGGCGGCTGCCTCGCACCTCCCTCAACCCCTGTTCTGATGAACCATGTAGATGAACAGTTCCTGGGCTCTGTGGAGCACGGAAGGAGAAGAGAGAGGAGGAGAAAGCGGGGGAGAGGCGACGGGGAGGAGGGGGACGGCGGTGGGGGCTGGGAGAGGCAGACAGGAAATCACTGCAAATTTCAAAAGCGACCAGTGATCTCTCTACCACCAGCACCTCTCACATAATAGATTTCACTGAATGCTTTATTAAATGACACCGAAGTTCTAAAGGATCCCTGTGTACTCGGCTTTCACGGACCAGTCCAGTAAATCTCCCCGACCAGATATGGCCCAGAGAGACCAGAGGGTGAAAGCAGAAAAGCAATATCAAAGCTGCAGGGACTAGCCCAGGAGGAGAAGCCAAACCGTCAGACCTGTTGGGACTGTGAATGAGGGAGCTGGTGTAGGAGAAACAGAAAACTGGAAAGAAGAAGACGATCTTTATTCATAATGCAGGGCGTTACGAGGATAAAATTAGACAGCGCACGCGAAGCCCTTAGCATGGGGCCTGCTCCCTCCTAGTAGGCGCTACATAGATGCTAGTACCTCTTCGATTCGGAGTGGCGGCTTAGCATCCTGTTGCCATTCCAGCCTGAGCGAATGTCTCAGGCACATTAAAACGGGTTTGAGGCTGAATACGCAGAGCACGGAGGATTTTTAAGTCAGCGAAACGCTTCTGTATAATACTATAATGGTGGGAACATGTCATCATCATACATTAGTCAAAACCCATAGAATGTGTAACCCCAAGAGTGAACCGTAATGTAAACTGTAGACTTTGGGTGATAATGGTGTCAACATAGGTTCATCGATTATAACAAATGTCCCACTCTGGTGGGGGATGTTGACAGAGAAGGGGCAGGGTGCGGGGAACGGGGAGTACATGGGAAATCTCTACAGTTTTGTTCGATTTTGCTATGGACCTAAAACTTCTCTTAAAAATAAAGTTTATTAATTTTTTAAGGGATGGGGAGCTGAAACAGAACAAGTGGGATCTAAGCGAGTTATACTTTCATTCATTCATTGAACGTTTATTCATTGGAAACCTACCTGTGCCAGGCATGGACATACATAAATAAATAGGGGGTGGGAGGGGAGGGGGCAAAGGACAGACACGTGTACAAATAAATAAGAAGGGTAATTTCAGAGAGTGGCGAGTGCCATGGAGAAAATAAGACAGCAATGGAGCAGAGAATGATGACAAGGCAAGGTGTCAGGGTGGCCAAGGAGGGCATCTGAAGAAGTGACCTTGGAGCAGCGACCTAAGTGATGAGAAGGAGCTGGCCACCCGAGAACTGGAAAGAAGGGGTCAGGTGGTGGGAACGGCAGATGCAAAAGTTCTAAGACCAGAACAGGCTTGGCATGTTCAAAGGACATGTGAAGGGAGCCGAGGGGGAGTCCTGAATAATTCCTGAGTCAGGTGCTTTGTAGCAGGTAGCTTGTTCCCATGGCGACCTCGGGAGCAGGCTGGGTATTCTGCTGGGTCTTAGGGAGTGAGATCTGGGCCTGGGAGCGTGGGTGGTGCCTCACTGTAAGAACCTGAAGGCCAGCGAGTAACCACTTCCAATCTTGAACCCATAGCTTTCCATATGGGCAAAGCATCTCAATTATGCCGCTTGTTTCTAGAAAAGCTACAGGCCGCTCACTCCATTTTAGAAGCTTTAACAACAAAAGTAAAACTGGAACCCGTGAGCCGGGTACCTTTTGGGCCAGGACACTTAGCAGCACACTTAACACAGCATTCACACTTTCCAAGCAAGAAAACGATGCTGGGATTTTATGCTTGTTTGTTTTTTCCCCGGTTAAGAATAAAAACGCATTTAAATGAAAACTCATTTAAATTCCACATTCAATGCTGTAATTATATACATCTTTGTATGGATCAAGACTCATTAGCAATGTGTAGAAATAAAAATGGTTTTGTCTTTGGGTTATGAGTGACTATTTTTTCTTTATTCCATTTTTTTTTTTAATATTGTCACACCATCTTTCTAATTTAAAAGAAAAAAAAAAAAGTTTAAACATATCCTGGCAAATCAGAATCTATCCTGGAGATGAAATTGCAGCAAGGGGGCCATTTCACAGCTTGTCTTAATTTTGTTTCATTCTTCTATACCCAAAGGAGGTTGTTCATCATTACCTGGCTACAGAATTGAATAGGTGTGAAATCCAAGCTGATAGCAATACATCACTCCCTATTGAACTTCAAAGCTGAGGCCAAACTGCCTATAAAAATAGTTTTCATGCCGGGCCTTAATCTCTTTCATACATTTTGCCTCTTTAAAAAAAAAAAAAAAAAAAGTTTTACCATTCCTTGGGTGAGTACAAGGTGATAGTCGTGCATAGCACGCCCTCCCCTACAAAGCCAGAGTTCCCAACGTGTTAGTTTTAGTTCACCGGGAGGCCAGGCCTGAACCGTATCTGATCATTTTATCACAGCTATGACTAACAAGGTTCTAATGAATAAAAACACACACTTACAAAAGCCACAAAAGGGGCTTCTCACCATAAATGCATGAACAAGTATTCATCAACGACACACTAAGGGCAAGTCATTGAACTATATTCCATTGAATTGCTTCAACTTCCACTTCCTTAAACCCTTTAAGTTGTGTAACAAAGAATCCAGAAAGAGCCATGTGTGGTTGGTTACAACCCTGATTGCAAAACTCCCTTCATGTAAATAGTGATTTTTTCGGAGGACTGAAGGGGTCCATTTACTACCAATTCCTTGACATTACTAATTTTTTATTTTTAACGAGAGTAAATTACAGAATACAAGTTTCTGAAACGGGAAGGACATTTTTATAGAAAGAGGAAGTCAAGTTTCCCCATGCAAACGTAGAAACCAGTTGTAAAGAATAATAATAACAATAACATTTGTGTAGTGTTTACCATGTGCCAGTCACTACTCGAAGCATTTCTGTATTAATTGATTGACTCCTTATGACAAGATTTGGGGAGGATAAGCTACCATCCTTTTACAGCTGAGGAAAATGAGGCATAGGGAGGCCAAACGACTTGCCCAAGGTCACACAGTTATTAAATAGGGGAGGTAGAATTCAAACTCATGAAACCTCGCTCTTAAGTAATGATTCTTTTTCATTTCCAACCACCATTATTATCTCTAATTCGGCCTCTGCTGATATTATGACTATCGATACCGTTGATGCCCGAGAAGGAACATACCTGTCAAAAAGGATTCCTTGTGGTTAACTGGGCCAGAATTTATAATAAGAGTGTAGCAGCAAGTGTTTACAGAGGGCATCTCACATATGCTGCATTTCAGGGAAAAGCCACAGACTGGGTTGCCGCACCTCCTATACTGCGTTCCTATTATTACAGCTCACCTTTTTAAAGGAGTTCCTGGAATCTTACTTCGATCAATGAGCTGAGACCTGCCCCTTTCAACAAGATCTGCTCCGCTATATCCCCATTTGTATCTTCACTGACCAATCAAAGAAACTCCACAATGACCAATGAGAATGTGTGATTCCAACCAATCAGGACAGTGCTCATTGGACCAACCAGACTGTGCAAATTAAGGTTCCTCATTTGCATAAAAATGGGCCAATCAGGGACCAGGGTGGGAACTTTCTCTATACAAGAGAGCCACCCCTCCGTGGGCGGGGCTACTTTCAGGAACCTGCTCCCCTTTACCCTGAATAAAGTCTCTCCTTTTACTGCACCTCAGACCAGGAACTGCTGTTGTCATTGGATTGGAGGTAGTGACCTTTAGTTGACAACATTTTATTTCTGTAGCTTGCCTTATAGCATACGAGTTGTTTATGCATGTCTGTTCTACCTACCTCAATGAGTGTGATAGAGATGAATTGAGTAGCAATCATGTCTTCATTTCACCGATGAGAAGAATGCCACCAGAAGAAGTTAAATAAAGTTGTATACATAGTTGTGTTCGTGACTTAGAAGCTTATATTCACCACCCCTAATCCATCTCAACATCACAAAATTGGGGCATAAGATCAATTTTATAATTAAGTTATATATACTTTTTAAATCTGCTTTCCTGGTTGGTTGTATAAAAAAGAAGTGGAAAGGCACTAAATAAATTACATTGACTTCACTAAGCAAAGGAAGGAGCAGAAAAAAGATGCTTTCCCCCAGAGGCACCCGTTTCCAGACAGATCCAAAATGGCGTCTGTTTTTAACAAGTAAAGAGGCAGCCAGCTTACTCTTTAACTGGTCAGTTACAAAGGGTCAGGAAAAAAGGGCTGAGAAGGAAGGTTTGGAGACAGCCTTTATGGAGTGAGTAATTACTGTGTGGAGTGGGCAGCTCCCCCAGGAAGCAGAGAAAGTTGTAACCCTGAGCATATTTGAGGAAAAGGGAGACAGGCACTTATAGGAAATAAATGATGTGTTCTAGGGGCACGAGACAGGCTTATATGAATTGCAAAGACCTCTGCTTTCTGCAGATGCAGCTTTTAAACAGTGGGTAGGGGCTGAAACCACACTGGCTGGATAAGAGACAGGTTCGTATGGATGTCCCCTTGTTTTTGAGTCAGTGTCCACCCCCTCGAAAGCACTGGCATTGGCAGATTTGAGCCCTAGGCACTCGGTATGGCATAATACTCCCTTTTCAGCGTGTTCTGCCAGTTTTTCCAGGATCCTTGTCCAGTCATTTCCACAGTCCTGTGGATCCCCTCACACACCATTTCTTTTCAGTTTATTTCCCGTCTCACCTCATCTCCACCTGGAATGACCCCTCTCCTCTGTGCGACTGGCAAAGCCTCATTACTCAAGGGGTCTCTGATTTGTGTCACCACCTCTAAAAAAAATCTTTCTACTATCTCCCTGGGCAAAGGGTACTTTGTCTTCTAACCCCTCCCACCCCAGTATTTAAAATAGTTCTAGAGTATTTGTGTCATCATATTGTATCCGGTCCTTCGTCTGCCTCCCCCAGTTAGACTGAAAACTCAGAGGGCAGCAATCAAGTACAATGGGGTTAAGAATGCCAACTCTGGGACGTGGTTCCATAGTGTAGCGGTTAGCACATCTACTTTACATGCAGAAGGTCCTGGGTTTGAGCCCCAGTGGAGCCACAGTCCATGGTCTACAGCCATGCCACCCTGAACAAGCCCGATGTCTGATCTTGGAAGCTAAGCAGGGTCGGGCCTGGTTAGTACTTGGATGGGAGACCACCTAGGAAGACCAGGTGCTGTAGGCATAAATAATAATAATAAAAAAAAAAGAATGCCAACTCTGTGGTTGGACCACCAACGTGGCCTCGAGCAAGTTCCTTAATTTCTCTAAGCCTTGATTTCCTCATCTGTAAATGGGGTTAATAATGATGCTTACCCTACATAATCATTGCGAAAATCAAATGGGATCGTGTAATTTAGCAAAGCATTTAGCATAATGCCTCGCTGTTATTATTATTAGTTTATCTCTACATTCCATGTCTAGCACTGTGATAGGCCATAGAAAATACCTAACACTTAATAAATATTAAATAATAGTTAATACTTCAATAAATACTCACATAATAATAAGTATTCAATAATATTTTAATACCTAAAACTAGCAAGGGCAATAATTTGGGGCATTTATTTTAGCAGAAAATCTTTTGGTTCATATTAAAATTTATGTAATAACAGTCTAGAGAGCTGTTTTAAGAGCGTCGACTGTGGAGCCAGATTACCTGGGTTTGATTCTTGGTTCCGCCATTTCCTAGCTAAATCGTGTCTAGTCTCCTCTTTCCTTGTAGCTCCTAACGTGCTATGATTAAATAATCATCTGTGAAATTATTTCTTTAACATATAACACACTAGACTCTCCCCATCATGTCTCCAACATCTAGCCCCACTGGACACATAGCATGCCCTCAATACATATTGGATGAATTAATTAAATGATCACTTGATGGAGCTTCCAGCTGTGGGTTTCTAGGCTCCCACCCCAACCATCTGACCAGAATTAAGAACATGAACTTGATCCCAGGCGGAGGTTTCCAGACAGTAAAACACGTAGGCATAAAATCCACAGAGCCGCAGCTTTGCTCTCTGGTGCGGCTCCGGGGTCCCACAGATCCCACGTGTTTTGCACATGGAACCCCATTGACGTCACTGGGAATTCCACGGATGGAACAAATGAAGAGAGAGCAGTAGACGTTTGCAGCATGAAGGTGTCATAAAGCGGTGCTCTGTGACTGTGGGACCAGAACGCGCGCTCCGAAACGTGAAGGGCCAGGAGCGTGCTAACGGCTGGTGGTCTTTGGTTGCCCTTGGGTTGAGAATGTGCTGGGCCCAATTGGCCCCCCAACATTGGGAGCTTGGGTTGGTCCCTTAAGAGCAGCCTGGCCTTGCTTTCCATCCTGCCTCTCCTCCTGGGCTCTGGCCCCGGCCCCCCACTTCCCTCCCACCAGTCCCCAGACAAAAACAAAAGACCCATTACGAAGTTATTAGCTTCGTCTCGCATATCCTGCAGAGTGAGACAACTGCCAACCCCACTTCGACTTAAAATGTCTAACAGATTTGCCCACATCTAATTTCTGTCACTGTGTTTACAGTACGAGGAACCCAGAGAAGAAAGCCGGGGAGGAAAGTAGTAGGGTTGGAGTTGTGGAGGGACAGCGGGAGGGGGCAAAAAATAAATGCCAAACTCCTTCAAAGGGCGACATTCCTCCCCGCGGTTAGCAGGCACTTCCTCTTTCCCCAGCCATCCTGTAATCACGCTCCAGCGTTCACCAGAGGACTGTTTACATCCAACACCATTACCGGCAGAGGAGACAGGCGAAATTAAGGCCTCTGGTCTCTGTTCTCTGAGGCCCCATTACCTTTTCCCTCCCCTTTACCCCCTTTCATCAAACGCCTCCAATATATGAAGGGGTAAAAGCCTTTAATGGGATTTTGAAGATCTTAAAAGCCAGGCGGTTTGTTTAAAAAGGAAAAAGACCAAGAGTGAGGCCGAGCCTGGGCTCCCTGGGTCCGTTTCTTGAAAAAAAAAGGGAGCAAACTTTGTTCTATTTTTTTCCCATCTGCCAAATCGAGTGTTGGGTTTGAGGTTTGTCTTGGATGGACAAGGAGACCACACAGGGCTGCCAACGGACAGCCTCTTCTCCAGCGATGCTGACACTTCCCACCCATGGCACTCCCCAGGCCTGCCACCTACCCTCCGGCACTCTCTTGGCGCTGTCTCCAAGGGCCGAACTGGCACCAACATCTCCATCATGGTTAGCCAAGCCTAACGGTGGCCGAAGGAACAAGAAGAAGGGGAGACAGCCGTCGAGGTCAAAGGAAATATTGCATGTTGGCAGTTTAAGGGAGTAGGTTTTGGTTTCTTCATTCCCCAAGGCTGGGAAAACCCCAGTCATACTTAGCCACAAAATCTGGTTGAGAGAGAGACCGGGTTTTCCAAAGCAATAGTTTTATGTGCTCTTCTCTTTCCATTTCATTGGGCCAGTTTGGCATGGCTGAACTGGCACGGGAAAGCTTGGAGCTTCGTTGGGCCATAGTTGCCGTGGGGAGCCATGTTGGGTTGAAGAGTGATTTATCAGTTACACTGCGTCTGAATGAGACATCGTGTTGAGCTGTGCTGTGTGGAAGACATTGTTGGATCTATGTAATACAAGCGTGGAATACTGGTGTGTAAACTTGTGTTGCCATAGCATTATTTTGATCCCTGGCGCCATGTTGAGCTAAGGTCTTATTTCAAAGGACATGTTGGGGAGCAATGCTCTGTTTGTTCAGGGGCGTCTGATGTCACACCGGAGTGTGGGGTTATGTTGCGAGACCATCAAGGGTTGGTTTTGTTGACCAATGGAACGGACTCTCCGGTATTAAAACCCAGCCTCTCCTCCTGCTGCTACCACGTGGCCTCTCTGCACAGAAGCTGAGGGCTTTCAGGAGATGTGAGATGAAAGTGTACCTCCTAAAAATCCCGAGGGAGATCTCGAGGTCATCAAAGCACAATTACCCAAATGGACAATTGGCTGAACACCAAGTCCAAGTGCCCGGGACTCTTCTGCCTCATGCACTTCAAAGCCATTTCCTAAACTCGCTGGGACTTGGGGTGGAAGTGAGAGCTGGAGGTGACAGAAAGTGACCTCTCCCACAATAGCACAGCTCTCTGCACATCAGCAGGCTCACTTTCCACCCATGCCCAAAGTGACTGGCACAAAGCACCTCATTCTGGGGGGATCAAACATTCCTACATGGCTTTTATAATGGAACCAAGTTGTCCCACCTCCAAAGAGGATAGTAACAATCATTACAATGGCAGCCACCATAATGGCAGGTTCACAATGGGCCCGACACCGGACTAAACCTTGCACGTGCCTCTTCTCATTATCTACTCACAACACCTCTGGTGTAAAGTAGTATTTTGGCTTTGTTTGACTGCTTCATTGAACAATTTGTTCAACGAATATTTTCAGAACTACTACGTTCCAGGCACTGTTCCTGGCACTGGGGATGCAGCAGTGAACAAAACAGATGAAAATCTCTGCTAGCCTGCAGGTTCCAATCTAGTGGAGGGAGAAACTGAATCTCAGAGGAGTTAAGCCTACTGCACACAGCCACGCAGCTGTGAAGAGCAAAGCTCAGACTCAGTCCCAGAATGGCCTGACTCCAAAGCCACAGTTGTACCAACTATACGTGTCCTACCTTTATAAAAGCCACTAATTTGCTCTTTCAGGATGCATTGACTTACTTTGGTCTTCTGGTTTTTTGTTTTCGTTTTTAATATCAGCTACTCAGTCATGGAGGTCTGTTGCTTGGTCATTGCCCATTTGATATAAACACAAATGACACAGTATATAACCTCTGTTTGCGAATCCAGAAAGAGAGGGCTGATGGGTAGGTAGGAAAGAGTAGAGGTTCAGGTCCTTGTTTGGTTACTGCTGGCATCTCTGAGCTCTGAGGGTCACTGCCAGCATGTGAGAAGGAACAAGAGTGAAATCCTGGCTGGCACAATCCACTCCCAGGCCAGAGAGGGCTGTTGTAATGGAAAATGCAGTTCTTTATTTCTAAACTAGGGGCAGTTTGCAGAGGAGGTTAGTTAAGGCTTCCCTTTTTTCTGGGACTGCAGAAGAGAAGAATGGGTTATAAAAAGAGCAAGGAATCCAAGCTTAAGAGACCAGGGTCCAAGTCCCCGTTGTACCTTTTCTGGAGCCTGGGCTGTCACTTGGCCTCTCTGAGACTCAGCTTCCTCATCAGTTAAATGAGAATGCTCTTAACACTTAAGTGACAGAGCTGTGACGAAGAACGTTGTGACAATATTTATGGAAATTGCTTTGCACATTATTAAGAGCTACATGAATATTAAATAGATAGATGCTAGATAGATAGATAGATAGATAGATAGATAGATAGATAGATAGATAGATAGAAGAGATAGGTGGATGGATGGATGGATGGACATATGGATGGATAGGTAGATAGGTAGATAAATGGTTTCATTTTGGTAACCATTGTATCTCCGTTTTATAGTTAAATAAATAAATTGTTCAAGGAGGTAAACCAGCATTCCCATCATCACCAGACCAAACATAAATATAGAAACACTGAGATTCAAGTTTAGAATGGCCACTCTCCAAAACCCATGTTTTCCCCTCGACTTTGTCACCTCATTTGCCCGGAGAACTCCCTAAGTGAAAACCTACTCAACTGGATTTACATTTAAAGACCTAACCAGTCTTTAGGACCCATCTCCTCAAAATAAACAGACCCTCAACCTTCAGCCTCACCACTTACAGAATGGAGCTGGTTGCCTTTCTGAGTGTCTTCCTAGAGTTAGGCAATGGATAAAGTGCCCCTCCTTCTGACCCTCCACCGCCTCCCGTCTCCTGGCCTTCCTCACACAAGGAGGGTTTCTATGTGTTGTGCAGGAAAATTGCTGATGGGGGCGCCCCTCGCTATACCTGGGCTCTGTATTCTAGTCTCCCTAAGTGAGAGACGACATTCTCAACAAGATCATGTTCCGGCATGTGTTGTTTAGACTCCATCTTCAAATTCTGGTTCTGTTCCCCATTCTTCCATTTGTCGAAAGGACTGTCATTCAGCACAGCTTGCTTCTCCCAGACTGTCTCCAGATTCAGACTCCTGGCTTTAGTGCTCAAAATCCTACCTCCTCTACTTAGTGTCTGAGTAACCTTGGAGAGGTCACCCAACTATTCCTTCATCCACCCAGCTGCCCATATCTACAAGTTCCTACAAGTTCCATCTTGAAGTTCCTGTCTCTTTATCTCAACATCTAAGTCCTATCAACCTAACCTCCCAAACGTTCCTCAGATGCATTCGCTTCCCTCCCTTCCCACTGCCACCAGCTCTCACAATCCCTCATCCCTCTCTTGGATGTGGTCATGTGGCTTTCAGTCTTGCTCCCCACTCCATCTCTTCTCCTCATGCAGAAAGAGCAAGCCTTTGAAATATGCATATCCATTCATGCCTCCTCTCACCTCTCAACCAGAATCCTTCAGTGACTCCCTATTGCTATAAGGTAATGGGCCAAAGAGGTGAAGATGTCAGCTCTACAGTGTGGGTTTCTACCAACCTTATGACCTTGGCCAAATGGCTCGACTTCTTTGCACTTTGGTTTTGCAACCCATAACAGCTCAGGGTTGCTGCAAAGGTTAAATGAGTTAATAAATAATGACTACTTGGAAACGTGTCTAATAAACAACAAAAACTCAATAAACATTACCTATTTTATCACCACCATCATTATCATTACTACTACTACTACTACTACTATTATTATTATTATTATTATTATTATTATTTGAATAAAGTCCAAAACACTTAGCATGGAATGTAGGGGCTGGCAAGATCTATTTTTTGCCTACCTGTCCAACCTTACATCTTGTCACACTCTTTACATTCTATGCATCAGCCATTCTGAACTTCTTTGGTCTTTAGATTCAACATAGGAACAAAGATTTATGCATAAAGATGGTCATCACACTGGTGTTTATAATAAGAGAGGTTTTTTTTTAAACTAAATATCCATCAGTTATAAATAGTTAAGTAAAATCATGGCGGAATCAACTATTTCAAAATCATTTTGAATTATGACTAGTGAATATTTAATGACAAGAGAAAATGCTCATGACATGACAGTATATGAAAAATGACTCAAAATTCTATCTACAGTATTATCTCAACCTGAAGGAAATAAATCGAAATGTTTAACAGTGGCTATTTCTGTACTTAGATTACAGGTGATAATTTTTCTTTATACTTGGCCTCTTTTCCAATTTTATAGAGTCAGCATGTACGCCTTTCATAATGGACAGATGGGGGAAGAAGGAAGGAAGGAAGAGAGAAGGGAGAGATAGAAAGAGAGACTTGTCTCCTTTTTTTCTTTCAAATTTAAATGTTCTAGTATTAAAAGTTAATTTCATCCAAATTCACTCTCCACCCGCAACCTGCACACATATAATTGCCACCATATCCCCTACCCTCCTCTATTAAAACAACATTTTCACTTCTGGTGTTAAATAAATGAACGGAAAA
>NW_024343733.1:1936582-1981488 GCF_902729225.1 Pteropus medius | reverse complement strand
GTGTGTGTGTGTGTGAGAGACAGAGAGAGACAGAGAGACACAGAGAGACAGAGATAGAGACAGAGACAGAGACAAAGAAAAAGAGAAAATAAAAGGACAAAGCATACTATGTTTTTCTTTTCAAAGCAACTTTGATACCCCCCTTGCGCCAGTAAGTTATGACTTCCTCCCAACTTGCTTCCTTGGTGGGAACAGCAGTTCCCAAGCCAACTGGAATGACGGGAGGGGGGATGGGTGTGAGAGTCATTTGATGGTTTGTCAAGATAGGCACTCCAGCACCTCATTCTTTTAAAAATGTTTTTAGATAAAAAAAAAGCTTTGCTGCTTCAACAAAAAGAGGTACCAATATTCTTACAGAGAAGTAAAAAAACTTCATACCAAAGGATAGAGGATAACATTGCTAATATATATCATTACGAACCCTAATGAATGAAAATATTCACATTTTTCTGTGATTTTATGCTTGGTTATGAAGCGTTTCAAGAGGAAGAAATGAAAGAGACAAGCACTGTGGCTGGCACTGTTACTCTGACATTACAAATAACTGTATTTATGATGGTATTATACAGTTCATATATTTCTCTATAATAGTGCCAATAAAAAGATGGCATTTTCCCAGAGTCTGCTCTCTGCCCGTGTTTTATGTCTTACTTTTCTCAAGGGTCTGTGTGCTCTTAAGCAAAAAAGCTAATTTTTCACAGCATTAGAGGGGAAGGAAAGTTGGCTTTCTGTCTCTCTAGCACCCGATCGCTATTTTCCAGTGAGTCCTCATAAAGGCAAAATCTTGCTCTTTTTCTTTAAAGGGAAATGCCACACACACGCACCCGTTACTAACAGCTCACGTTTCTCAGAGGTCTCACTACCTAGCCAGGACCTGGGTTTTGTTTATGTTCCTTCAATTTACCTTCATGACAAACAGGAGACAGGCACCCTGGTGGTGTCCACTTGGGGGATGAAAAGACTGAGATTCTTAGAGAGTAAGTTCCCCACAAAACACCCACAAAGTCAATGCTGCAGACAACATTCTTGCTTTTCTCTCCTTTGCTCGCTGTTAAGGCTGTCACTGCTCCTGGTGGGTGACTACCCCAGCTGGCAGCATAGCTTCAGGCTCCGAGCCTTTAACCAGGCACACATGCTCTTTCTGGATGGGATGGAAAGGCCAGTTAACGTCTATCCAGAACACTTCTTGGAGTCTTCTTCCATGGGTCTAGCTGTGTGACCTTGAATAAGTAACTTACCCCACCTGATTATCAGGGGTTTTTTTTTCAATCTATAAAAGGGAAATCTCGTAGATTAATATGGGTACAGAATGTGAGCTTAAGAAATATGACTCATTCATTTTCAATAATATTCACTAACCCTCTGTTAGGTGGCTGGCGAGATGCTGGGTGCCGAGCAAACAGCAGTACCAATGACAGAGCCCCAACTCTCATGGAGCACAGAGTCTGGCGTGAGAGACGAACACACAAATCAACCCACCCAACTGACTCTGGTCGCTTCTTTGACGTCAGTGCCATATTGTAATCTCTAAGACTCTGACCAGCATCTAAACACTAACAAGCAAAATAATTTCCAAGCTACCTAGAAACATTTCATCCTAAATACTCTTTTCTAAAACAAAACAAACAAACGAATGAACAAAAAAAAAAACTCATAGAAATCCGCAGGGCTTCCGATGGGCAATTTAAAGAATAAATCATGGATACAGGAATCTAACATACCTTTGGGCTATCATAAAAAGATTATCATGTCAACAAACTACTCCTCCTGTTGATTGATAGCTTTTATAAAAACTGTGCACCTGTATAGTCTATGCACCAATCAGCAAAACTGAAATGTAGGGAGGCTCATCTGAGCCTTGAATGACGGCCAGGTAGCAAGAAAAAAAATATTTTTAAGTACTCAGCAAGACCATGCTCTTTAGGATACTGCAGACTCTCTCCACCTTCAAGTCTCCGTGACTCTACTGCGTACTTAATACAGGGTCCCTCGACCCAGCACCATTAACATTTGGGGACAGATAATTCTTCATTGTAGGGCTGTCCTGTGTATTGTAGAATGTTTAGAAGCATCCCGCATCCCCTAGACACCAGTAGCATACTCTCCCTTTGATGACGGCCAATAATGTCTCCAGGCAGCGCCAAATGTCCCCTGGGGAGTAGAGAGGGCTGTCAAAATCACCCCCAGGTGAGACCCGTTGACCTAAGACTGAAGGCATATCTACATTTTGAAGAAGTTAAAGATCACCTTAGGATGTAGTGCAGGCTGGCCTGGTCCCTTCTCAGATACCTTTTCTTTATTCAGTCAGAGATTAGGAAGGAAGTCATCAAATCATTCATTCATTCATTCACTCACTTGTCACTACCTCACTTCAGCATATACTGATGGATAGTTTATTGACGGCAATACTCAGGCATGCCCTGGTATGTAACAACTGAGTACTTTAAACAAATTAAAAAAAAAAAAAAGATCAATAAATGCTTTTAAGGACATGATCTGAACTGCCAAAGCAGATCAGAACACTTGACTTCTTACCTTGACCTTCCCACTATTTCTCGAGCCAGTCACTTCTCTCTAGGACTCAGTTTCATCGCCTGTAAAATGGACTTGATGTGTGTTTCCTAACTAACAGTTATCCTAATTTTCATCATTTTTGCCATACTCACTATCTGTGTAATCATTTTACTATATTTTTTCTTAAATTAACTCTTTTTATTTACTTACTGTCACAAGGAAATTATCATGACGATATAGATAAGCCAGTGTCATACTCACATAGAAATATAGTGAAATCAAAACAAAGCTATTAAATTCTATCTATTCACCGTTGTCAGTGGCAGCTTGTAAATACGATGTGTGCTGTCTCCATACTACCAGGTGGAAAAAAGAAATCATTCGAGAAGCGTTACAGACACACCAGGACCAAGCTGAGACTTTCTCCGTGCCAGCGAGACTTGAAAGAGGCTTGCAAAAGGGAAAAACTGTCACCATGTGATTCAGAACTATTTCTTTTCATGTTCCCAGATGATCTCGAATCTCCCGCATCTACCAGCGGCATGCACGCCATCTTTGGGGAATCACAGGACCAGCTGTGCCAATCTAGTTCTTAATGCTTTCTTTCATTGGCCTAGCTGTGTGGCCTCGTGCAAATGACTTAACCTCGGTTCTTTCATCTATAGAATGGAAATACCATAGCTGACCCTCAGGGCAATTGTGAGTAGTCAATAAGATACGTGACCTTACTTTGATTTCTAAGGTTCTTCTTTAAATCTTACATCCTAGAAAAAAACGAGACCCTCGATGGCCTTCGAGTCGTCCTTAGAAGGTGGCATAGCAAAACAAAACAAAATAAAAAGTCTTTGGAGTTGCTACGGTCAGAATGTTTGTGTCCCCCTAGAACTCATATGTTGAAACCTACCTACCAACATGACGGTATTTGGAGGTGGGGGGCTTTGGGTGATTAGATCGTGAGGATGGAGCCCTCATGAGCAGGATTAGTGCCTTTATGAAACAAGACGTCACAGAGCTCCCTCGCCCCCTCCATCATGTGAGGATGCAGAGAGAAGACGTCCATCCGCGAACCAGGAAGTGAGTCCTCAACAGACTCTGAATCTGCCGGTGACTTGATTTCGGACTTTCCAGGCTCCAGAACCGTGAGAAATAAATTTCTGTTGTTTATAAGGCGCTCACTTTGATATGCTGTGAGAGCAGCCTGCGTCAACTGAGGCAGGAGTTCACCGCCTTTAAGCTAGATGGTCTTAGCCAATCACTTAGACCTCTGAGCCTCGGTGTTCTTGAACATGACGTGGGAATCGGAAAGACTATCCTGTCTTGCCCTTGTCCTAAAAATCACATGGAACGATGAGGGTTTTTTTTTTTAAAACCTTCCAGGTGAGGGATACACATATTGGTACTGATTTCAGAGCTCCTGGGAATTAACTGCATCTTTTCACATATTCTCAGTCGTACCCAGGCGGGTAATGGGGGAGTGAGAGATGGAATGCTCTGGAGCTGCTGATGCTAAGGGAGCAGCTACAAAAGAAATACATTGGAAGGAGGTACAAATGTTTGGAAATGGGATAAGAGTTTTGTAAGGAAATCAGAGGGGCCAAGATTGGGGGTTTTGGGATGGGGGGAGAAGAAATGGAAGAAGGTGTCAGGAGTGAGGAAGGGGTGACTTCGCAAACTTGCCCTCTGGCACAAGGATCCTTGGCAAGCTTTGCAATTTTGAGGTTCAAGTTTGTTTATTCTTGGCAAAATGCAACCGCCCGTTTCTAAGAGAGAAGTCTTTAAAAGGCTTATAAAATCTACTCAAAAGGCTTTCTGGACATCAAATAGCTCATAAAAAGGAACATTTTGATGAGTTAAGTGTAAATGAATCAGAAACATACGGATTCCATTTTGCCTAATCTGCCCGTGGATTTAGAAAGGCAGAGGACAACTGCTCACAGCCACATTCTTCAGGGGCTCTGTAGAGCCCCAAACCTTTGAAAGCCCTTGGCAACGTTAGGCAAATCCTGTACAAAACTCTGTGCTGAACTTCGGTCTCCAAAAAAGGCTCCCATGGGAGGATTCATTCTGAGTGACAAAGGGAAGGAAAGGGATGTTTACTACGATGAGCTAGGACCTTTGCACTTCACAGCTACCATCTGCTGATCCCCGCCGGAGGGGGACACACTTTATGTCATCCGAGAGAGAGAAGCGTACTTTGGATGGCGACACCAAAAAAACAAGGTACTCATCCCAGCCCCCCCAAGGACCAGCTTCGTGAACCTGGCTGAGCTAACGTAATATCCCCAGGCCTAAGTTTCCCCATCTGTAAAATGGAGTTGGCAGGATCCCCTAGGTGGACTTGTAGAAAGGATTAGATTTTAAAATGGTTGTAAAACATCTCATACAGCGCTCGGCACATAATAAGTACTCGGTCAAAACTGGCCATGATTATGATACACAAACCTTGTGGAGTGGGCACTACTCTTAGTTCCATTTTAAAGTCAAAGAACTGAGTCCAGGAATGACTCAGAGACTCACTCCAGGTCCCATATCCACTGGAGTAATAGACCCATGATTTTGACTGTGAGCCTTACAGCAGCCACAGCCAAAGGTCTTGTGGCTACACGCTACTACTTTCCCGAAGAACTACCTCCTAGACCTGGAATTAATTTCCCAGTCAGCCAGGCACTGAGAGTCTCACTCCAGCCTGACGCCGGTGGCTAGAGGTAAGGCCCTTCTCCAGGACTTCTGAGGACTTTCTGATGTCAAGACAGAGCTAGCCCCATACCGCCATCAGAGGTGTCGAGAGATCTCCCTGACTCCAAAGTTTTGTTTTCTTGGTGTGATGGGTTAATGGAATTATAGGGAAAAAGCCAAAGAAGAAAGGAGGGAGAGAAATTTGAAATCACATCACATTTTCTGTACACCGTTTCTCTGACTGATGCTATATATAATGCGGCTGTAAAACGACATGAAGCAAAATCTAGAGTAGAAAAAAAATTTTTAAGTATATGTAAATTGGCCAGGTGGATAATACTCAGCATGTCGGGCATGTTTTTACACATGATTTTATCAAAGGGGATAATTACAGCATATGGAAAGCAGTACATATTGTTTCCATATGAGAGATAAAGAGAGTGTTATAAGTGATTAAAGGGACTTAAGGGTGTGGAATGTTCTTGTAATGAGAACTGTTCACGTCTTAGAATTGAATGTTTTTGAGCAAGAATTGCAGAAGTCTTTCTAGTATTATAGAGAAAAGGCTTCCAAACTTCTTTGCAAGTTTGGTCAGACTCAAAAACTTCAATAGTGTTACTAGGGCAGCCTCCCTTCATTTCCTGACTTTATTTGGTCCAGGAATGGCTTGAGAAGGTCTTCGCACCTGGATCCTTCACCAGTGGACCCCACAGCAAAACAGCTGATGAGGTCAAGAAAGCCTGGAGCCCAACGACAAAAAGGCAAATGAACCAATTTACAATTGCGTGAGGGACTTAAATAGACATTTCTCCAAAGAAGATCTACAAATACCCAACCAGCACATAAAAAGATGCTCATCATCATTAGTCATTAGGGAAATGCAAATCAAAACCACAATGAGATACCACTTTACACCTATGAGGATGGTTAGAACCAAGAAAATGAACATTTAAAAGCATGGGCGAAGACGTAGAGAAATGGTAACCTTGTATGTTGCTGGTCGGAATGTAAAATGGTTCAGTGACTCTAGACAACCATCTGGCAGTTTCCCAAAAAGTTAAACATAGAGTCACCATATGACCTTGCAAAGGAGTCTTGGTATATCTTGGTATATACCCCAAAGATTTGAAAACAGATACTCCAGTGGATACTTGTATGATACCAATGTCCTTAGCAGCAAAATTTACAATAGGCAAAAGGCGAAAATAACCCAGGTGTCCATCAACAGATGAATGGATAAACAATGCAATGTATCCATACAATGGAATATTACTCAGCCATTAAAAGGGGTGACGTACTGACACATGCTACAACATGGGCGTGCCTCAAAAACATGATGCTAAGTGAAAGAAACCAGACACAGAAGGTCCCATATTACAGGATACCATTTATATGAAATGTCCAGAATAGGCAAATCCATAGAGACAAGGAACCAATTAGTGATTGTCAGGGGCTGGGAGTAAGGAGTGGGGGTCGTAAGGCAGGGTGTAATGGGGGAGAAACAGCTTAACGGGAATGGGGTTTCTCTTTGGAGCGATGAATATGTTTTGAAACTGGATGGGGTATTGGTTACACAACGTTATAAGTACCCTAAGTGAATTATATATTTTTAAATGGTTAATTCTACATATGTAAGTCAAATCAATATGCTGTGTACCTTAAATTCATATAATATAGTATGTCAATTATATATCAATAAAACTGGGAAAAAAATTTAATGGTTAATTTTATGTTATGTGAATTTCACCCCCGATAAATAAATAAATAAAAGACTGGAGCCCGCTATCCTCCCCTCCAACTGACACAGACAACAGAAAGGTGGTTACCTGAGGGAAAGGTGGGGAGGGGAGGAGGTAAATTAAGGGTAAAAATACAAAAGGTAAATAAAAGTAAATGTATGGTAACCACAATGTATGAACCAATGTAAATGTATGAACCACAATGCAATATATGTATGACGTATTGTTGAATTGTACACTTGAAACCTATATAATTTTATTAACCAATGTCACCCCAATAAACTAAACTAAAATAAAATAAAATAAAAAAGAACACTTGACCATGCATTAAAAGAGCTTGGCCTCTAGCTCAATGCCAATAGCTGTAGTTTCCTTAGAGTCAGCCTCCCACGAACTGTAATTCCTCTCTTGGAACTAAGTTGGATGAACCATAATGGTGAATAACCAAACCGGCTAGCTTCTTGGAAAGGTTTGAACACAATATGGCTCTACGAGACCTGGATTTTCACAACCATTTTTTCTTAAAATATTTCCTGTGTTATCCCCTAGAAAAGTAATGCTGACAGATATAGAGGGAGCTGGGCATTCAGATCTTCGTCAGTCTTGGTTGCTAAGCAACTTGGCTCGATTGACTAGGACATTGACATCTATTAAGAACTGCGGGTCCTTCCAGCTTTGGAGGTCACCTTACTATTATTATAGTAATAATTATAGATTCAAATCTTCCTTTGCTCCTTACTGACTCTGTGCCCCTGGACAAGCCATTATCTCAGTTTTCCCATCTGTAAGATGGAGATAACTATATCTCAAGATGTTATCATGGAGGTCACATAGTGTTTATACAGGAGTTGCTCAAATAATTCTATGCCTTTTCCTTCCCCACTATCCTGGCCTGGTCTGGGAGGTTTAAAATGGGGATAATGATGTCCAACAGGGAACAAGACATAATCTCATCATAGACAATTTGGACGATGCAAATAAAGTAAAAGATTTAAAGAGATAATAGTCACCCATAACTGCATCATCTAGGGAAAACTGACCAATAACATTTTGGTAAATGTCTTTTTAAACATTATATTTCATACCCTATCATATAAATATATAAATATACATTTACAAGAGTAAGATCATATTAATACATCCATGAAACTCGCTTTTTAATTTCCTTATTGTATATTTATTACCTAATACAGCATAAACATCTGTCTATGTCAGTCCACTTAGATGCACGCAGTGTCTGGGAATAGTAAGTACTCAACAAATATTTGCAAAAAAAAAAGGAATGACGGAAAGGAGGAAGGAAGGAGAAAGGGAGGGAGATAGAGAGGACAGAAAAAAGAAAAGAGGGAGGGAGAAAGGGTAGGATGAGGAAATAATTTTTAACATCTGTTTAACCTTCCAGGGCATAAATATAGCTCAATTTCTGAACCAATCTTCTCCTGTTGATGTTTAAGTTGTTTCCAGCTTTTTACTGCCATCAACAACGCTGCAGTGACCCCTCTGTCCTCACTCCGAGCACTTCTCCGATCATATCCTCAGGATAAACTCCCAGAAGTGAAATCTCTGAGCCAAAAGGTTTGCATATTTTTAAGGAACTTGTCCTCCAGAAAACTTTATGGATTTGCCCTCCTTTTCAGCAGTATTGGGGATGCTGGGTTTCCCTCACAGACGTGAATAAAATATCGCTTTAAAAAAAAAAAAGAAATCGGAGGCACCCAGGATCAGCTTACTGAGCATCTCTAGGTTTCCAAAAGGTCGCTTTATTTCACGGAGTCATACGAACATCTTTTCCTACCTGCACGTTGGAAAACTTATTCTTCTGACCCGCCCTGCTCTTTGGGACATTTCCAAAGTGAACCAACTCAGACTTCAAGAAATGAGACCAGTTGACTGGAGAAAATCTTTTCCATTTCTGGTTTTGGTGTTACTGAAAGACCTGCCCCAGATGAGATGCTTTCTTCTCTCTACAAAATTAAGAGGTGTAAAAAGATTCCCAGCACCGACTGCCAGGCCCTGTCATAAGCCATTGGTTTTAATATTGGTTTGGCAGCTCCAATAATGATTTCTTTTTTAAAAGCGCAGGACTTGGAAGCCAACTTCAGAATGTGGCCATGAACCTGGCCATGAACCTGACTATGAACCCAGCTGTGAACCTGGCCATGAACCTGACTCTGAACCCAGCTATGAACCTTCCCTGAGCTATGATTGTTAACAACACTTCACACATCCCTACCATCTTTCAGCCAAGACCCCTTTCCATGGCCATTACTTCTATCTCTCCATCCTCCTACAAGGAAACCCTCAAGGTTCCCAAATTATAATGTAAAATATAATATAAAATATAATGGAAAAGAAACGCCAAAGGTGAGGCATGCCCCGCCTACAGATGCACTGTAATAATACCGATAAAAATGTGCGCTTAGTCACTGATGTCCTTTTGAATCTCTCCACGTAGGAGAAAAACTGTCTTTCTCAGAATAAATAAAAACAACCTCCTCCTTCCTGTATTAGAGGGGAAAAAAAAAAAAAACGGAAAGGAAAGGAAAGAAAAAAAAGTCAAGCAAAATGTTGCTTCCTGGGTAGGTTTATAAGGGCAGCTCTTCAGACCCTATGGCCCATTTAGTCTCAGTTATTTTCCTTCCGTAGTTGGCCTTGTCCTCCATTAATTGGTACATCAGCCCATGTATTTACCTACTATTCATTATCTACACCTGAAAGGGCAGGAGCAGAAGAGAACTTGGGCCTTTGTTATTCAAGGTACCTGCTGAAGAAGCTGCGCTGCCTTTCTATCCAGTTCTTCCCTCCCACCCCTTCACCCCCAACCCTTGCCTAACCCTCCTTGCAGCCGTCTAGCCAATGAGAAATTGCGCACTCCAAGGAACAAGAAAAAGGCCACTTATCCACGCAATGAAGAACCAGCAGAGAAGATCCAGGTGAGCCCCTCCTTACCTAGACCCAAGGAAGGGGTGAGTGGGCGATGGAATTGTCAGAAAATGCCTGAAGAGTCTTTGAAGTATTCCCCATCTTCCTTAAGAGACCTGGCGTATGCTGTGTCTCAGGCTAGGGGAACCTGATAGCTACAGGTAGTATGATCTGGCCAGGTGCTCATGACCTCAATTTTCATCTCATTTTACAGAGGAAAAAACTGAGGTTTAGGAAGATTAAAGAACGTACTCAAATTTCACAGCAAACAAGTGGCAGAGCCAGAATTTCAAGCCAGACAGTCCCTAACCCACAGCCTCTGTTCTCGAGGTACAGGATCCAATATGGTAGCCACCAGCCATTGGTAAATGATGTAAAATACCTTTCAAAACTTTTTTCATCTGTATATTTTATCTTTTTCTACTGGTTTTATACTTTTATGTTGAGTCAAAATGGTATTTTTGTTATATTGGGTGACGCAAAATATATTAAAATGAAAGTCACCTGTTTCTTTTTTCCTTTTTTTAAAACGTGGCCACCATAAAATTTAAAATTGCATATATGGCTCACATGTTTCTATGGGACCATGCTGATCTAGACTCTTGTTACTCAGAGAGTGGCCTGTGGAGCAGAGGCACCGCCTGGGAGTTGTTGATAAATGCAAGCTCTCAGGCTCCACCCCAGACCTACTAAAACAGAATTTGCATCTTTTTAAATTTATTTTTTTTAATTTTATTAAATTTATTGGAGGTGACATTGATTAATAAATTCTGTAGGTTTCAAGTGTACAATTCTAGAATTCGTCATCTGTATATTGCATTGCGTTCACCACCCGAAGTCAAATCTTCCATCACCATATATTTGACCCCCTTTATCCTTTGCAGAATAGTCACAGATGAAGGTCAAAACAAGATCACATGCAAACCAGAGTGCAATTTAATGTTTATGTGCAACAAATTAACACACTGACCCCCCCCTCTCCCCCTACCAGGAGCAACAAAGCAATGTCACTGCGCTATTTCCAAGGCAATTAAAGGATTTCTGAAAAATAAAAAGATGTGTATGTATGGCTCTCAATGAGGGATGTGTCCCAAGCACAGTACATAAATTTCAAGTTGTGTGACAACTGCCACCTCCTTTCAGCGCTGTTGGGACATTTCAGTGTGAGGAGGTACAAGTATTTGGGGATAACTTCAAACATGTAAATTTGAAAACTTTCATAAACATGAGGCTGGGATGAAATAGTGCCTCAAGCATCTACTTGAAGCCAAGCCTTACCGGACAAGAAAAAAGCAGGGAACAGGGCAGGCTTCTGAGCTCACAGACACCCCAAGTCCTGGGGAGATCCACGGGTACCACAAAGCAAGAGGCAACGCAGGATGCTGTAATGGGGGAAGTCTGTGCGGGGCCAGCACGGAAGAGAGATGATGGCAGACCAGAGAAAGAGGCAACTCCCAGCCCAGAAAGCCATCCCCATCTCCACCCGGCAGTCTCAGGGAACCTGATTCTGCAACCTCCATGGGCTGTGCAAGCTCCAGGTGCCCTGTAGCTGGACACTCTCACCGTCTGAAGGCATGAGGAGTCACAACACCCAGGGAAGAGGCCTTCGGGGAGGCGAACCCGGACAATTGTGCAGCCCAGTGACTCAGCGACCATCTTGCCAAGACACAGGCTTCCTCCCTAAGAACCGAGACCCCCATGCGTCCCAACACACCCGCGTCAACAGAGTCAGACGTATTAGAGCGAAGTTTTGTTCCCCAGAGCCTCTTGTCTCAGCAAAGCCAACTAATTCAGATTTAACCTCCCTCTTAATAGGCCGCGTTGCTGAGCCTTCTAATTAATGCCACATGTTTCCCTCAGCTGTCATCCTGAATAAATGTTTACAAAGCTATTAACGTACTGTATTTGTAAACCGGGACCGCTCGGCTTTGGGGACTCATGTGGTATGCATTTTCTCCTCAAAGATGGAAAAGGCTTAGCAATAATAAATACATTGTTTTGCAGGGATGGGAGCAAGGCGTTGCCTGAAAAAAAAAATTTATTGCGAGCTTCCTGAGACAGCATGGCTGTGTGTGCGTGAGGAATCCGTGCTTTTCCCGGGGTTCAGAAGAGCTGCAAGGGGCCGGATTTAGCCCCGGTGGGAGCTTTAAGTGGAAGAACTTTCCAGCGCCAGAAAAAAAAAAAAAAAAATACTGGTTTGAGATCTGGAGATCTGGGCTCTGGTTCCAGCCCCTTCACTCACCAGCTGTGTGACATCGGGCAAGTCAACTTTCTTCTCAGGAACTCAGTTTTTCCTTCTGGAAAATGGGAAGTTGAGATCTCCAAGGACTTGCCACCTCGGATCTAGGATTCTCGTCCAATTTCTCCTCTGCTCCAGCCTCCATAGGACAGCTGCAATGGTCTTGCACAAACTGGCCAAAGGAACTCCACGGCCCTAAAGATAAAAGTCCTAACATCTTACCATGAGACTCCAGACTCAGCATAATCTTCTCCACTTACTTCTCCAGCCCCTGCTGGAGCTCTAATCATTCCTGCTTCATACGCTAGCCACGTTACAATTATTGTCACTTGCCTTAAAAGGAGCCCTGCTCCGTCTCACTTCTAAGCCTTTGCTTCTGCTGGGTTCTCTACCAGGGGCACCCTCTTTGCCTCAATTCCCTTTGGCCCAGCCTATGTCTACACATCGTTCATGTCTCCTCTTATATATTGCTCTCTCTTAGAAGCCTTTCTGGAACTATCAGTCCTGGAACAGATTCCCTTCACGAGCGCACACACAGCATCCTAAACATCTCCTGTTTTGGGGACAGTGTTGTATTTGCGTCTTTCTGGGTTCACCCACTAGAGTGTAAACTCCAAAGGAGCAGGGACGATGTCTCTTTGATTCGACACTATATCTCCGGTGCCTAACAAGCAGGGAATACTTTCAATCAGTGTTGCTAAATGAATGTCACGTGAAAGGTGACAGAGGCAAGTTACCAGCAGAAAGGAGATGGCAGGAATCTCTTAGATGCTTTTCGGCTCCAGGAATTGTGGCCCAAACACGATCATCTGCAGTGTTTTTCCCATTTCTCTCAGTATTCATAGTAATGGGCTCAGAGAGGTTAAGCAACTTTGCCAATATCATACAGCTAGTCTGGGAAAGGAGCTGGGATTGGAATCGGAGACCTCCAGCTTCTAAAATCCCAAACTTTTAACTATTGTGATATTCAATCCCTTAGCAGTGCCACCAAGAGCATTGCCGCCACCACCATCCTTGTCAAGTCCTGGCACCCATATACACCCACACACCCACCCACCTAAGTCCTGGCACCCATACACACCCACCCACCCACCTAAGTCTGTGGCCTGATACAGCATACTTGCTGATACAAATGTCTTTAGCTCTACTTCAGTTCTTTTCCATGTGTTTGTCACAGGGTTACCTAGGATATGCTAGGCAGGACTCTGGGTGTAAGCGACAGAAAGGCAACTCGAACTAAAATGAATCAAAAAGGGAATATGGAGGAATAGTATAACAACAAACCACAGAAAGAACAAGGGTGAAAGTGGCCTTAGAGATGCCCAGAATCCAGGACCAGACCTGGCAGTCCTCCGTCTCCATCTTCTTTCAAAGCTAGCTCCCACCAAGAAACTAGAATTATAGCTGCACTTGAAGGAACAAGAAATTCGTCCCTACTAGCTCTGTTGCAAAAATCCTAGGGAAGCAATTTGATTGGCCAAGCACTTTGATTTGGGCCACAATTCCTGGAGCTGAAAAGCATCTAAGAGATTCCTGCCATCTCCTTTCTGCTGGTCACATGAGCATGCCTGGACCAATCACCGTGGCCAGGGGTGAAATACTGTGATTGGCTGTTCCTGCCAGAGCCCAAATGTTTGAGGTGAGGGCGGACAATTTCCAAAAGGCAGGGCACAGAGATGTTTCTAGAAGAGGGGGTGTGAGCAGAGCAAAACACCAGTTGTTCACGACATAGGTCCCTGGGCTCAGGGTGGGGTACAGCCCTCGTTCTGGTGTTCACTGTTTGATTAATAAGAGAGACAAGTCAGCACACAACTAAAATCCAGTGTGTAACTGCTACCACGGATGAAAGCAGAAACGGAGTTTGTTTCTAACTGAACTCTGCAGAGCGGTGTCCATGTGAAGTGGCAGAAGACAAGCAAGGTTAGGGGGAGTCTACAGAGCAATGCGAGAACTGTGATCGGTCTGGCTCACTGTCATGTCAACAGTGCCTAAGACAGTGCCTGGCACATAACAGGTGCTCAATAAATGTTCGTTGACGGAATAAGTCATGGACGAAAGCAATGCATCATGGCCAAGGATAGGAAAGCATCCTTGCTTTCTTACAAGGTTCCAGAGTTAGACAAGCATAGACTCAAATCACAATTTCAGCACCTACAAGGTGTGCAAATTAGGCAAGTTCATTCATCCAACGCGACATGAGTTTCAGCCTCTACGAATGGAAAATAACATACCTACCTTCTGCTGTTGAGAATGGGATTAAATAACCTCTCCAAAGCACTTGGGATGGTCCTGGGACACTATGACTGTCCCATCTGTGGCGAAGGATAAATGACATTTTTAACAAATGTCATTTTATCATTAGGGTCTCCAAGCTTGAATCTTCATTAAATCGCAGTTACGTATTTTACCAGTTTCGGCTCAACTCTCAGAGAGCAAGAAAAAAAAAATCACAATGAAGATTTTTGTAAGAGCTCGTTTCCATTACAACAAAACACGATTTTTCTGCAGAATTGAAAGCAGCTTTAACTGGTCTCATTCTCAGCAGCAGAAACTATTGTTACTGACCTCACCGGAGCTGGCTCTGCTAGGGGTATCTTCGGGCTGCCGGCTTGGCTGTCTCTATTCAAAAATGAGTGTGAAATACCAACCCTGTTGAAATAGCAACGCTTCTAAAATTGTTGCTGAGGTCCTAGAACACAAAACCCAAGGAAAATATAGGGTCCCCTGACACGTTGCTCTCAGCAATACATAAGCTCGGCATTTTGATCCGTGGAGCCAGGAGCCCGAATTTTTTCACAGATATTGGCAAATACCCGAAGGTAGCACAGCGACAGCCAAGCAGAAAAGAACACTGAAACTATTGAGGGCCCTATAAATCCACATGAAAATTTTTTCCTGTATTTTTTAAGATTCATCCTTTCTGCCTCCCCCATCCCTTTCTGTTCCTCTAGTTCTCTCTATCCCTCCCTCTTTCCATGACAATAGAAGGGAAATATTTAACCACAGAGAACTCATCGCCAAACAGACAAATGCGTTACTACTCCCAGTTCTGCTTTAGAAAACATCCCTCTCTTATATTCGTCCTGGTCCCTCTGGAAAATGTCTCCTAGCTCTCCTGGGCTTGGGATTCCTGGTTAGAGGCTTGGTGAGGCCAGGGGTTCTTTCGGCTGCATGATGACCACCTCACGTCTAGCCTTTCAATTCCTGGGTGCCCCTCAAATGTTGAGGGGGTGCAGATCCCCAATGTCCTTTGCTCTAGGAATCTGAGCTGAGCTGGCTAATCAGTCCTAATTAACACAGCACATCCTAAAGTCTGGACCAGCACCAGCTTCATGAGCGTGCGACTGCGTTTCACTCTGAAGGGCCCTGGGCTTGGTTTAGTGCTTGCTCCGCTATCGCTGTCAAAATCCTAAGTCATTTTTGAACGAGAGGCCCCGCATTTTCATTTTGTACATTTCACATTTCATCGTGCACCAGGCTCACAAATTATGTGGCTAATCCTACCTGAGACACATACCACTCGCTGTACACAAAATAATTTTAGGTGCTACACAGTCAAATCTTTTCTCAAGTAGTTACATATGTATTTCTATACATGTTAAAACAAGCATGGAATTAGGTCAGCACCTCCCCGCTTTTGTGTTAGTATCACTTAGGAGGGGGTTACATTTATTTAGGAAAAAAGTAAATTCATTTAAAGAAAAGTAAGAGGTGAATTCACTGCAGATGCTACTCAACTGTGGCCAAAGAATAAAAAGGAGGGAAGCAAATGGATAAACGAGATTCGAGAACGGCCACCTTAACGAACCTTCCAAAACTTTCTCCCCACCACGACTAAATCTTTAATCCGAAAATGTTACCCTCACCATCCAGCCACACGGCCTGGAGGTTTCGCACCACTGCTTCTCAGAAGGTACTCAGAGGCACTCTGTGCCTTTGGACAAGTCCCATCATCCCTTGCGCCTCAGTTTGTCATCTGTAAAATGGGCCAGCTCTTTCATCCTAGGAATCTGAGATTCTCCTGAATTAAACCAATGGTTTGGAAATGCTGGTCATCACACTGGCTGCATCTGAACCACTGGAGGAGGTCATAAAAAATGCCCTGTCCCCTGTCGAGCCTTGGAGATTCTGATTCAGCAGGTCAAGTGTAGATTCAATAGGTCGAGAGTAGAGCCTAGAGATATTTGTAACTACCCTCCTCCATGATTTTTCTTAGCAGCCAGCTGAGGTATTGAAAACCACTCGTTAATCATTCAACAAACACCAAGTATCCCCTCTGTGCCTTGCACAGTGCAGAGTACCAGAGAATTATAAGATCTCTGTCCCCTGGGATCCAGCAATTTCTGATTGCAAGAAGACATTGAACTTGAGATCATATCAACTTCCTGTGTACCAACTACTATTCAAAGAGTTGTATGTATAGTAACTGTGGCACACTGGATTTTCAAATAAATGACCACAGCAAGGTCACTCCCCCACCAACCAACGGCATCTTTCTGCTCCCCTGGAATCTGGCAGAGTTGTGTGACTTTTTTGATGAGCAGAAAGCAACAGGAATGACCTTCTGTGACCTCCAGGTGACGTCATAAAAAGGAATAAATATTTCTTCCACCTGACTTTCTCTCTGTTGGGAGGCTCACCCTTGGAATCTAGCCACCATTTTGTAAGGAAGCCAAGTAGCCACATGGAGATGACACGAGTAGGTGCTCTGGTCATCTGACCCAGCGAAGACCTCACCAGTCACCAGACATGAGCGGGCAAGCCTCCAGATGCTTACAGCACTGAACCGTCCAGCTGGGTGACTGCTCCAGCTGTCACCAAGTGGAGAATAGAGGTTGTCCCCATTGAGCCCTACCCAAGCTGCAAATGTATGAGTGCAGTAAATGTAACTCGCTATTTTAACCCACTAAGATTCAAGGTGATTTGTTACACAGCAATAGATAACCATAACATGAACCCATGGAAGCTTGACAACCCTACAAGAAAATTTCCCCCTTTTTGCAGATGAGAAAACACAGGCTTAACAGGGTGAAGCCATTTGTCCGACATCACCGAGATCACAAGCAATACGGCCAGAATTTGAACCAGAGTCTGTGCAACCTCAGAATCCATTCTCTTCATTGATTTGATGGTCAGTAGGTCAATCTAGAGTGTTTGAGCTGGGGAAGAATAAGGGAGAAATAATGGAAGAGACAGGCCAAAGAATGGGGTTAGAGAAAGAGCGGGGAAAGCTAGAAGCAATGAGCAGATTTGCCACTGGAATTACGATCATTCAAGGCCAAACTCTTTACCTAAGTTAGAGAAGGATGCTCCCTGCTATGCAAATGCCAGAGCATCGCTGGGCACATCACTCCCTGCCAGGGCAGAGGGCAGGGAGTGCTCCCTTCACCTTCCCACCTCTTCCTTCGACAGGGAAGAAGGTCTTGTCTTTGAAATCACGATTCGTCTTGCCCTCCCTCGCTGCAAGCTTTTCTCCTTCAAACACACAGGGCCTGATTCACACGGATGAGATGCTGAGGAAGCAGATACCAGAACAGACATCTTCTTTCTGATTACACCCCATTTCTCTCTCCCTCTTACCAGAAAGATGAAGCCCTTCAACAGGTTAGTGGGCTGAGAAAATGAGAGTTTTTCATGTTCTGGGCAATACTGCTTTCTAGTTTTCTCTTTTCTCTAGTGGCCCCCGCATCGCCCTAGGGAGATGTTTTGTAAAGATAATCATGATTTATTAAATGCCAGGCACTGAGTTAAGTGCTTGATACACATGATTACATGTGCTCTACTTCAAAATGGCCCATGGAGGGGATGAAATGAGCTCCGGCCCATCATACAGAACCAAGCCAGATACTCAGAAGCTGACTTTATTGACCACTGGCTGCTCTGCCAAGAATCACAATTTATTATGATGATTATTTAGCACAATAACCCTATAAGATAATATCACTTCCTTTTAGGTTCTATTACATCCCTGTTTCAAGATGAGGAAACTGAGGCACTGAGTGAACTCAACCCAGGACCCCCTAACTCCACGCTTATAAGCGGCATCACTCTTCAACCATTTCCACGCTCCTCAGTGCCCCCAATGCCCCCAGCCCCTGTCCCTACGACACACGAAAACCCAAGCGCCCTTTGCACTTCTTTGACCAACAGCCTCGTAATACTATTACTGCTGATGGCTTTTCATTCCCGATGCCAAACCTGATTTGGAGTTCACAAGGCTGAAGGTTTCAATCCAGGCCCTGTGGACAGGCTCCGGGAGCCCTAAGTGACTGTAGCTTATAGGCAATCTAATTGTTATTGACATTTGTGTCTGATTGTTCATCAAGGAGGAGCCGTCTTGTAGGCCAGATCATTCTATTACCCGGCCCCCTTTCAGCCTCCCCACTAACGACAAAACACGTATGCTCCATCAGTGGCAGACCAATCAATTGTAATATTACTCTCTATCTATCAGAGTTGCTTTTGTGGGCTTAGGTCTGGGGGCGGGTGGGGGAGAGGAAAATGGATGGTAAGATGGAGGAGTGGATAAAAATTCTTGTGCGTTGAATCTGAAATGGAAGCATCTCTACAAACAGAAAAGGATAGATTAGAAAAGATAGGTATCTTTTATAATGTAATCAATGTAGAAAGATAGATAGATAGATAGACAGACAGACAGACAGACAGACAGGCAGGCAGGCCGAGATAGGTAGATAGATAGAGATGATAGATATGAGATAGATGGTTGGTAGGTAGGTAGGTAGATAGATAGATAGATAATATCTATATCTGTATCTACATACCTCATCACTTGGGAGGTAATTATTAAGAGACAGACAGACAGACAGACAGACAGATAGATAGATAAGACGACAGATACCATATCTATGTTTTCACATTCACACACCCATCACTTGGGGAGGCAATTATTAAGAGATAGATAGATAGATAGATAGATAGATAGATAGATAGATAATTATATCTATATCTGTATCTACATACCCCACCACTGGGGAGGTAATTATTAAGAGACATGTCACTTATAGATCCATTCTATTTGGTTGAAGCACCACGTCCCAAAATAATGCCCAATTTTCCCTTGAATGACATTTGTGTCAGGTTAAGCAACCTTGATCATAATCAATCCAATAAGTTGATGAGTTACCTTGCCCCTCACCCCCAAAGAAGCAGCTGCCGTTCGTGTCATAAATGTTTCCCTCATTTTATTTAATTCAGTTTTTCCAGAATCTCCCACTGGCCAGATTGCCCCTCTTTAGTGTTATCTTGAGAAAGCTGAAACCATCAGCCTCTGCCAAGTGTTATGTGCTTTCACAATTCCTCTTTAATTCCAACAATGTGTGAAGACCTCTCATCGGTCAGACAAAGGTCATTTTGCAAGGAGTGGTGAAAGTTTTGCACTGAACCATCCACACATTCTTGGACTCTACACAATGGTACAATCTTTTGGAATGGCTGATATGATAGATATGAGATAGATATGGCACATTGATTAGTCACTATGGGAATATAATGATGACCCTGACCTTCTCAGATACAGGATTAAGATAACTCACAGAGACCAGTGCCCTTCTTTGTTTAAAAAGAAGGGGAAAAAATGGGCACATTAAAATAACAGTGAGTTCTATACACTATGAGAATGACAGAAATTAAAAAGCCTAAAAATACCAAGTCGTTGGTAAGGACATGAAATGACTGAAAACCTCATACCTCACTGATGAATATTATGGGCTGATTTGTGTCCCCCAAAATTCATATGTTAAAGTTTTAACTCCCACCAACTCAGAATGAGATTGTATTTGGGGATACGTTCTTTAAAGAGCTGAATGAGTTGAAATGAGGTCATTGGAGGTGGGCCCTGATCTGACAAGACTGGTGTCCTTAGAAGAAAGAGATTAGAACACAAACATGCACAGACAGAAGATCATGTAAGGCCACAAGGAGAAGATGGCCATCTACATGCCACAGATAAAAGCCTTAGGAGAAGCCAACCCTGCCAACACCTTGATCTTGGACTTCTAGCATCCAGAGCTGTGAAACAATAAACTTCTGTTGTTTAAGCCACCCAGTCTTTGGTACTTTGTTATGGAATCCCTAGCAAACTGATATACTGGGATGCAAAATGGTGCAGCCACTCGAGAAAACAATTTGTCACTTATTATGAAGCTAACCACATACTCACAATATAACCTAGAAATTCCATTCCTAGGTTTTGACCCAAGAGAAATTAAAACATGTTCACACAAAGACCTAAAAGTGAATATTTACCACATAATTATTTACAATAACCTAAAGTATTGAAATAACCCAAATGCTAATCATCCGATAAATGGATAAATAAACTGTGGTATATCCATGTGGTAGAATACTACACAGCAATAAAAAAGAACAAATGACTGGAACATACAAAAATGTGGATGAATTTCAAAAGCATTCATTCTATGAAGTGAAAGAGGCCAGACTCAAAGACTATGTAATATAATGTTCACTTATATGACATCCTGGAAAAGTTAAATCTAAATGAACAGAAAATTAATGGTCCCCAGGGGCTGAAGGTAGGAGAAGGGAACTGATTACAAAGGGATGTAAGGGAACATTTTTGGGTGATAGAACTATTCTATTTCTTGCTGACAGTAATGAATACATCTCAAATTCATCAAACTGTATCTTTAAAAGGGTAATTTTATTGTATATTAATTATATTTCAATAAACAACTTTCAAGTAATATAATGAGCTATCCTTTGTTTAAGGAGTAAAGTTTTTTTTTTTTTAATTAATAACATCTCGTATTGGTGAAAACGCAGGGAAACAATTACTTCCATTTAATTACTTCCAAGGTAGAAGTAATTAAATTAGAAATGTTTCTCTGGGAAGCAAATTGTAAATCCCCTATCAAAATGTAAAATATACATATTTTTTGACCCAGTATTTCCACCTCTAGGAGTTCATCTTGCAAAACCACTTGCATATTTACAAATATGTCCATAGCAGTGCTTATCACGGCCAAAAATATGAAGCAATCCATGAAAAAAATCTATCGCAGAAACAGGAGCTCATAGATAGATACACCCAACTGTTGACATCATTATCTTCGGAGAAGTAAGAGGAGGCAGGGATGGAGATTGAGAGGGGAGCTCTGCACATTTTCTCAACATACTTCAGTCTTGTTTAAAATTTTTATACAGAGAACGGATATACATTGTGTCATTTTTTTTTACATTGTGTGCAATGTAAAAATTGCATGCATACAATTTCATACATTGCGTAATTTTTTTAACCCTGGGGCCAGAACTCCCATTTTAATAAATAATAACATGCTTCTCACGCCACCATCCTCTTGAAGTATCTCCTTTCTTGCTGTCTTCTTCGACATATGGACTTAGCGTTCCAAGAAAATTAATTAGTTGAGATGGGTACAGGCCATTCATTTATTTTAGCAAATTTGAGGCAAAGAGATTCTTTAAAAAAAAAAAAATTCTATGTTGTACGAGTGCACGATGTTACCAGAATAATGACAACAATTTTGAGGGTCATAAAAGTAACAAAAATTGGCTGACTTCACTTAGGTGCAGACAATCAAGAGTTTCATATGCTTAGTGAAGGTTGGCCCAATGACAAGAACAAAATTAGGATGAAGGGAGGATGGAGAAACCATGGACCATTTACATCGTGGAAGAGGGAGTTAGAAACACTCAGGAAAAGAGTAGATGGATTGATGTTAGATCCAGGTTCCCCTGACCTTACAGGGTAAATATAAAACAAATCAACTTCAATTAGAGTGAAAAACACCGAGTTCCTTTGGAACACGGCTATGATCTGATCAGGGACTTTGACTTTGCAAATACCTGGTGTGCTTGCAACACTTGGCCTTAGCAGCATGTGCAGCTTGGGCTGACCAAGTGCCTGGGTTTCCTCTGTGTCCCCACTTTCGGAGTTGTGCAATTAGATATTCCCTTTGTTGTTGAACTCATCAACCTTGGTGAAACCGAAGATTTGTTTGAGCTACCCAAGTCATCGGAAAGGAGGAAGGAAAACAGGTAAATCCTTGAGTTACAACCTTTCCATGGGGCCATTTTGCCTCTCCAATGAGAGAATTATGCCTCATCTAGGGAGTCTCTTGAATTTTTCCAGGTGAAGGTTCTAAGAATGATGATCTCATTGAATCATTTCTTAGGAGGTTTTAAACTGGGAATGGAAAATCAAACGATGAGGGAAATATCTACTCACTACAAAAGTCCCTTACAAAGAACCATTGGATATCCTAGTGTCTTTGCCAAACCCTGTGACAAGTTTCCTACTTAATTTGGGGTTGGGAGGGGGAGGGATTCTATTAAATTGGGGGCCAGCAAAGTCTTCCTAAAAAGGGTCAGATAGTAAATATGTTAGGCTTTGTGGGCTCTGTGGTCTCTGTCACAACTACTCAACTCTGCCCTCAGCAGTGTGGAAGTGGCCGTAAATGAATGGGTATGACTGTGTTCCAATAAAACTTTATTGATGACACCAAAACCTGAATTTCATATAAATTTCATGTGTCACAAAATATTAGTCTTTTTTCATTTTTGCTTTGTTTTGTTTTATTATCAACCATTTGAAAAAGTAAAAATCATTCTTAGTTCTCAAGTCTTATAAAAATAGGTGGCGGACTGAATTTGTTTCACGGGAACTCATTTGCCAACATCTGCATTGAATCATCTTGTCATTTATGCTTTTTGGTTGTTGTTGCAAAACATATCTCTATTTTGAAATCTCCCTCTTACTATATGTAATGTCTTGGCAGGTAGATGGATAGATAGGTATAATTTGATGATTGACAGATGATAGATCGATAAATCGAATTTTCGAAGCAAAAGAAATGGTCATCGTCCATTTGGGATATTAGAATGTGAGCCCCTTGATGGCTGTGCTTATTTAGCATAACGCCCGGTATATATTACAGGTTAATAAGTTTTTCTCAGATAACTGAAAAAGTAAAGGTCAAAGGAGGGAGGGTTTGGTTCCCATCCTGAACACATCAGCAACTCTCCTTCCTCTAAGCTATGAGCATTCCAGAAGAGAGGGAGTGGTCTGGTGTCTAAATCAGAAGGTTTAAGTGAGATTAAGAAAATAAAGGTGAATTGCTAGCAGTCTGTCAGAGGTGCGCTATGACATCAGAGCTGAAATGCAGTGTCAAACCACGTTGATAATCTGAAAATTATCACAAAAGGAAGGACATATTTGGATCGGTCTTACCAAAAGGAGAAGTCCAAATGGAAGGAGGGGAAAAGAGAGAAATCAAGAGAAATACGCTCCCAAATTATATTGGTTGGATATTTAAGTCTGACTACAGTGGCTTAAACACTTAAGAGTTCACTCTTTCTCTCATATAAGAACCCCAGAAGTAGACAGTTAAGGACAATATAGCAATTCCATCAAGTTTTCAGGGAGGTAGAGGCAGCCTCCTTCTTTTTGGTTCATCTCTGAATTACTTCATAATTTAAAGTAGCTGCTGCCGCTCCAGTCATCATATAAACATTCCAGGTTGCAGGTGCAGAAATGAAGTGGGAGAGACAAAAGGGCGCACTTATCAGCTGAGTCAATGCTCTTAATCAAGGCATTATGCAAATTTCCTCTTAACCTGTCAATGGTCAAAACTTAGTCACATGAACATATTTAGCTCGGGGAAGCTCAGAAAGAAACAGTCGTTTGGTTGGTGCATTGCCGTCCACATGAGATTGGAGTTCTAGTTCTAAGAAAATAGAAGAGAAAGGATATTGCAAAGGCTACTAGGATATTGCAAAGCCTTAGTAGTTAATAGCGGTTTATTAATTCATCAATCCATAAACATGTGTTAAATGATTACCATGTTTGCCAGACAGGGTTACAGCAGAGAAAAAAGTGAATGCCTGCTCTCACAAAACTTAAGTCCCAGAAGAGAAGAGAGACATAAAACAGAATCATGTGTAACGAAGCTTTCTAAAGTACAGGGAGTTATTAGAACATATAAACTGGGCGGTGTAACCCAAGGGTTGATAAACTTTGTCTTTGAAGGGTCAGACAGTAAATTTTTTAAGCTTTGTGTGCCACATGATCTCTGTCTCAACTACTCTACTCTGCCATTATAATACAAAAACAGCCATAGGGAAAATGTAAATGGATGGACATAGTTGTGTTCCAATAAAACTTTATTTATAAAAGCAAATGGTGGGCTGAATCTGGTCCACAGGTCATAGCTCGGAGACCCCAATGTAAACTCATGTGAGAGGTCAGTTAAGATCCGGCTAAAGGGATGCTTTATGAAGATGAGATATGGAAGATGATCAGAAGTTCGTTGTGAAGAAAGGAGCACGGATGACGTAGAGTGTTCCAGACAAAGGGTCCGTCATTTCAAAGATCGAGCTACAAGAGAGAGCAAAGCCTGTGCAAGAAATGTAAAAGGATCCAAGTAGGATGGAGCAAAGAGCAAGAAGAGTTACACAAGATGAGCTGTTATAAGACTGAGGTAGGGCTTCCTCAGGGGCCCCATGCTTTATCATAAGTGCAGTATAGAATGACAGGGCTTTTAATAAGAAGTGACATGATTAGAGCTGTGTATTTTAAGTTCATTCTGGCTGTTGGATAGAGTGAAGGTATCAGAGTGGTCAAGAATAGAGGTGAGTTTACGGCCATGCCTGATCCCGTCTGAACAAGCCCAATCCCGTCTGATCTTGGAAGCTAAGCAGGGTCAAGCCTAGTTAGTATTTGGATGGGAGACCACCTAGGAAGACCAGGTGCTGTAGGCGTAAAAAATAAAAAAAAATAAGGGATTGTAAGTTGACAAGGTCCTTGCGATCTGTGAGGTCAACCAAGGGTTGCCTCGCCTAAAAAAAAAAAGAAAAGAATAGAGTTGAAACATCCACCAGAATGGCTAAAGGGAAAAATAAAATCCAATAACATCAAGTGTTGGTGAACTATTTTTACTCAAAGCACTTTCTGGCAGCCAATGTATGGATTTTTTCCTCAAGCCACTCTAATTCTCCAAATCTCCAGGCACCAACTCAGTGTCCTACGATTCTATTCAATGCTGACACTGACTACCTGGAGATAGTGCCATATTCACAGGTTTAAGGGCTCAGTCCCCCAAGATGGATCTGACTTCAGTCACAAGTACCGGATGCTCGAGTCACCCCCACTTCTGTCCAACTCAGCTACCCCACTTCCCCAAGTTCAATAGTTTGCTAGAATGGCTCAGAGAACTCAGAAAAACAGTTCACTCGTGTTTACTGGCTTACTATAAAGGGCACATCTCAAGAGCAACCAAGCGGAAGCGATGCACAGGGCATGGTTTTGGGTGGGGCTGGAGGTGCATGGAGCTTCCACAGCTTCTCTGAGGCCACCACCCTCCCCACACCTCCATGTGTTCACCAACCCAGAAGCTCTCCAGACCCTGTTGTTCAGGGATTTTCATGGAGGTTCCTTATGAAGATAGTTTTGATGAGATCACTGGTGACTAGCTCAATCTCCAGCCTCTTTCCCCTCCCCAGAGGTTGGGGCAGTGAGGCTGAGAGTTCCAACCCTCTAATCATGCCCTGGTCTTTCGGGTGACCAGCCCCCATTCTGAAGCTACCTAGGGGACTCCAGCCTCCAGTCATCTCATTAGCATACAAAAGACACACTGCAGAAATGCCAAGGGTTTTAAGAGCTATAAGCCAGGAACCAGGACCAAGATCAAATATTTATTTTTTATTATATCACAGTTGGCAAATAAAAAGACAACCTAGGACATCTCGTTAACTTCCAGTGGGAGGGTAAATTGGCACAGCCATTTCAGAAAGCTCGTTGGGAGTTTCTTCTAAAGACGAATATACTTCTAGGTAAATGCCCAAGAGAAATATGAAGATACACATACATGAATGTCCACAGTCACCCTATTTGACATAGCCAAAAACCTGGAAATAATCCAAATGTCCAACCATAGTAGGATGGATACATGAATAGCACTGTCCTTATGCAATGTCGTAAAAGGCAGCATTGGGAATGATCCATCCATAGCTACGTGGAGTAACGCGATGAATTTCACAAACTCGCCGTGTGCTCTAAGTGAGTGGCCAGACACAAAAGAGTACAGTCAGTTCTGCTGTGGCCTGACGTACACATACCTCAAAAGCACTGCTCTGCACTCAATAAAAGCCACAGGGTTTATGGGAACAATAGAGTTAGGGAGACAAAACTGAAAACTTTGTGGGCGATACATTTAAAAAAAAAATAGGATATAAAAATGGCAGCACAGTTTTAGATGTGAAATGGTTTTTTTAAATGCATACACACTACAGTAAATATGGCGCTTGAGAAGAGTCCCAAAGTTTGCTTGTGTAAGTGGCATCAGAAGGGCTGCAGCTTGTGGTTTTTTGTGGAGTGACGGAAGGAGATGGTCTGCCATGGGGAAGCTGTGACATCAGGTGTGGATGGGTGTGATCACTACAGACACAGTGAGCTGAGGTAGGTCGGGGGCAGATGCTTGAGGTGTGTGCGTTTTGTGGATTCCTCCGAGGGGTTCAGGTCCGCTGGATGCCATTCGCTACACTTACTTAGCGTTTCTCGCAACAAAATCATGCATAAGCCAATGCAAAATTTGCCTTACGCTCCCATCCTTCCCTAATATAGTAATCGTGCTGGAACAGATGCGCAATTTCTTAACAAACATTCTAGCAGAACTGACTGTATAAATAGTGGACGATTCCATTTTATATAAGCTTCGAAGCCAGGTAAAGCCCTGTCTATGTGTAAGTCAGGACAGGGATTCCCTCGGGTGGGGAGAGGCAGTGGCTGAGCACGGCAATGAGAGGACTTCCGGGGAGCTGGGACTGTGGAGTTTCTGGATGCCGCGTACATCCTGCTTTTACGTTGTGAAAACATCATGGGGCTGGGCTGGGCCCTTTTCCATATATGTATTTTACTACGTGTCTGTCAAATCACAATAAGACATTTATTATGGATGAATGAATGGATGAATGCATGTATGCATGCATGAATGAATGAATGAATGAATGAAATGGAATTCTACAAAAGACAAAGCAGCTAGAGAAGACTCGTTAGGAAGTCATTCTTATCTGCTACATAAAAGAGAATGGTGGCCTGGCCCAGGGTGTACATGTTGTGGATCCAAGAACTGCCATGATCTGATGGACATGAAGAAAAGAGAGATTTAAGAGTTGAGAGCAGCTCCCAAGTTTCTCTCTGGGGTGAGGTATCAGATTGACCACAAATAGGGAAGTGCATATTTTAGATAAACCCTGTTCATACCTGTCCAACTTCCCTGCAACTCTGCACAGACCTGACCAACTTGAGACCAAGTTTGCCCCATGGCGAATAAACATCCAGATACTTCTTTCAATGGGTCTGCAGAATCCACCTTCTTTCTTAAAACAGAATGGTGGTGAAGTAATGTTCTCTTTTGGCTGCATCTTCATGATTCACTGAGTACAGGCTGCAGCGAGAGCACCAAGGTTTAACTCTTTTCCCATTTAGAAAAAAAAGTGCAACTCTCTGCCGAGGTAATTTCACATTACGCATAGGAATGCTACATTTTCTAGGATTTGACATTTTCAGTGATTGAGAATTACTATATTTTGGAAATAGAAATACCACTACTGAATATTATATATCAACGGAATATTGTATATCAACAGAAGCTATAAATAAAATGACGTCATTTGTTTCCAAAGACTATCGATATTCTAGAGCGATGCAAAAATAATAATAAGAGCGCGATATTTCGTGGCAAACTTTGGGGGTGAGGTTAGCCCTGTAAACACTGCATCCACAAGCACTGCTGGCGAGGATTCTCGGGGCAAACGGAAAGAGGCTTAATGGGATCTTGGCACAGGTTGCTAGAACACAGGAGAAGCCCAATTTCCTAAGTGTGCCGAACTGCCAGGCACCATGGCATCCGTTCCTATTTCTTTCCCTGCCTTTAAAAACCCATCATCCTCCCTTCCCCATCCCCATATGGTAAATAATTTGGACGGTAACGTTTTAAAGTTGGAGACTTATAAAGGAGGACAGGAAATCAAAACCTCCTCCGTTTCATGGTTCGTGATGACTTATTGCTCCATGGTTTAGAGTTTAGAAAGAGTTCTTTTTTAATTAATTTTTAATAGCATCTGCTGTTATTGTTTTTCCTATATTGAGAAAAACTCTACAAAGATCCAAGCTCAGCCTCTCACTTAATTGTCTTCTTTATGGGAGGAATAAATGAGTTTAGAGTCGACGTGCCGTGGGCATCCAAACTCTTTCTCAGCTGGTGCACTTTGAGTCTGAGCAACTTAAATCACAAACCCCTGGGGGCCCAGGACTTTATCTTCTTTATCTCTTGTAAAGGGCTGAACAGACTGTGGGTATTCAACAAGTCATAAATAACGCTATATTATATATCAATAGCATGTGCAGTCTGGTTGGGAAAAGCCGATTCTGATAAAATCAAGGCCCGACCATCACCCAAGCTTTTGGATTTCATCCAAATGTGACCTCGTGGGAAGACTTTTTGAAAATCAAGAAGAGGGGTGTGCATGTTGCTTTGCATTTCCTCTGTCTATACCGATGCCTCTTATTGTGGGAACATAGGGTTTTTGTTTAACAGAAGAAGGAAATTTTTCCTCTCTAAACATCGCACGAGAGTCCCCAGGTTCGACACTTCATTGGCCTTTAATTAATCTCTGTGGAATAAATAATCATAAGAGCTAATATTTATGAAGTGCTCACCCTATGCCAAGCACCGTGATAATGCTTTACATGGATTATCTTAATCATCACAGCGACACTATGAGGTGGGTTCTGTTACTAGCCCCATTTTACAGATGAGAAAACGGAGGTTCGGAGAGGTATTGTCATTTGCTCAAGGTCATTCAGCTAGTGAGGGATAGAGCAAGATTTTCACCCTGGCTCAGAACCATTCTATTGTACTATCTTTATAAATCAAATGACTCATCGATTGAATATGATCTTTGCGCCTGAGTTTAGAGAAAAAAAGAAGAGAATTATTGAGACTCAAAGAGGAAAAATTGCCACATGATTCTTGAGTGGTTAAGCCTCAGAGGAAGTGGTAGATGCTGTATAAATCTCTGTTGATTTGCCCTGAATATAACCAAATCCTTAATGTCACCGAAACGTGGAATTGTGCATGGAAAAGAACATCAGAGATTATTTAGTTCAACCTCTTACCCAACAGAAGACGCCCTTCCATAAATTAGTGCAGTCCCTGCTTACATGCCTCCGTGGATGGGAGGCTCAGTACCTCAAGTACCTCAAGTGGTTCTAAGGGGCAGGTTGCCTTTTCCTCACCTTTAGACACAAGCAAGGAATCAGTGCCTAATTCCTGGTGCTTCACAGGAAATACAGAGCCATTCGCCTAAGTGAACGCTCTGCTTGCTCTGTTCCCAAGAGAGACAAAATGATACCAGAACTCACTGAGGCTCCCTGCCAGCCCAAGTCTGTTCTACTCTCAGCTCCATAATCACCAAATTTACAAAAGCAAGACGGGGTGGTAGTGTGCTGTGGTGCATTCTGGGAGGGAAGAAAAAAATCTTCAAAGTTCAAAGGAAATACCCAGGCAGCCTCTCTAAAGTCCTTCTTCTCCATGGATCTCCTTTCAACGGCCCGTGAATATTTTTCTGTTTCTCTGAACACTCAGGAGTTCTGATAGGAATCTCCTCAAGGCCACAGACCTAATTTTCAGCCTACCCTAACCCTACTTCACTTCTACTCATATCCAGCCCCCTCCACACCCCTTCAGTACCCATATGCTTGCTACAGTGAAGCTGTAGTGATGACAGGTATTGTTCTTGAAGCCAGAGAGACCCATATTGGCTCCCCACCTTTATGCCTTACTAGCTGTGTGGCCTTGCACAAATATCTTAGCCACCCTGAGCCTTGGTTTCTCCATGCATAAAATGGCCTTATGTAAATGGGTGTCTAGTCCCTAACGTGTGAAAAAGGTTCAATGAATAGTAGCAACTTGCTGTGGGAACATTTCATTGCTTTGCTGCTGCGGCGAGGGAATTCTCTGGTGTGAACCAGCCCCAAGGGAGCTGAGGGCTCCATTTATCATGACTTAACTGAAAATGAACCTTCCTCCCTTCTGGGTCTCCCAGATTCAGCCTGAGCATCTGTATCCTCCTCAAGCCCAGTTCTCACCCTAGGGAACACGTCTCATAAATGGTGAGACCAATCTTCCAACTCGAGTCTGTGTGATGCCCAGATCTATGCCTTCCTGACTTAATCCAGAACAACCACGAAAGGGTCTGTGTCTCCAGTATACACAGCTACTGCACCTGCAGAATGATGCACAAAATGGGTCTCACCTGGTTTACTCTCCCTGGCCCTTTGAATGGATGTAATTTGTGCAAGATCCAAACCCTGAAGGGTATACCATTCCTACAAGCAAATGGCTGAGGTGACCGTCCAATGGAGCATTCAACTCTGGGCCCTCTTTTCACCGGGCATCCATGTGCCCTTTGCAAAGGGTCAAGCTAACCGTGGTACCTGGTCTTCTGAATTCCAGCTCAGGCTCAAGCTGACAATGCTTGTCCTTAACAAGTTCAGAGAACACATTGCAGCTCCATCACTTACTAGCTCTGAAATATTTCTTTGTTTACTAGTCTATAATGTGCTTCTCCCCACTGAGATGCAAGTTCCCAGGCAGTGGGAGCATGCATGTCTCCTTCATTGCCATTTCCCCGTGCTTGGGACAGTGCCTGGTGCACAGGAGGTACTGGAGACGTATTTGAATGAATGAATGAATGAATGGATGGATGGATGGATGGATGGATGGATGGATGGATGGATGGATGAGCAAACCTCAGTTTAGTCACCTGTAAAATTAAGATCATAGTCTCTGCCATGTGGTGGCTGTAAAGACTAGATAGAAACACCTATGCACGCAAAAGTGTTTAGTAGGTGGTTTGGCGTATCATTAGCATTTGGTTAATGGGTGCTATTTAAAATTGACACACACCATCAACGAACTAATGAATAAAGAAACTGTGGTATATATAGACAATGGCATATTACTCAGCCATGAAAAAGAAGGAAGTCCATCTTTTTGCAACAACATAGATGAGCTTTGAGGGGTTTATGCTAAGTGAGATAAGCCAGACAACAAAAGACAAATGCTGGATGATCTCACTTATATGTAGAGTCGAAAAAGCCAAAATCACAGAAATAGTGAGTGGAATGGTAGTCACCAGCGGTGGGCGGGCGGGGAAAGGAGGAGATAATGGTCAAAGGGTATAAACTCCCAGCCATAAGATGAATCACTTCTTGGGATCCAATGAATGGTGATTATAATTAACAATAGTGTATTATACACTTGAAATTTAAGAGGGTAGATCTTAAAGGTCGCCGCCATACACACAAAAACAGGTGATTGTGAGGAGGGGAGGTGTAAACTAACCTTCTTGTGGTAACTGTTTCGCAACATCCACGTGTCTCAAATCATTGTTATACGCCTTAAACTTACGCATGGTATATATCAAAAATACCTCAATAAAGCTGGAACACAATAATAAAATGAAACCAAATGAAATTGACACGCAGCGCTCAGATGGCCACGTACAGCTGGACAATCAGACAGATACAGACAGAAAGACACACGCACCCAGACAGACACCGGTAGAGACACGTGTACAGACGTCCCTGCACACGGACGCACAAAAAGACACACAGGAAGCAGTAGGAATCCATCACAGCTATGGCTCTGCTCCCTCCGCCCCTCCGCAGCCCCCTCCTCCTTGCCTGCCGCCCCCCAACTTCTGTGTCCGGAAAGTTTTGCAGGCCAGGGGGTTTGATTGGCCGTCTCCTTCAGTGGTTTTATTTTTCCAAGTGCGGTTTTGAAGCAACATGGGGAGTAACGAGAGGAAATAATTCTGAGCATTGTTGAACAAGCAGACTACACCGCGGCAATGTGTATAACAGATGTGCGTGCGGGGAGGGGATCTCTACGCGAGTATATGCTCGGGTCTCTCTCCGAAGTCGGGGAATTCAAATCAGCGTTTTTATTTATGTTTTTTTAAGGGAAGGAAGCGGGAGAGCTGGAACCCACTCCAGGGCTGTAGCGAGTGCATGCAGATGCTCTGCCTGCAGCCTGGTTTCTCCCCAGGAGGATCATGGGATGCGTGCTGATGATAATTCTTCGAATTTACATAATATCACAGAGTTGGGTTTTCTCTCTCCTTGTCCCAAAAAGAATGTTAAAAAAAAAAATTAGACAAAATAAATTTTACTTCATAGAGTCATCAAATGAAACCAAGATTCTGGCCACCTTTGGCTCATGAGCATGATATCAGAAGAACTGTCCTGGCTTCTAGAAAAATCCACCCCACGTCTCCCTTTAATGAGAAAGGCCTTACTGCCTGATGAACATCTTACATTTTAGTTCAAGGATGCTTTATCTTATTTCTGGTCTTTCAGCTCAGGCCTCACTAAAGAGGCTTCTGCCAGGGGCCAAGGTCATGTTCTTTCTCCCTTGAGAAGCCAACAGCTTCCTGCGCTCCACAGGCGTAAGCATAAGCAAAGATCACAACTGGCTACGTGGTGAGCTGGATCCAGCCCTCAGACCTGTTTTGCTTGGCTCAGGAAGCATTGGCTCAGACGATACGTTTTTAAAAATTTGCATCATTTGCCAACATTTAAAAATCAGAAGCTTTCACATGCAGTTTTTCAGCTTTTCTTGAAAACTTGAAAGTCCTGGAAACACTCAGCCTACATTCCTACAAGGTCATAATCAGCTACAGCTGAGTGGCGGGTGGTCCCTTTAGACGGGACTCTGCATTTTGCCAAAGTCCCCACCACTCCCTATTGCTCCTTACACTGTGCTTCAGTGTCGATTGCTCTTTTTCACGGAGCTCTCACTGTGGTTCTACTTATAGGAACAGTAAAATAGGTCTTACGCCCATGGCCCTTTCCAAAGTAGAGAAAGAAAGGATCATGATGGTACAATAACAAAATAAAAGAGTATCACTTACTTCCTTGGGGTAGTCTAAGTGCGTCGCATGAATTAATTCATTTAACTCTCACAACTCTCTAAGGGTGGTGAGTGGGTATTATTTTGTTGTTATTTTTGTTGTCGTTGTTGTTGTTGATGATGATGTTGGTTTGCCCATTTTAGGGAAGGGAAACTAAGCCACAGACAAATTAAGGTACACAAAGAAGGCCATGTTTTTCAGGAACGTGGGGTATATTTCTCTGTGGAAATGAAACCTGCTCTGTACCATGTTAGGTATCTTGTGTATGTCCCAGCAGATATACTCGCCACCCTTCCCGACCCTTCTCTCTGGAGATCGATCCTTATGGATCTGTATGGGACCCTCCTTTGGCTCCAAGTTGAACCTGGCCAAGAGGAGACACAAGGAAGAAATGTGAGCGAAGTAAAGCTGGGGTATACATTCCTCACCTCCCTCCCTGGGAGGTCCCTGGGTCTCTGCAAGTTGGCTGAGTCCCTCTACCCAAAGTCAGAACCCCAGCCCAGAGCTTCTGCATAGAACTCTTCGGTAACTTCTCCTTCAGGCTAAGGGACATGAGTGCTCCCACATGTCCCTAGCCTCAGGGTACCCCACTATGCTTCTTGATCTCCTCCATCTTTCCCAGATACCTATAAACAGTCCCCCAGTTGGGGAGTGCCATCTGTTTCCTTCCGGGATCCCACCAAATGAATACAGCTTTGATCAGCTTCATTCATCTGTGCTACCTGCCCAGCCCTGGAAGATATGAGTTTGCTACCTAGGAGCTAACTCGCATTTTATAGAGCACATAAGGGGAGTCTAATAAATTTACATGGGGCTCTTGGAATACTCTTTTTCCCTACCATTAAAATTGGTAAGACCTCAGCAATGTCTCGAATCATGCCCCTGGGTGGAGAGACTAATGGGAGTCAGGAATCCTGGATTCTAGGCAAGACGCCCCCTTTCAGAAGCCGGGAGAAAGCCAGGCAGCCAGCTGGGCCTTCATCAAACGCAATCCTGCAAAATACTGTGGCCACAGACTGGGTCCTTCCAAGACCTGCCTGGGGAGGAAGGCGGCCTGCCCAGATTTTTCTCTTTTCTATTCTCTTTCCCTCTCCAATACCCATAACCACCTCCCCTTAAGCCTTGGAGAAATCTCCCATCGCCCTGAAAAAAATTTACAGTTGTACATCTATAGCTTAAATGTTTGTTTCTCAACAAAACTTAATTTAAACACTCTCTATGTGGGAAAGGAATGCCTCTTTTAACAGAAAAAAGATCAATCTATGTTGTTAATAAACAACGAAACATGTTATTTGGCATCGACGGGCCCTTCGAGTCCCACTGGGTCACTTGGCACTTCTATAGGAGCCGTTCTGGAGAAGCCCAGTGCCCCACCCACCGGTGTCTGATATGAATTTAATCACATCATCAAGCAGTGGATGGGATCGAACTGTGCAAAAAGCCCCTTTGAAACGAAACCCTCAGCCAGAAGCAGGAAGAGCGAGAATGTGATGTGTGCTAAGGGCCTCCGCGCTGCGAAGCCATGACTGTGTCCCAGGCTGCAGGGGGACTGAAGGGCTCTGGTTCCCTGGGGGCCCACGTTCTAGTTGCCACCCACGCACTCAAAACCCCACTTTGATGGGGTTTACAAGGTGCAAGGGGCCCCAGTGGCTTTACCACGGTGGTTTACTCTCCCAGCTCTGGTGTGGGGGACGCTGGAGAAAGGCTGGCACAGGCAAAGGCATGGAGAACATGCCAGCGTGCCCAAACAACAAGAAGGCATGGTTCCATACCGCGGATGGCCAGGGGTTCCGGGGCGCGGGGCCATTCATCCACCCACATTAGGACATAAGCTCCCTGCGGGTAAGCGTCCTGTTATGTTAGTTATCATAGTACCTGACGCAGAGTAGCTGCTCAACAGATATTTGTTACATGGGATACTGGGGAATTAAACAATGAAAAGAACATAGGCCCAGCTCTCCTGGTGCTCACCAACTGAGGAAGGGGGTTACAGTTTAGGACATGGACAGTGCAATACAATGTGATAAATAGTAAGATATGGAAGCTGCTAAGGTGGCCATCTTGGTGAATCAAGTAAAAACCCTGGAGAGAGTGACATCTCGGCTGAGACCTGAGTTAACCAGAGTTAACCAGGGGAAGAGGGGACAAGACTGGACACTCAAGGCAGTGGTAACAGCACATGCAAAGGCCTGGAGGGCAGAAAAAGCATGATAAGATGGGATCACCGGAGACAGCCAACGGGTGACGCATCACAGAGAAAGGTCATCCATCAAGCTTGAACACAAAGATGATAGATAGATGGATAGACAGACAGACAGACAGATAGACAGATAGATAGATAGATAGATAGATAGATAGATGGATGATAGACTGAGAGACCAAGATTGACAATAAAAGTTCAATCGCTATTGAGAAGTCAACCCCCATAACCAAATCTAGAGAAGTCACCCAGGCCCCCAGGCATTCTCCCTTAATAAAGACACATCATCTGTATTAATTACTTACTGTGTGCCAGCCACTGGGCTTTGAAGGTGTTTAGTTTTCAGCCCTAAAATGTGGGTACCACTTCTCTCCCATTTGTACGGATGAGAAAGCTGAGATTCTCAGGTACAAAGTGAGTCCTCGTACAGGGTTCATAGGACTCGCTCACACAGACAACTGAGATTTGAACCCAGGCCTGTGAGAACAACAGAGGCATCTTGCAGCCAGAGCGGGCAGGAGAAGAAAGGAACTGAGGAGGCTGGGGTAGGGGGGTGTAGGTCACTTTATCTACAAGCATATCTTCCTGGCTCATCAAAGCCAACGGAAACCTGGGATGGAACCAGCTCAAATCGGGCACAGGTAATTAAGGTGGAATGAAAGTGGGGAGGATGGAACAATGGGGCGCATTGTCCACTACTTGGGGCATGGTGGTTGCCATGGAGACCGATCAAAGTGATGGGACCAGAGATCAAAGCCCTCCCCACGATTTTCTCCTCTGGTGGAGTTAAAGGGTCCATTGCTGTATCTACTGGAGAACCAGAGGACACTGTGGGTTGTCCCAGTTAGAGGAGACGGGACATAAAGATGTCCCTGTGGGGACTATTTGTGTCCTTTCATGATTATTTTTAACTATCTTTAATTTTCTTGACGCTGAGCTTGTTGTCAAAAACTCAAATAATAGATATAAACCAGCTATGCATTAACAGGAAAATTCTCTTCCTCCTGATTGAAGACCCAGATAACTGACTTTTTCTAAAAAGACACACAAGAAATTCAAAGTCTGGGTTGTTTCTAAGGAGGAAAACTGGTGCCTCTAAACAGGAGGAAGAAGTCCCTACTGTATATCCTTTTATATTTTCTGACTTCTGTTGTATTTTTTTAAATTATAAATAAACTTTAAGAAAAAAGAACAAATAGAAATCTAATTTTTAAAACTACAAGAATATACATAAAATTTAACCATCTCATAAATGTGTGGTTATGTCTCTCACAGACTTTTATCTCTGTGTATATAGAAAGATAAAGGTAGGATGAATATATGGTTCAAAGATGATGAAATCATTGGAGGATATTGGAAAGGTCCAACTCATCCTTTTAAACGGTTTCATGGAATTCCTTAAGAGCATAACATGGTCTGTTTAATCTGACGAACACGATCTATTTAACCTATTACTTTAAAGGAGAGGATTGAAATGTTGCTGGTCTGATTTTATGCTTCCGCCTGTGACATCCTCGACTGAAAGCAGGGTGGCTTGCTGGGGAATTCGACATGAGGCCAACTCAAAGCTTAAACATTTGGCCAACTGACTTGGGCAGGCTCATAACCTGGTAGACAGACGCAAGAGCTATAGGATCTCAAGATAAAGTTTAATGTCTTTATCTCTTAAACGAGCTTCATTGCATCTCTCTCTCAGACTATTCCTTAAGGAGTAGATGAAAAAAAATCCATGCATACCAGTCTGCTGCCTGGCACAGTGTACCTAAGTGCCCAGAAAACAATCACTATCACGTCATTATTGTTATCATATTATTACCTCCTCTAGGATGATTATTCGCTCAGCCCCGTTCTTACATCTACTCGTTCAACAAACGCTGTGTGCCTAGCCTGTGCCCAGCTAGAGTCCACTCTGGGCAGAGCAGAAGGCATGCAGCAAAGGAAAAATTCTAGCCAGCTTTGGCTCCAAAGCCATTTCACTTTACGCCTCTGATCTGGGGCCGGTGGACATTAGCATGAGCCCTTCCAAAAAAAGAGAAAAAAAATACTTACCTAGAGTTCAAAGTCACTGATGTGGCTCGAGAACATTAGGACATGGTGTTTATTTCCAGGATTCTGGGAGATGTGCCCAAATAGGGTTGTTTCAAGAGAAACTTTAAGGTAGAGCCAGGGAGGACTTCCAGAGGCATTTCGTTCACATTCACTTCTAAACCAATGAACCACCATGTGGGCCCAGGCTTAAGTTAAATTAAATTAATAGTAGTAGTAGTAATAATGATAATGGTATTAGCTACTATTTATAAAACGTTCGTTATGTGCCAGGCTCTGTGCTAAGACTTTTCCATGCAACATCTCATTTCGTCTTCACGATAACCCAAGAGATATGAAGTCTTTAAGATCTATAGTATACGGATGAGCCATCCAAGGCTCAGAGAGGTTAAGAGGCTTGCCCAAGGTCACACAGCTGATAAAACGGCCAAATCAGGATTCTGACTGTAAAAAATCTCCACCACCCACAGGTCAAAGAACAAAGATTCTTCCTACTTGGGGAGAATTTGAATTTCCCTAGAAAAGACCCAAACCTGTGGCTTCCTTCCCCATGCCCCTCCAAAGACTACCTCAGACACCATTTATAGAGATAACAGAAGACCAGACGAAAGCCAACAGAGAAAGCTTAATGGTCATCTCCCCTCTGGACGTGCCCTATGCCCGTGCATACAGACTGTAGAAGAGGAGGTGCAGAAACCCAAATCCTTCAGCACACAGCCCCAGAAGACAATGGATGACATTGTAGGCTGAGGCAGCTGAACCTCAGAACCCTGGGGACCAGCCACATCTCTCTAATCGGATCTGAAAGCTGCATTCCTTCAGTTCCCTCAGGTTGCCGTGAACTCCTCTGGCTCATTAAGCAGGTATGGCTCGTCTTTTTGATATAAAAACAATGGGCTATGTGCCGGGCCGGGCTGAGACCTAACAGAAAATAAAAAGTCAGCAGCACAAATCCTATCACCTCCAACACACATCTGGAAAGCATTTTCTATTGATATAAAAATGGATGTGTGGATGATGCATATGTGTATTTACGAATCTGGTGTATTAATCACCAAGGCCACAGCAAGAATGGGCCATTCTTACCCCGAATCCAGCCCCCACGATGAGCTTTTGGATGACTCTGGGGATGACTTATCCAAACCGAGGCCAAATACTGAGTGACACGCACCCTCTTCTCCACCAATCTTGTCTCCAAACCCAACCGAGCTACATACAGACTAGCCTTTCTAATGTCATGGAGTAGATACATCTGAAAACATATGCTGGTGAGGTCTGCTGATTCTAGGCCCTTCCAATGAAAGCTCTCACTTGACCGAAAGCCACGTTTCTTGGAAAACTACATTTTGTAAAAGAGCTGGTTGGTTTGCACGGTTTTACTAAGACAGGAACTAGCATGAGGAGAGAGGGGTTGGGCTATGAAGTTACAAGTTAAAATCACTGCTGTGCGTCTTTTCCTATAGGTTCCACTGATCTAAGAGCAAAGCATGACGGTAGTTCGCTGAGGTTTGCAGGTTCTGGTCTCCCTGTAGAGCCCATTGCTCTGTTTAAATATCCTTATGTTTCATTTGTTGGACAGCTGTAGCTTCACCTGAAAAAAAAATAGGCAGATGCCTGCAATGGTCTTAAAATACTGAGCGATGTCTGAGAAATTCAGATAGGAGGATACAGACTATCCTTGGGAACTGCTTTAAGCACTGAAATTCAGTGGAACTACTTGGCACATGCAATTTTCCATTAGCAGGTTCTGGGGTTGGAAGCCAGAAGGCTAATATGACCTTGTGAGGATGCCTGAAATTTACTTTGGGAGGGTGGTAGGGATGAGGAGATACAGATCTGAAAGAGATGGGAAGTAACTCTTCAGAATAATAAAACCAATGAACATCAAGAGGCTATATAACCTGTCATACATGTTAAGATACGGTGAACGAAGCAAACCCATGGTCACAGGGACAGATACGGGTTCTTTAATCAAGCTGCTTCTCATGTGAGCAGCATTATTTGATGTGTTCTAGGGTACAGTGCAGGTGAGAGCTGTTAATCTAAGAAAGATTGGTTGTTGTGTCAGTCAGGATGGGCCAGGTTATGCTGCGGTAACAAATAATCCGAAAATATTTGTGGGTTAAATCAACAAAGATTTATTTCTTACCTCATCTACATTTTCTTTTAGAAACAGATGGGAATTCTGCTTGGCATCATCCACATTCAGGGACCCAGGCTAAGGCAGGAAGTAAGAAGTCGCTACTGAAAATATTATAGATCACTGTAGCAAAGGGGAATAGAGAATGTCATCATACATGCCAGCTCTTAAAGCTTCTATCCAGGAATAATACACATCACATCCACTTGCTTCTCAATGGCCAGTGTAAGGAACTAGGAATGAATTCCACCATGTGCCCAAGAGGGAAATTGAGAAGTAGTTGATGGACAACACTAATTTTAAACACGCACACACACACGATTCAAGATTTTCTAAACGATTCAACCTAGAGTGAGGCCTAATAAGGGCAATTCTTAGGACATGTCACAGAAACTACAGACAGGACATTTAGCAGGGCCCTGGGGAATAATGGAGAATCAGCGTCCAGGTTTTAGTTAGTAAAATAAAGCTGATATGAACATGTGCATACAAGTCTTTGTTTGAACATATGCTTTGGTCTCTCTTGAGTAAATACCTAAAAGCGGAATGACTGGATCATAAGGTAGGTGTATGTTTAACTCGTTAAGAAAATGCCAACCTGTTTTTCAAAGGACTTGGTACACTCTGCATTTCCCCCAGCAGCGTCTGAGAATTCCAGTTCCTCCCCATCCTCACCAACACTAGGTATGGTTACTATTGTTTTTTTTTCACTTATTCAGATTTAAAGAGTCAAGATACAGCTGGTGGAGTGAGGATCGGGGAGAGGACACAAGAGCTACCATCTCAGAGGCCCAGAGTCACAGTGAGCCAGGGGCTTAAGGATCTGTTGATACACCTAACATGTGTATCAGGGCAACGCTAGCTATTCTAACAACTAAGCTGAAAATTTTTAGAGACTTAACACAATGGAAATTTACTTTCTGTGCTCACATAAAAGTCCAGTATTCCTCCACCTGATGTTTCAGAGACCCAGGCATGTCCCAACCTATGGGTCTACCATCCCACAGCACCTCCGAGTGCCCTGCAGCCAATCACTCATTATACAGGAGAAATGAGCATGAAGTCTCACTGCTTTTTAAAGTCTCTGGCCCAGAAATGACATACATATGCCCGTACTACACAAGTAAGAGACAGTCATGTGGCCTTATCCGGTTGCAGAGGGGTTGGGGAGAGGGGACCAGGAACTGCCGATCACCTCCAGGTGACAACTCCTCACTAAGGAAACAGTGAGAGGTCACAAATTTTTTGTTGGACATCTTGTCATCTCTACCACACACAGCCTTATCTAACAATTGCAAGTGTTGATGCTGACCCCAGCCCCAGAGGGACCAAGGGACAATCATTCTTCTCAACTTCCTGATCCCCATAAACTAAGCTCACCCAGATTCAGCTGGATGCTGCAAATTGCTAGCATAGCTTTCCCATTACTATACTCTAAGGTCTGCCCAACCACTTCCTGTTGGCTCCCCCAAGACTTCTAAGTCCTCCCAAACAACTCTAGGGGCTTAACCACAACAATTTTACTGGTCTTGACATAACCAGCTCTCAGGGCCAAAACATTGTGTTAACATTGTCTGTTCACAGGAAAGTGGGTGGGTTTACGTCAAGTCCGTACAAGGCTGGAAATGAATTCATGTTTTGCTAAGAGCACTTGGGGAGAAGTCCTTCCAGAGGCAGGGATTTTTAGATCTCCTGAATGTGTGAAGTTGACTAATAACAAAAATATGGCCCTGCACTCAATGTGCAGCTTCGATATTTCTCACAATAGGCTGCAATGTTAAAAACCAACTTCGTAGAAAAGGAAAACTGACATAGCACAATCAATTGACTTTTCCACATGTCTCTCGACCATTGGCAGAACCAGGATTTGACCCCAAGCCACCTCTTCTTGCCCCTTTATACGATGATTCTTTCTCTAAGTAATTATACATCATGGGCATTTTCTCAGCCAGCTCTGAGGACATTGCCAGACTCTCTGTTTGCCAAAGAACTTGTCGGGACCTTTGGGAAACACGATGTCCTGCTCCTTCAGTTGCTTTGGTCAATATTTCACCTGGAAGATGGAGGGTGAAACTGAGACTGGCCACAGCCCAAGCAGTCCAAACAAGGATGGCATAGATAGGGACAGGGATGAGCTGAAAGTACCTTCGGTGATGACTCAAAGGGTTTCAAGACGTGAAGTATCTTCTCCTGGATCCTGAAAGAGCCACTAGGGCATCCTAGATGGAAGAAGACTGAGACCCATGTGGGTACCTCTGGCCTGACCCAGGAGATCCCCCAGTGGGGAACATCCTGAGGACAAGCCATCAGAAATGCACTGTGGAAGTATCTCCCTAGGGATGTGCCACGGACTCTTCAGAAGCTCCAGGAGGAGTCAAAGGAAAATACTCTGATGGCTCATTCGACTGTTCTCAAAGTCGATTAGATGGTAAGATTTATGGATTTCAAAAACTGTGTCTGTTTTGTGGTCCCCACCACCCTACATGTTGCCTTCAACAGAGTAGGTGCTTGATAAGTGTTGATTAAGTGAAAAAAAAAAAGTTCACTGCATGAGTAGAACCCAGCAGCCAGCCAGTGACCGAGAGCTAGATGTAGAGTAATAATATAGCCACCTAGTTTTGAAGACCTATCATGTGTCAGACACTATGATTTACATGTACTCGTTCATTTATGTACTAGTTCATAATACTCCAATAATACTGTGAAGTATTATTGTTAAATCTACTTTACAATGAAAAAAACTGATGTTCTAGCAGATGAAGTGACACGCTCAAGCTCACACAGCTAATAGGTAACAAAACTTCACTATGATTTGAACTCAAAGCTGTCTAGAACCCACCTGTGAGAGTTAGGTAGAACAATACATTTAAAACACATAGAAAAAAATAATAATAATAAAAACACACAGAGAATCATCTAACACATAGTATTCATGTAAATCCTTTTATTACTATTATTTATCCAATAGATGGGAAACCAAGACCCAACTTGATACCTGGCAGGTTAGTGGAAGAACCTAAAATTCAGGTCTCTCAACTTTCAGTCTGAAACATATAGAAAAATATTGGCCTGGAAAACATACCTGTGAGAATTTGAATTCCCTAGAGCACTCAGCAACACTATTAATATACAGTAGTTAGTGGATTTTGTTAACCAATGTCACGATAAAAGGGAGGGAGAGGGAGGGAGAAAAGGAAGGAAGTGGAAGGAAGAAGGAAGGAAGGAAGGAAGGGAAGGAAGGAAGGAAGGAAGGAAGGAAGGAAGGAAGGAAGGAAGGAAGGAAGGAAGTTAGTTAACCTCTTTGATGGCCTTTCTCCAAGATAACAGAATGTGTATGCTACAAAAAATCAGACAGATAGATTTTGCCAGAAAAGAGAGGAAGAGTAAGTCTGGAGCGCAGGAGTTAGGACGTATGGAGAGGCTCTGATTAGCTGGGCACAGCAAAAGCCAGTCCTATTTTGCCGTGGTCCACATTGGGAAAGACTTCACTTCCCCGACTTTGTAAAGTTTACACTTAAGCCTCCACTGGAACCCGAAACACTAGAAGAACAAGGAATCCAGGTTTGGGAAGTTCTTTGCAACTTCCCAAATGCCCCGCTCCCAAAGTCCTCTGAAAATACGAGAAAGCTGTCCTCTGAGACTGCCCATGCCATTTCCATCTGATCCTGCCCCTCTGCTCACCAAGAGGAAAAGAGGAGGCCTCCCAGGCAGAAAGGCACACAATGCCAATGCAGTTCTGGCACCACTCAACAGCTCGCTCAGCCGTCCTGGGAAACAGACGTGACCCCTCAGCGCATTCATTCCCCGACTGCCAGAACAAAGACAATAAAACCCACTTCCCAGGGAGCCAGGGGGATTCATGCCTTGAGCCTTTACTAAGTGTTTTGAAGACAAAATGTGTGAAGTGTTCACTTTTTCCCTTCCTGGCCCCTCAGGTTTTTCCAAGCAGGATGAAAACTTGCTGAGCGCCAAGTCCACAGCTGGCATGGAAAGTTCAGGACATTTCCTGAGGGCACGAGGAGCTTAATATTAACTCTTCCTTGAGGTTCAGCCTGGGTAGCACTGGGATGCGATGAGTTTGCAGAAACTCTCACAGCCTGGCTGGATTCCTCTCCAATAGCAGGTCAGAAACTTGCTCGGAGCCGCTTCCATATCTTCATTCATTTATTGCACAGATATTTGTCAAACACCTTCTACGTGCCAAGGATTCTTTCGGGGACTGAGAGGACAGCAATAAACAAAACGTGAAAAACCTCTTCGTTCTAGAATTGATATTCCACCGAGAAGCAGCAGGGTGGGGGCGCGCAATAAATGAGAAAGACAAGTACTATATATTGCATGTGAGACGTTGAAAGTGCTCGGGAGAAAACCAGGATAGGGAGAAGTTGCCATTCGATGAAAGGTAAACAAGGAAGATGAGATTCCAGTAAAAACTTGGAGAGGGGGGAGGGAGACAGAGGGATACGTAAGGGTGGAGTGTTCCAGGAAGAAGAAACATCATGCATGAAGGTGCTGAGGCAGGAGCTTATCTAGAGTGGGGTGGAGGCTGGCGTGGCCTGAACAGAGGAAGCTGAGAGAGGAGCAGGAGGTGAACACAGGTCGGTGATAGAGACGGGGAGTCGTGTGAGTCACGGAAGGCCTGAAGGTCATTAACACTTTGCTTTGACCTGAGTGTGTTACAAACCCACTGGAGGTGGATGGATGTTTGGATGTTTGGATGGATGGATGGATGGATGGATGATGTTTGGATGGATGGATGGATGGATGGATGATGAATGGTGAGATAGATAGATGTGTTTGCCAGAGCAGTCAGGATCCTTGGTTGCAAACAACTGACCCTAACTGGAGCAGAAAATAAATGATTAGTATACTGGGTAACTCATAAAATCTACAAGAATGGTTTGATTCCCCTAACACTGTAGTGTCGCGTGTCCTCCGTTCGGCCCTCCAGATCTGCTCTCCACCCTTTTGCATTTTGCTCTGTGCCCGGGAGCCTGACCTGCATGGGCTAACTCAATGTTTCTTTTTGCTCTGGCAGGAGATCAGAGGGAAAGAAGAGTGTGTTGACAAAGTATTTATCCTTCTGTCCTCTTGCTTCCAGGTCATCACAGGTTGACTGTGTCTCTCTACCCAAGGCCACAGCTGCTGTCAGAAGACCTCTCCTCACACTGCCTCCAGATTCCGAAAACCGCTCCCTCCCCTCACCCCTTCAGGCCTAACTAAGGGTGGTAATACGTCCAGTCCCGGGGCACTGTACCATTCCTTTTCCTAAACACAGCCCGAACTTTCATTCATTGTTCTTTGTGAAACTCCCCTCAAATTCCCAGATTTGAATATAGCATCTGTTTGTTGCTGTTTGCTGCCCCTGTTGATTTATTCACTTTTGCTTTTAGTTAGTGCCTGGCTCAGTATATTAGAAGAATGGATGGGCAAACAGTGGATGGATGGATGGATGGA
>NW_024343733.1:1917764-1936450 GCF_902729225.1 Pteropus medius | reverse complement strand
ATGGATGGATGGATGGATAGATGGATGGATGGATGGATGGATGGCTAGATAGATGCGTGGATACATGGATACATGGATTTGACAGAGCAATCAGGATTCTTATTTCCAAATAACTAACTCCAGTTGAGATAAAAAATAAATGTTCAGGAGACTGGATCTCTCATAGAATCTGTAAGAATGAGGGTATCTACAGGATAGCATAGCAGTCTGGGCATCCGAAGGAGCTGACTTTGGTGCTAGACTCTGGGTTTGGTTTATGGCAGAGCCTGGGGCGAGTCCCTGAGCTCCTCTAGTACCACAGTTCCTCCCCAAGGGCAGAAAATATCAAGGTTAATAATGTGGCCGCTGAACCACAGGCTGGGGTAGAGCTGGGGCCACAGATAGTGATTATTAAGCTCTGCCTGATGCCAGGATGAAAGGGAGTCCATAAAAAGAATAATGCCATGAGGGCGGAGGCGGGTCAGGTCCTGGCTTTAGGCAGAGGGGAAGGCCTGGGGATCCCTCTACATGAAAGTGTCACTGCGAAGGCAAGCTGTGATTCATCAGCACTGTCATTAGTCCTCCCATTATCGGCTTGCTGGGCCTTAACCAGGAGGACAGCTCATAAAACACCCCCTCCCCCACACTGCACCTTGAAGAAAATCTCATGCTCATAACCCGTAATGGCCGCAGCTCCCACCCACCATTCATATTCCTCTAGACTAGCAGGAGCTGTACACTTACTGTGCACCAAGCCTTCCCTCACAGGGTATCTAATAGTCTCTTGTAATAACAACTCCGAAGGTGCAGTGCTGTTTTCCCATTTTCGACCTATAAGTCAAGAAACGAAGGAAAGTCCTAAGTGGTAAGGTGATGGGCGAGAGGCGACAGAGCCAGAATTCAGACGTCAAGTCTGGAGCTCCTTCCACCACGTTCCACACCCTCCGGGCTTCCTTCACACACCATCTCCTGACCGGAGAAGATCTTTGAGAAGCAGTGAAAGTCAAAAAAAAGAGAAGAAAAACCGCCACTCAGGAATCTCTTCCTCATCCTTTCCTTCCTTCCCGCTCTCATGGATTCATCTCTTTCATTTCTCCAGGAAGCTTCTGGTTTCGATCAGCCGTTAGAGACATCACACGTATCTCAAGGACGGCGTGGAAGGATTTCACCAACCCTCAGACAAAGAGCGCTCTAGAGTGTGTGAGGGATGAAAAGCAGCTGAGATTCAGGAGATATTGGGGAATTTCCTCCAGCTTTGACTGTCCTCAACTACACGCATCTAACACACGTCACTGTCAACTTTCTACATTAAGAGATGTGCCACCTGGGACTTTATAGAAGACCTCCCACATCTGGAGAACTCTGACTCAGCAGCTTTCCCGCCGGTGGAATTGAAACATCTAACTTCCTCAAGATGAAAAGCATGAGAAAATGCTTCTTCCTCTTTCTCTTCTAATTCCTAATAGAGCTAGAGGTACCCAGCCACAGCCGTACCAAATCATTCAATAAATATTTGTTGAGTATCTACAATGTGTCCAGTGCCGGAGATAAAGTCAAGTAAGATACATCCGTCTATCTGTGTGCAAAGGGTCCTTAGCTTCCTTCAGATTCTCTAAGAGTTCTGTGAACCAAAAAGCTACTGTGTTATGATACTACAAGATGGAAAAAATACTTCTACATCTTGGAGTATGTTTTAAGAGTAGCAGTGTTATTCTTTTAGCTAATAGTTCTCCTGTGTTCCCACATACTCACCAGTGTGTTTAGACATGGCCCCATAAATTCCTTCTGACCTGCAGGCATTATGGGGCCCTGAGCCATCCTACACCCACTTCTATTTCTCCATCTATAAAATGGGATAATAATAACCCTCAAGGACAGAATCAGATTCATGAGATTAAGAGAGCGGGGTGTTTTGAGTTTCCATAAAACAGGTGGGCACTGAGATGTGGCTGCTGCCTGTGACGACGTGGCTTTCCTTTCTGCTCATAGGAGTCCAAGAAGTCTAAAAGGATACTCTGGTCCCCTGGGGTGAAGCCTGAACGGGCACTGGGAAAAGGCGAGGTCCCAGCGTTAGGGGCTGAAGAGGAAGGGAGGGCGTTGCACGCACAGTTACTTCCGGGTCACTGGTTCCAACGCAGCCTGGCAGATCCCAACCGAAAGTTACTGCCATCTGCTCCGTGACCTCAATCCATTTGCTGCCTGCACATTGCAACTGGCAGTCCCCGCGGGCAGGCTGGCACTGACCGAGGCTGAAAATGGGTCATTCCCAAGAGCCCCAAGGGCTGGTCTGGATCCTAGACGGGGGTAAGAGGTGAGCATGGAGGGACCTGGAACTTTCCATCTAAAATGCTAGCTGTAAGAGAGCATGGATGAAGGTCTTATCCATTAGGAAGCTTTGCATACTCTCCACCATCCCTCAGCTCGGGGTCCCAGAGAGTCATGCTATGTCACACCCCATTCACAGGAATTGGATGTCAGCTAAATCAGACCAGAGCATAATGGAACATCTGGTCAATTTCGCATGATAATAAAAGCCGTTTGTTAAAAATCGACAGTGTGCCAAGCAAGGAGTTGGGCTCATTATCTGTGTCACCTCATGTAATCCAAATTCAACCCAAATTCAAGAGGTAGGTACTCTTATTTTCAATTTACAGATGAGGAAACTGAGGTTCAGAGTGGCATAGAAATTGCCCAGAGCAGAGAAGCAATAAGTGGTGGGCTAAGATTTGAATTCAAGAAGTTACTGTGTGATGAGTACAGAGTTTCAGTCAGAGATGAAGAAAAAGTTCTGGAGATGGTGTTTGCACAGCAGTATGAATGTACTTAATGATGCTACTGAACCGTACCCTTAAAAATCCTTGAAGTAAAAAATTAACTCATGAAAACAAAAAAATAAAATTAAAAAAATGGAAAAATCATTAGAGTAGTACATTCTGTTATGCATATTTTACCAGAATATAATTAATCAATTGAAGATATCATCCAAAAAGGGAGAAAAAAAGCATAAAATGTACATTCCCCAGGGACCCAACAAATTTACTTTTAGATAATAAACGGCGGAAACAACGTATGTGACCATCCGTGTGGGAAAGCTAAATGGAGTGTATTCATTTAATGGAACACTATACAGTAGAGAAAACAGCATAGCTCTATGTTCCAAATATGGAAGTTTCTCAAGAATAACGTTATGCAAAAAAAATTGGTTGCAGACTTATACGTACAACATGAATCGATTTCTGTAAACACACTGGCACACCCACACACAAGTACCATTTATTTTCTGTTTGTGTGTGTGTGCAGTCAGTTCTGCTTGTTTTGAAAACATAAATTTGCTCCAACATGACTGATATATTTGAGAACATCGGAGCAGAAACAAATTTTGTGTTTGCTCATGCATGATTTCCTTCACAAGAAACACTGGGTCGATGCCAAAACTTGCACCCAGCTGAACTGACCCCACGGGACTACGCAAAACAAAAGCCCCCACGCCCCACCCCAAACATCTACCAGCTGCCTCGGTGTGTGTCATGTGTGCTAGGAGCCACACCCAACCACACCTGGTTTACGACGTTTCGATTTCCCACGACCTCTTCCTACCACGTGGCAAGAATTCACGAGTTGCAATCCTTTGGATGCCGCCCCCACAAGAAAAGCTCCAGACTTTTCCAAAATCAAGTTCCGTATTTATTACAGCACGTATGTATTTCTTAACCATTTCACATGTGTAAAATGATGCTGTCGTTTTTATTAGGGTCCTGTTTTTTTATGCGTCACTGATGATGTTTTTGAGTATTGCCCTTCAGCCCTGTTTTTCCCACAAGCCCTGTTTTTACTGTGTGATTTAGCAAAGTAGAGTGATTTTAGGAGTGCAGATGTCACACTATAGAGGAATTGACTGTACACACATTTTTTTCTGAAAATATATATACATACACACACAACTATGTGTGTGTGTGTGTGTGTGTGGATAGTCAAATTGATGAACAGATAGTTGTTCATTTATCATTGGGGTGAGGAGGTTGGAGGAGGTAGCTAAAAAACTTTAGTCTCATCTATAGACTTAATTTTTCCCAAGGAGAGTTACTGAATGTCATAATATATAAAAATATTGAATCATTATGTTGTATACCTAAAACTAATATAATGTCACATGTCAATTATACCTCAATATAAATAAATACGAAGTGTTATTAATTTTACTCTGTAGCTAAATTTTTTATTTCAAAAAAGGACCTCCTATTTTCATACCCGTGTTTATAACAACACTATTCACAACAGCCAAGAGGTAGAAGCGACCCGAACGTCCATTGATGGATAAACGGATCAACAAAATGTGGTATATGCACATAATAGAATATTATACAGCCTTTAAGAAGAAGGAAATCCTGTCGCTTACTACAACATGGATGAGCCTTGAGGACATTATGCTAAGTGAAATAAGCCAGACACAAAAGGACACTGTACGATCCCACTAATGCGAGGTACACAAAATAGACAAATTCAGAGACAGGAAGTAGAATGGTGGTTGCCGGGGGCTAGGGGAAGGCAGGAACAAGGAGTTCTTGCTGTTTAATGGGTCCAGAGTTTCAGTTTTGCCAGATGACAAGAGGCTTAGAGATCTATCGCACGACAAAGTGAATATACTTAACACTACCAAACCGTACACTGAAGAATGGTTAAAATGGTAAATGTCACATGACCTGATTTTTTGCCACAGTTAAAAATTTTTTTTTTACGGATCCACAGGAACAAACTAACATACCACATGAAAAGTTACTTTAATAAAGCTACACACACACAGGCCACACCAAAAGATACGGAACGTCTCGTTTCTGGCAGCTTCTAGTACCATGCTCGGCCCCCTGTTAAGAGAAAGCAACACTAGCTGGTTAACTCTGGTTAGTCAACACTAGCTGGTTAACTCTGGTTAGTCAACATGCAGGGTTGGGTGGGTGACTGACTGGTTAAGGCACGACGCCCCACCCCGAAGCGTAGCACGAAGCCAGAATCAGGAGAATGCCATAAATAACCCGGTAACGACACCACTGTCCGCAGGGCCAGGCGTCCAGCAAAAGGCTTCGTGGCTTCGTCCCCAGGAAACCCGATCCGGCCTGGTTTCGCAGAGGTGAAAGTGCCCAGAGGTCTACGGCCCGTGCGCGCAAGCAGGAGGAGAAGCGTCGGGCCCAGGTCGGACAGGGCCTCCAGCCCCCACCCCATTCCCCGCCCCCAGATGCCCCTGGTGGCCCTGCCAGCTGCTCCCAGAGAGAGAGGCCCAGGGATGAAGTGGCAGGCCTGCGTGCGTGCGTGCTACACGGCGGGAGGACAGTTTTGGCAGGCCTGCGTGGGAAGCTTGTGGAACACCTGCCTCTGGGGCGTGTGGGAGCAGACCCTCTTTCCCTAGGCCCTGAGTGATCCTCGGACGTGCCCTGGGCCCTAGCCACCGCCTTCTGCAGCAATCAGAGTAATGGCCCGCATCTGCCATCCTGACGAGTGGGCAAGTCATGGAGACAGCAGTTCCAAGAAGCCCTTGTGCTTCCAGTGTCTCTGAGCCACCGGGGGAAGGAAAAGCCACTGCAGCCAGCTTGTCCCCGCCAAGGGACTGGGAAGCGCTATCTCCTGGCTCTGAAACAGCCTTCCCACCTCTTGGCCCGCCTGACTCTCAGGCAACCTGCACGGTTCAGCTCGTGTCTCCTCCTCTGGGAAGGCTTCCTGACCCAGTTCTCCATCCTGCGCCCCCACAAGCCAATAGAAAAAGCCCTTTTAATTGTATCCGCTGTACCCAGCCCACTGTCTGGCATAGGGTAGCTGGTTAAAGCACCATAAACAAGATAGGAAGGAAGACAAGGCCTTCCCAGTGCAGAGCCACTGAGCTGAGAGTCGAGAGTTAGAGGGCCTTAAAGCCAGAAGAGATGTTAGACAGAGGAGGTCGTCGATTTCCATGCTGTTTACCCTTTTCTGGAGCACCTGATAAAAAGGTCAGGACCACCTCCTTCAATGCGCATGCTCAAACACATGCGCAGCATTTCGCGGGGCTGTCCTCACCAAGTTAAAAACACAGAGTTATCGTACGATCCAGCAATTCCACTCCAAGCTGTCCGCCCGAGAGAAACGCAAAAATACGTCCTCTCATGCATGGACGTTCATGGCTGCATTATTCACAAGAACCAAAAGTCTGAAAGAGCCCAAAGGAATGGAATACAATGGAATATTGTTCAGCCATAAGAAGAAATAAAGTACTGATATGTGCTATAATATGGCCGAACCTAGGAAATGTAATGCTAAGTCAAAGCCGTCCACGAAAAGCCACATACTGTATGATTACGTTTGTATGAAACGCCCCAAACAGGCAAATCCACAGAGGCAGAAAGTAGGTTAGCAGTTGCCAGTGGGGAGAGAACGGGAATGAACTGCTTAATGGGTTTCCTTCGGGGGCGATGACAATGGTTTGGAACAAGCAGAGAAGGCAGTTGCACAAGTTAGTGAATATACTAAATGCCGCTGATTTGTTTGCTTTAAAATGGTTAATTTTATGTTACGGGAAGCTTATCTCAATTTATAAAGGCAAACAAACAAACAAAAAAATCCAGATTTCAAGTTCGCCCCTAGGCCCCCCTCTTCCCAGACCCCCAGATGAAGAACCCAAAGGAACATCATCCTTTCCTTTCATAGTGGGGCACGTCAAGGACCAGAGAGGAAACAGAAGTGGTATCTGCTCTCACATCTGGAGCTAAAGCAAGGGCCTCCTGAGTCCTTGTTCGGTGGTCCTGTTACGTCTCTGCAGGATGCTTCTCGGGCCTCACCCTGCTCCCACAGCCAGCTGTGTCATCCTGTGTGAGTTTTCTCTCTCTGAGCCTCAGTTTCTCCACTTATAAAGTTGGAGGCTTGGACCAGACATAATACCTATATCGCATAATTCACGTTGGTATCGGGATGAGCATTCATTTTTATTTTAATAGTTGTTATTTTCATATGTTCTAAAAAAAATACAATTAGCAAATCAAACAGAAAGCGATGGAGACTCAAAGATGTATCTCTAAATATTTTCCTTTCTCGAAAGATTTTTTTTTCCTTCATGCTTGTTTTCCTCATTAAAAAATTCTTGCAAAAAAAGAAAAAGAAAAAAATTCTTGCTGTGCCACGCAAAAGCGAGAGGGCTTGAATTTGTCTGTATCCTTTATTGGTGAGGAAGCTCGTGCACGCTGCCCTTAAAATAGGTTGTTTGTTTTTTTTTCAAGTGAGTCAGTTCAAAGGAAAATATTAAGAGAATAATCCTACAGGTGGTGTTATCACGAAAATCAAAAAAAGAGCAAAGAAAGAACGTGACTAACTGGAGTTCAAGGCAGACCAAATGGCAGCTGCGACATTCTGAGACCCCATGACAAGCTTGGGGCTTCCCTTTCTCCTAGCATAGCTATTTAGGGTTCCGGCCTCGAACACACCCGTTGGGACTGACAATGAGACAGGTGGGGCCTTGAGAGCCCCACCCCCCCCTCTCTCTCTGGGAAACACAAAAAGTTTTATCTCCAAACAGCCGCATACTCCACACTATGGTTGATCAGCAGCCTTGGCCTCCATCACCAGCCTGTTCTGCTTCCCACTGACCTTCCCTCTCCTGGATCCCCACCTAGGCACCCAGGACACCTATACCACAAAGCCACTACCCTTCGATGCCAAGCCCTGGGCTGGCTGCCCTGCTGAGTGAAAGGGGACTTTAAGGGAAGAGCGTAGGTGTGCTTTCCCTGGAGGAAGTGTCTACACTAAACCATGCCTAAAAAAGTCTGTAATTAAAGCCCAGGGGCATACCTCTCTGATGGTGGAATTTGAGGCCGTGCGACAGGTGGCAGAGGGAGACATTACTGAGCGGTGGGGGACTTGCCAACATCTTCTGAGCCCAACCCCCGTGGCAGCTGCTGGCCTATCCCACATTTGCAAAAGCACGTGGTTCTTTTCCTGGACAAATTCATTTCGGGGCTGGACAAGTTCAACCTGGCTGAATTGGCTGACAGCTCGCTCCTGAAGTTATCTTGCCACACACCCTCTCTTCCCAAGTTCAACTCCGCATTTGATGTAGCAGAAAGAACACAGACGTTGAAGGCAGGCAGATCTGAGCATGAGTTCCAACTCGCTTCTTGCGAGCCGAGCCATATGGCCACGGGTGTATCCCCTCACTGCTCTGAGCCTTAGGCGTCTCACCCATAACCTGGGGGATCACTCCAACCTTGCAGGTCATGGTGGGGATCATAGGTGGCATACAGTAGGTGCCCGAAAAAAACATCTCGAAATCCTTTTTTACACTTTTGGTTTCGTGAACCAGTCAACAATATTACTTACTCCAAAAGTTAATTTAAAACTATACATCGGGCGGGAAAGCAGCCTAATGCCAATGTCACTTCTGCGTGCATGTCCCCACCCCGCCCTGACCACAAAGTCGGGCATTTCGTGTCGCCCCGGAAATCAGTTAGTAAAGAGCAGAAAGGAGGGCAACTTGCGATCAGACTGCTAGATTTAGCCCCGCAAATGGTCTCCCCATCGCTAACGACATTAATCCAGCGCGTTTGTCTTTTCCTTTTTTTCTTGCCTGCTTTCGCTCTGCGGAATCAGCAGGGACACCGAAGAGAAATGCCCATAGTCATGCATAGAAACCCGCCAAGCGGGCCTTCTCTTCAGCTGACAAAATGCATTAACCCCACGCAGACGGGTAACTGCCCCCCTCCCCCACCCACCACGCAGCACGAGTAATAAAAAACCTGTTTTGTTTTCAGCTGACCGAACGGTGCATGTGCCAGAGTAAACAGATCTCCTTTCTGCGGCTTTACCCCCCACCTCCTCCTCCACCATCTCCGCCCCACACCTCCCAATGTTTGGGCTGTTGTGATATGTCATAACATTGTGTCTGTTTATCTGAAATATTTCCACTCCAATCGCTTGTTTCTTCAACCAACTGACATGTTGATACAGCTCCTGACAGCTGAGTGACTGGGATCGAAATAAAATGGAAAGTAAACACATTTGCATAAAGTTTATATACAGCAGGGGTCTGAGGAAGCAGAGGAAATAAGGAGATTAGAATCGGAATTTCTTATCTTCCATCACCCCGCCTTTGCCTTCCAGGTCCCCCCTGCCTTCTCTTTTTCCAGCTCTCTGCTCCCGGAATGCCTCAGGAGTTCAAGGGTTGGCCTGCCATTGGGGTTGAAAAAACTTCCTTTATAGTTTCTGCCCAAGGTTCACCCTTCTTTGGCTGGTGGCGCATTTGAACGCCAGAATAATTTTCTTGGTAAATTTCTTCCCCAGTTTTTGTGTTTTGAGATCTGAGAGCTTTCCGCCCGATGTATCCAAACATCCGATCAGAGCCCTTCCCTACTTCAAGACTCTGTTTCTGTGAAACAAGGGAGCTGCGCTTAAATTGATCTCTTGGGGTGCTTCCCACCTTGACCTTGAGTGTGTACCTTTTCTCAGATAGTCATGAGATGGCCTGTCACACACCGAGCTTTTCTTCCTAACTCCCCTAAGGTCCTTAGGAAATGGAACTCTATCTAACGCGTCACTCCTGTTTTCTGTTTTTGTAAATGAATCACAAAGTAGCACTCTGGAAAAGCCAGGGGTGGCCCATGGCTCCATCGCAGGCCTGTCCACGTAGCTGCTACAAATTGACCAGAGTTGGCTCTCAAGACACCGTGTTCCCAAACTCTCATCTAACCTAGTGGTGCTCAAAGTTGGGTCCCCCGGGGCGGCAGCAGCAGCAGCATCACCTGGGAATTTTTTGGAAAAGCAGATTATCAGGTCTCACCCTCCAAAATCCATTGCATCAGAAACCTGGGGGTGTGGCCCATGGAGCCACGGAAACTGGCCACAAATCAGAGCATCTCCCCGTAAACCTGTGCCTACCCCAGAGAGCCCAGGCCCAGAAGTTAGTGTTTTCAGCTGCTTTCCAAGTGATCCTGGAGTATGCCAGTGCTAAGAATCCCTGCTTTAAGTGCAAACCACTGATTCTCAGTTGGCATTATCCGGAGGAACTTTGTCAAACATATTTATGTCAGGTCCCCGTCTCACACCAACGAAGTCAGAACCTCTGGGGCAGGGCCTGCACGTCGCTATTTTTTTAAGCTCCTTGGGGGTTCCTCATTAAGTCTGAGATCTACTGGCCTAAACCAGTGCTCCTCCAACTTTATATGGGCCCAAAACTTCTGGGGATCTTGTTAAAATGCAGGTCCTGATTCCCGGGGTGGCCAACGCTGCCAGTCTAGGTAACCAGGCTATCAACCCTCTTTATGCTGCTCCTTTGCTCTCATCAAAAAGCCCCGAGACAATAACAAATGGGTCCTGACTCACCTGCCCACCACACGGGTGCATCTCACAATGGGTATTTATTTACATAGCCTAGAAAGAAAGTGAGTATCAAAGCACAGCATTTGCCTAGAGAAATCCAAAGGCTATTGAAAGGGCTGAAAGATAAATTCAGGCAAATATGTTTGCATACAGTTGAACTGCCCTCCAGGTGAGCAGGGCCACAGTTATAACTTGCCGGGAAGATGGCAGAGCTTAGCGAGGGGCAGGTGGCCGGGCACCCTATGAATGCAAAGCCTATTCACTGATGCCGCCCGCCCCGCCCGCTTCCTGCTTCCAAGGCTCTCCTCTCATAGGTGGGGCTGGACCACAGGGACTTGTTCCCACACTCTTGCCCATTCTCCAGGGACCAGCTTGCAAGCAGATGAGCAGCCAACAGCTGGTCTTCCCGTCACATCACTAGCCAGACACCTCTCCCTGGGGCAGGTGTGTGAGGGTGGCCTCAGACCCTGGAGCGACGCCATATGACAGAGCAGAGAAGGGAGGTCCCCAGAAGCCTCCTGCATCGATTTAATGGTGCTGTAAGGAGTGCACCACGTGGGAGGCGCATGGTCACATCTCCCGGACTTTTCCCCCCGCTGTTCCCGGCACCCAAGATGCCCTCCCCATTCTCCTCCTCCACCTAATCACCATCCTCCTCCTCATCGGAGCAGACGTGAACTGAGCACCCAAAATGCGTCGCACACTGGGCTGAGGCTGTTACGTGAATCAGCGCACAACGAAGCCACCGGGTACTGTCATTAGCCTTTTTAACAGAGCAGGAAGTCGAGACTCGGAGAGAGTGGCTCCCCCAAGACCACGTCGCAAGTGGTGGAGTCAGGAATTGAACCCACGTCAGCTGGACTTGAGAGTCAGTGCTCTTATTACAGCCTTGAGAGTTCGGTCCACGCACGCCCCCCTCGTAGCCACTCTCAGAGACACAGGCCCTCTCGTGTCCTCACGGCATGTCTTGTGAAAGCTGTACGCAGCGCTCCCCGCACCGGCTCGCTCTGCACCTCAGGGCCTTTGCACGTGCTGTTCCTCCCACCTGGAATGGAATGCTCTTCCCCAGTGAGTCCTAGGTCTTCCCCTCACTCGAGTCTCTATCAGTGTCCTGTTGCTGCTGTAACAAACGACCACAAACTTACTGGCTTAAAACAACACAAATCTATTACCTGACGGTTCCCAGAGGTGGGAAGTCTAAAATGGCTGGGCAGTCTGAGTTTCTTCTAGAAGCCATCTTCGCCTTTCCCAGCTTAGAGGCTGCCTACATCCCTCGGCGTGTGGCATCTTTCTTTCCTCCACTACTGTCTTCATCACATTTCCTTCTCTGATTTCCACCCTCCTGTCCCCTTCTTATTAGATTTTGTGATTACACTGGATCTGTCTGGGTACCTCCCCCATCTTAAGATCCCTTAGCTTAATCACATCGGCAAAGTCCTTTTTTGCCATGTAAGGTCCCATATTCACGGGTTCCGCAGATTAGGATGCTGGGGTTTTGCAAGGCCATCGCTCTGCCCACCGGAAGTTTCTTAAGCCTAACAGAAACCCTCTTCACCTTGTCATCCATCACCCCTTGCATCCCCCAGAGCACTTGTCACCATCAGATCGCCCTGTCACCCTTTGTCTGTCTGTCCACTGTCAATCTCCCTCATGAGACGAGAATGCATGAGGCAGGGCCCCTGTCTCTTGTTCAATGCTGACTCCCCAGGGCTTAGAACAATGTAGGCACACAGTAGGTGCTCAATAAAGACTTGAGAATAAACCCTGGTGGATGTCACCGAGGACTGTCCGGCTGCTTTCCTCACCGGACTGTGGGGACCACAAGGGCAGAGGTCCTGACCGATGGCTCCGTCTTGAGTAGGAGTCAACCCACGGATGTTAAGTGGAAAAAGCTACCCCCTCAGGCCCACTCTCCTGCACCCGCCAGACCTCCACGTGCACCCCTCCACATTGGCGTGCAAATCCACACACTAAATCCACACAGCTGAGCAGTGTCCCAACACCCCGGGGGCTCCTGAGGGAGAAACTATAAACGCGCAGAGGAAAATGGGGTGTTGGTGACGTTGCACCCGCTCCGCGTGAGCCCGCCTGCATCAGGCTGCTCTGTCTCAACCCCAAGTTCTTTCCCAGCCTTGTCAAACAGCCCAGTGATTTATCCTTGTGCCTCCTGTGGGTCCGTGTCCAAGCACGTGGGCGGACATAAAACTCTTCCAGGAGTGGTGACACGGTATTTTTCCTGCCCTCAAATTCCCACCAGCCAAATTCTACCATCCCCCACCCGAGTCGGGGCTAGGAGAGAAAGCAGTAGCGAGAAAGAAGAAATTAAATCTGGTTCTTTTGTTTCTCTGCTCCCTGGGCCCCGTTTTCCTGTCGTCGTCTCTTACGAGCTCTGTGGCCTTGGGTAAGTTGTTTAACCTCTCTGGGCCTCAGGTTCCTTAACCAGGATATGAAGATAATAATAGTAATCAACCTCACAGAGCTGTTATGAGGATGGAATGACTTGATATATCGTAAAGCGCTCGGCGCAGTGCCAGGCACAGAGTAGCTCACAAACTGTGAACAACAGTTTGACGGTTCCTCATAAAGTTAACCGAAGAATTATCACATGACCCAGTGATTCCACTCTTAGGTCAATATGCAAAAATAATGAAAACATATGTTCGCACATTGTACGTGAATGTTCAGAGCCGCCTTATTCACAAGAGCCGAAAGGTGGGAACAACCCAAATGTCCATCAATGGATGAATGGATACAGAACACGGGGTCTGGCCACACAATGGAATGTCATTCAGCCATAAAAAGGAATGAAATATCGATACATGCTACGACATGGATGACCCCTGAAAATATTATGCTCAGTGAAAGAAGCCATTCACCCAAAAGCCCCCTACTGTATAATATCATTTATATAAAATATTCAAAACAGGCAAATCTGGAGAGACAGAAAGCAGATGAGTGGTCACCCGGAGCCGGGGGGAATGGGGATGAAGAGTGATAACCTAATGGGCATGGCTGTTCTTCTGGGATAATGAAAACGTTTTGGAACGAGATAGAGGGCATGGTTACACAACCATGTTGCACATCGTGAATGCACTAAATGCCACCGAAGTGTATATTTTGAAATAGTTAATTGTACGTTATATGAATTACACTGCAATCAAAAAAAGGAGTTAGCTCACGTGTATGGTAGTTAAGAACTAACCCCACCTCTAGCCCAAGTTCTGGCCTTTGCCAATCCAGTCACATCTACCGTGACCATCCCTCTTATGCTTTATGCTTTAGCCGCTCTGAACTACAAGCATAAACGACCATGGCAGCACTTTCATCGTGCTGAGTCCCCGAGTAACTGTGTGGACCAGAGTCCTCGCCAATCTGTGATGGATGAACAGGGCTAGCAAAAAGCTAACCTCTGTTGTGTCAAGCTGCTAAGATTTTGAGGTCTAGTATATCCTGATTAATACATATACCTTAGAAAAACTTTTCTTCATCCTTCAAAACCTAACCCAAAAGTTGTCTTCTCAGAGAAATGGTTCTTTTAATCCTCCAGAAAAAGTTACTCTCTCCTTCTACTATATTCTATGTCTTATAGATACTCCTATTGCTATATTTATCACAAGTATGTACATGTTTCAAGAGTCCCAACCTACCCATGCCCTCATCACTGACAACTCTGTTAGTTAGTTAGTTTGTTAGTTCGTAGCACGGAAGCCCACTTCATCAGCCCATCGCTATTCAGCCCATCGCTAACCTTAGACCCCAGCTGGATCGATCCATTCTTTCTCCCTGGAGCCAGAAATACAAAGACTCTGGTCAATCTGTATCAGATGCTGGAACTGAAAGCAGTCATGTATAGTTGGGGCTGGCGTGGTCGATGCCATCCATTGGGAGCTGATACAGAGAAAACTATTCTTCAAAGAAAGAATGAAAAAGAATGAATTAGATTACAGAGGTAAACAAAGATGAGATGCCACATGGTCCTAGAGAGACAGAGAGAGTGACATCTAATCCCGATCTTCCAATTCCCCATCTGACCCCTTGCAATGCTGACCTCATCCTGCTACAAACTCATCTGTTTGTAAGGGGCTTTGCTTCTTATAAACAGGAAACTGTGACTGAGGCACTAATGATTATTTCTGCAGTACCTTTTACTTCTATCTGCTCAGAAATCTTTTCCATCCCATTTCTTCTGGCCCCTTGACCTGGTCTATTATAGTGATTGGATGAAAAAAAGTCACGTGACCAAAAGGGGGCCAATCAGAGCCCTTCCCCGGGATCCATGTATTGATGCTTGGAAGAAGATTCTTTTTCTTCCCACATGGATGAAGGAGCTAGTTGGTGATGCTGGAGACCAGGGATAATAATGTAGAGGCAAGTGGAGGAGAGGGAGGAAGAGGGGATGAGGAAAAAAAGAAAAGAGGGTAATGAATCCTGATCAGTCGTTGGCCCTGATTCTCCATGTTTCTTATTTCCATTACGTAAGATATCCTCCTATTCTTTCGAGGTCCGTAAACAGTTAAATCCCAGTCGGGGACATAAGCTGGTGGGATTTGCATTTCTATTGATGGCTTGCAACTAAAATAACGTGATTTTATACATCTTCGTTTCCCTATCACACTTTAAATGTCTTAAAGACAAGGACCAAGTCCCATTCATTACTGTATCCCTGGAGTCTGGCACATAGTAGTCACCAATTAATGTCGCTGACGAAGTCTTTGGAGTGATGGTGACACTCAACATTCAATGTATCACATCACCTCATAGTTGTCACAAAAGCATCTTTGACATTATAATGGAGGAAGCAAAATTCAGTGTTTCAGAGAGGGTGCCCTGGAATCCGATAGATATGGGTTTGAATCCCAGCTTCTAGGCCTTGGGTAAGTTATGCAGCCTCTTACAGCCTCAGTTTCCTCATCTGTAAAATGGAAATGTCAACATTACCTATCCCATAAGATTGTCGTGAAGATAAAATTATATGAGAAATGCCAAGTACTTTGGACAGTGCCTTACACATGGTTCTTAATGCATATTAGATTTTATTATTGTTGTTGTTACTATACGATTATTTTTAAAATCAGTTTAAAAAGATTCTGGTTCTTTCAGTTTACAAGATCTTACCCTGAGTCTCAAAAAGACCTTGGGCCACCAAATGTGCATATAGAGACACATACAGGGAGGAATAGATCTCATAGAGCTATTGTCCAATTCTCAAAGGGCATCCAAGATCTAACATACATCTGTATCTGATCCAGCAGGTCCACTTCTGGGTATATGCCCAAAAGAACTGAAAGCAGGAACTCAAACAGGCATTTGTACACAAATGTTCACAGCAGCATTACTCATAAAAAGCAGAAACAACCCAAACGTCCACGCACAGATGAATGAACAAACAAAATGTAGTATTTACGTACAGCGGAACACATACAATGGTATATACATACAAAAGAAGAAAATTCTGGCACCTGCTACACCAGGGTTGAACCTTGCCAGCATTAAGCTAAGTGAAATTTTCCAGTCACAGAAGGACAAATACTATACGACTCCACTTAAATGAGGGACCTAGAACTGTCAAATTCACCGAGACAAACACTAAAATGGTGGTTGGCAGAAACCGGGGGGAGGAGAGATGGGGAGTTAGTGTTTCACGGGGACGGAGTTTCAAGAGGATGACGAAAAAGGTCCGGAAGTGGATAGCGGCTTGTGACGGGTGCACAACAGTGTAAATGTACTTCATGCCTCTGAACCGTGCACTTAAAAGGAATTAAGGTGGCAAATGTTATGTTATGTATATTTTACTCCAATTTTTTTTAAGTGGAAAAGGAAAAAAACAGCCCATACATCTGTGGTCCTCCGAACCCCTGATATGAAACGCTCACATGCCAGTCCCACGCCTGCGGATCACCCAGTGTGCAGAGCGGAGGGAGAGAGCCAAACACGGCTCCCTCCTCAGTTGGCCCAACAGATCCATGTCTTCCAAGAGCACTCTGGGTTCAGCCAAGCCCCAAACACGTTTCGCCTGCGGCACTTCATTCCGGCCGTAATGAAATTACGTGTGTGTGCTTACAGGGAAAGGGAGCGGGTATGGTTTTAATTTATTTACGCTCAGCAACTCAGAACGCAGTAGGGTAGTTGCCGTTTGATGTCGCAGGCATTCTGCAAGGCCTCCGCTCAAGCCTCGGTTCCCTTTGGTAACAAGAAACCAAGGTTAGCTCAGACTAAATTGTCTTGAAAGTCTGAGCAGAGAACGGGCTCCACACACGCAGCCTGCCAAGGGAACGCATTCCCTCAGCCAAGTAGGCATGAAATAAATAAAGATCTGGTTCCTGGGATCCAGGGGCTGTGTCCAGAATTCAGAAACTCACTTATCGCTAAATCTCAGGAGCGCCGTGTCAAGGAATAATTTGGGAAGAGAGGAATGACTTTTATCAAGAACCACCAGGACGCTTGGGGCTTTATAGACGGTCTCGCAATCAAACGCCATTTTTCCAATGAGGAAACTGGGCCCGGAGAGAGAAACGATTGGGATTAAGATGTTAAGGGGGGCAGCTGGGCCTGAACTGGGTTCTAAGTGTGACGCCAGCATCTACGTTCCTTCCGTTTACTTTACTGTTACACTTTACGATGGCTGTGTGCTCTTCCAAATACTTCAAATAATAGTAGTGGTGAGAAAATAGCATTTTATGTATTTCCACCGAACAATGAGTTAATTTAAAAAATATAATTAGTATTTAGGTTGGTGTGTAGACTTCTCCCCTCAAAAAAAAAAAAAAAAAAAAATATCTTCAGGTCTTAATCCCCAGAATCTCAGAATGTGAACTGATTTGGAAATAGGTCTTTACAGAGATGTTCGGGTTAAAATGAGGTCCCTTGGGGGCACCTCATCAATATGACTGGTGTCCTTATAAAAAGAGGAAATTTGGACAGAGAGACACACGCGCACAGAAGAGAGATGAGTGAAAAGACACAGCAAGAAAAACATGTGAAAATGAAAGACAGGAATGATGCAAACTTATAAGACCAGAAACACCAGATGCTCGACAAATCACCAGAAGCTGGAAGAGGTAAGGAAGGAATCTTCCTGTACAGGTTTCAGAGGGAGCAGGGCCCTGCTAACATCTTGATCTTGGGCTTCTGGCCTTTGGAACTGTCAAGACTGTAAAGTTCTGTCGTTTTAAGCCACTCAGTGCGTGGGGGTTTTTTGCGTGTGTGCGTGTGACGGTAGCCCCAGGAATCTAATGTGCGAACAGGAACAGAGGTCAAAGACGAAGCTGTGTGTTAGGGTGCCGGCTCTTCAAACCTCCTTCAACTAGTCCCTCTCTCCTTCAATCTGCTTTACATTTGGGTTTCCGCACGTGATTTTACTTGAAAAGAGATTTTCATAGTTATAAAGGCACTTTTGTTTTGACAAGACAGAGGACGAAAACCGAGGTCCAGAGAGAAGTAGGGCTCGCCCAAGGGCACCCAGTGACTCAGCAGCAGCCTGAAGGCAACGATGCAAGGTTTCTGGCTGCCATTCCTGTTTCCTTGCATCTGGCCACTCACCCGGGGCGAAGGCCCAGCCAGGAGGAGGATTCGAACATGTGAAATCGCCCGTGTTCTTCACGGTGGGCGCCATGTCATCTGGCTCCACTTCAAAAGCCTACTGTCCCTCTTCGCATCCCCGCTCTGAGACTGAAAGATGGTGGCCTCATTGCAGCGAGCACCCAGGCTCCAAGGCCAGCGGGGGCGCGAGGGCTGGGGGGGCCCCTCCCAACAGTGACCTCATGGAACGCCCTTTGGGCCGAGGTGAGTGGCGGTGGGAGCTGGCAGAACAGGCCGGGGGCACAGGGTTAGGCCCTGATAACCCGAGATCAAAGCAGCCTGTCAGCGGTGTGAGCTGAGAGGCAGCCAAGACAAGCTCCGCGGGCAGCTTTATCTCCCCGCTGGCCCAAGAGCCAGGGCGGGGAAAGCGCCACGTTCCCGGAAACTATTTCTGGCCGGGCAGGAGGGAGCCTACTCCGCTCAGCCCGGGCTGGCTCAGGTCCGTCCTCTGCCGCCTCCTGCGCCACCGCGCTTCCCGCTGGCCCACGCGTTCGGGTTTTCCTGCTCTTTCGGCCCCACTGTTTCACGTTCCTCTAGACGTGTGCACGCGCACAACAAAGACCGTTCGTCTCTTCCCCCAAACGTCGCCCTGCTCCCGATGTCTCTCTCAACTTCAGAACGCACAGCGGATAAGGTGGCTGCTGCCCTCGTCACCTCCCTGTCAACACGCACACGGCGGCCGGCTCGTCCCAGGCTCTTCCATGCTCACCTACGGGTTTCCTCCACCTTTCCTTACATACATATACGTTGGCACGGGTGCACACGCACGTGCACGCACACGCACACACACACACACACACACA
>NW_024343733.1:1885954-1917750 GCF_902729225.1 Pteropus medius | reverse complement strand
CGCCTGCCCGGGTCACAATCTCCAAACTCTCTTCAGCGAGAATCCAGAGACAGCTGCCAATTAAAACAATAAAAACTCCTCGCCTTCCTCTGGTTATTGTGATTGCCAGGACCATTTCCACCAGCTGATGCCTGGACATTTTTTTTTTTTTTTCCCCCTACAAAGTGCTGACCCCTTGGTTTGCAGCTGAGGGAAAATGCAGCCACCGCTCCTGCTCCAGCTGTGGCTCCTGTCAGCTGGGCAGCCCACATCTGGCCAGATTCAAACACGTCGATTATAATCCAGTTATCCGGGCACTTTGACCTAAGTGGCGGGGGGTGGGGGAGGGGGAGAGGTGCCCTCCTAATATATCATCTGAGTTTCCAGAACCTTCCACCCACCAAAAGTTTGAATGCCCTCTCTACTTTGGAACTTGCAGCTGACCTCTTCGCCATGTGTCCAGACTGGCTGCAGGCAGGAAGAGAGAGGGACAGGGACATCGATACACCTGCTACTTTCGGCCTTAAGCACCTGTAGGCTTCAGAATTTCATCAGAGCAGTAGGACTGGCAGGAGAGGGAAGATGCTTCAGGAAGTCCCGCCAGTGCCTGGAGGCAAAGGAAAGGAGAAGAGCATTTATTGAGCCCCTGTTGAATGCTGCGTGCCTGCTTCTCACCTGTGCCGGAAAATGTCATTAACAGAGGCTGTGGTCCCTGCTCTTAGCACAGAGCCAGGCACATAATGAGCATTCAGTGCCTTACAAATGTGTTTGTATCTTTGAACCACCACTGCAACACTCTGCAACGGATAGCCCTGTTTTGTAAATGAGGAAAATCAAGCTCAAAGGGGTTTGGCGACAACCACCCTCATCACAGCCTGCAAACGCTCGAGCCATTATATTCCTCCCCACCACTCATCCTGCAGGTCGGGTAGCAAAATGGTTGACCGGGGAAATTCGTGTGACATTCTTTGGCTTCTTCCACAGAAAAATGCAAAATCCCGGTTCTGGGAATGTGTTTTTTCTAGCTTCTTTCGGGCCGGGTTAAATCAAGATGTAATCTGAGTATTACATCTGAAAGGGCTCAGAGACCCTCATGACCCAACTATTTACGTTATAGATTAAAACAAATGGCAGCATAGGGAAGGATAGAGGGGCTGGATAACTTCCGCCTACCCTGCACCAATATTCCTTATCAGGGTAACAGCGTCTCAATATTGCTTTGGGAAAACAAATGTTCTTTTATTGGATAGAATCGTAATGAAGCTGTCAATCATGATGTCACTACCAAAGGGCGGGCCTACGCCTCAAGCTCAGCCAATCAGATGTCCCATCCCAGGAATGTGCACGTGAAGCAAGGAATGGGAGTTTGTAGCTGATTCATGTCTTCAGTGAGTCCGTGAATTCCTGCTACCCAGCTCCCCAGCTCCTGTTTTTCCAGAGACCTTGTTCTTCTCTTCTACAAGCTCTTTCATATCCTTCCAGTAAATTCTTCTTTGCATAAGTTAAAGTCACTTTCAATTGCTTGCAATCAGAGAATTCTGAGTGATACAGGAAGGCATCTAGCCAAGCTTACCCAGCAAGGTAGAGGCAAAGTAGAAACTAAAACCCACTTCTGATTTCCAGTCTGTTACTACCTCTGGGGGCTATGAGGACTTAATTGAGCTTTATTCTTTCTTTTATCCTCTGTATCACTTCATAGCTTTAAGCCTCAATTTCCATATCTGAAAAATGGGGATATTAGGTCAACGAATGAAATTTTGACCTATAAAACATTGGCAATATACTAAATGTGTCCAGATCTCACTTCCAATTCATTGAGGAGAGGTTTTCTCACACCAACAAGCAATTTTCTGGATACCACCTGGGTATCCTATAATTTTATTCAATTCTGACGTTGTCTACCCACAGATAGCACCATATCCCACAGGTTAAGGGCTCAGTCCCACAAGACTGCCCCCCCACACACACACTTCAGATGCCAGTCGCAAAACCAGGTTGTCACCTGTGCTTCTGACCAACTGACAACTATAAATCAGAGGTTCCCACAAACCCCTCCTTGGGTTCAATTAATTTGCTAGAACAGCTCACAGAACTCAGGGAACCCATTTATTCACCGGATTACCAGTTTATTATAAAAGGATGTAACTCAGGAACAACCAGGTGAAAGAGATGCATAGGGCAAGGTATGTGGGAAGGGATACGGAGCTCCCATGCCCTCTCAAAGCATGCCCTTCACCCCAAATCTCCACATTTTCACCAACCCAGAAGCTCTCCAAACCCTCTCCTTCTGAGTTTTTATGGAGACTTCATCACAGGGACATGGCTGATTAAATCACTGGCCATTGGCAACTGATATCAATCTCCAGTTTCTCTCCCCTCCCAGGAGGTCCTAAAAGTTCCAACCCTCTAATCATATCTTGGCAATCAGCCCCCAGCCTCAGGTGCTTCCAAAAGTCACCTCTTTCACATAACAAAAGACACCTTTATCATTCTCATCACTTAGGAAATTCCAAGGGTTTTAGGAGCTCTGTGCCAGAACTGGGGATGAAGACCAAATATATACTTCCTATTATAAATCACAGTATCACACTCACCAACGCCCCACCTCGCCTCACTGGACCCTCGTTCTCACTGGTGGTATGTAGCTCTCTCTCCAAGATCTTACTCAGAACTTTGGGAAAGTAATGACCTGTGTAGCTCAAAAGTCCAGGAGTGGATTCTAGCCTCAGATAGAGCTGGATCCATATACTCAAAGTACATCATGGAAAATCTCTCTCCCTACCTTTCATTTAGTTAATTTTTTCCCATACGGGCTTTCCCCTATGGTGGCAAAGACGACTCAGAAGCTCCCAGCAAATACCCTACCAATTTAGCAACCCCGGCCAAAAAGGCATTCCAATTTCTTAACCATCCTACTAACAGTCACAAGGCCATCCATGAACTAAACAGTTTGGCCAGGAATCAGAAGGCTCAGATTGACCAGGCCTTGGTCAATTGCCCACCCCAGGCGTTGGGGATGGGAGTCATCCTCACCTTAATTATATGGACACAAAGCAGAGGAGGAATCATTTCCAAAGGGGAAATTGGGATGCATTACACAAAAGGAGGACCCTGAGCAGGAAAAATTATAGCTGTCCACCAGCTATGTCCTGCTGGCTCACAGTCACATGGCAGCATAGTTCAATGATCTGGGTGACACATGCCCGTGTTTGCAGCCTGCCTTCTCCACTTTCAAGACTTTGAGCAAATGGTGATCTCACTGAATACCAGTTTTCTCATGTGTCCAGTGGATAGAAAACTAGTATCATCTTGAAGATTTCTGAAGATCAGAAAGCATGCGAACATTATAGGACATCTGTCACATTGAAAGTGATAAGTATAGGAGATTTTGTTACTTTCAAAAAAAATCTCAAATCTCAACATCCATAAATATCCTAACTCCTGACTGGCAGAGGGGATTGTCTTGTCTTTCTCTGTCTTATTTCTTCTTCGTTTGTGTTGACTTTTTTTCTCGCATAGATTAAATGCGCGCGCGCGCACGCACACACGCACACACACACACACACACACACACAGAGTTGAGTCCAAAAAATGGCAGTCATGTAGAACACAGGAGGTAGTGAAGAGCTATGAAATTCATTTATATTTAACTGTGAGCAACCAGAGACTAGTGTAGTGGAAAATATGCAAAAGGCTTGAAGGAGGAAAGCAGATATTAAAATTGTAATTTTCCCAATCACATCGAGACATCTCTTTCAACCCTAATGACAGGATGCATAGCACATCTGTCAAAAACTATGCTACGTCTCCAAGCAAAAAACCAAATAAATTGAGTTTCTGTTCAGTGACAGCACAGGCTGAGGTTGCTGTTGGCCTAGTTCCAATTATTCTTTCCTTTTCTTTTTCTCTCCGAGGCGTTTTGTTTTTGTTACCATCTTTGTGGCATTTGCTCCTGTTTTCGCCCCTTCTTCCTTTTTTTGTTCCATGACAGTCGGCTTGGATCTCAGTCTGTATGTACCAGAAAAGTCCACGGTAAAGCTTCCAGTGTCCCACACAGGTCCCGGGATGCAGTGTAAGTCTACCGATGAGGCCCTGAGGGTCCAACCTGGCTTCCCCAGCAGAGTCCATTTTCACTCCTTTTTCACGTAGCCTACGATGGATGCCAAGATTGGTTAGGCAGAAGAAAGCTGTGATTTAGTATCCTAATGGTATGTGGTTGAACTGACAATTGGCCAGTGATGAGCAGAGGGCTGTTGGTATCTGTGGCCGATGGATGAGAATGATATCATTTCAGGGATGTGTTTGGGAACTCCCTTGGGCCTCAAAAGCCTAACTTGGAAACCCAGTCTATGATGACTTTTAGTCGTGAGCTGGTTCTTGTGATTTCCACTGACATCAGTGGAGCCTTACTGATGGAAGATGAGCATCATCAGGGTTCTTTGGCTGGATTTACAGATAAAACTCCTCCATGCTGGTACCCAGTTCACCTTATCTGCATACCTCAAGGTGCAGCCCTCCCTCCTGCCTTCCAAGGCAACATGAGCCCCAGGGAGAGCAAAGCCTGGAGACATAATCAACACACGGAAATCTCATGTCCTTGAATGGATAGGGCATTCAAGAGTGGAAAATCTGAAACCAAGTCAGAGGAACTTGAATCAACTAGACTCAAGGAAGAGATAGCCAAGGAACTCTTTGAAATATTTTCCAAGCCAATGGCAAAAGATGAGCTTGGAGAGGGAGATGGAGGCCAGACCTGGAATGATTGGACTTTACTCTGTAAGCATGTGGGAGCCATTAAAGGCCTTAGAGCAGGACAGTGCCAATCAGATTTGCATTTCAAAAGATCACTCAGGCTGTAGCATGAAGAATGGATGGGCGGGATGGCGAGGGGTGGGGGCAGGGGGGAGCAGCGGGCAAGAGTGGAAACTGTTGACGAGTTAGAAGCTAACGTGGAAATCTATGGAGGAGAGGGATGTGACCTAAGCCAAGACATGGGGTAGAGAATGGAGACAAGTCCTCAACAGCTCTAAGAACTATTCAAAAAATAGGATTAGAAAGGTAGATGGTCTCATGCAAAGGAGATAAGGGGTGAGCACCTAAAAAGGCTCCACCCTTAGAGCTAGACTAAAGTATTTCCCCCTATCTTGAGCTTATCTAACAGGAGGGCATGTTAAAGCTTTGTTGTTGCTGTTGTTGTTTTCAGTTGTGCCCATGGTCCTATCATGTCTCCATGTGTCACCATCCTTGTGCATAGTACTTGATCTGGCAGGCTCTGAAATCATACTGTCTGGGTGTGGTTATATTATTTAGGGTCTTCCTTAGAAGCAGGTGGGGACTGGATGCATTTAATGGTTCTCGTTGATGATCTACTTAGTAGGTGAGAAGAATTAAGGGGAGAAGAATTAAGATGAGATTTTGAAGGCTCCAGAACATTTAGGAAGCCAGTGTCTTGAGCCAAAGAAAGGAGGCGATCTAAATGCAGCCCACAGCAATGAGGTCAGGAAAAGAAAGCTGTGTTGGAGAGACATTGTTCTATGTAGAAGGGAGAAAATACTTTCAGGATCCCAAAGCTTATACTTAATATTGAAGAACCACTGAATGGTCCTCTGCCCTCTAGCAAAATGCACACTTATGTGTCCCTGTGTCCTCAAATGCCAGCTGATCAATGGTCCAAGTTGCTGAGCTTGTTCCTCCAGTGGATCTTATCCAAACAGGTCGTCCTAAGGCTGAGCAGGGCAGGAACTAAAGGAGTACTCATGGCAGGTAAATTCATCATCCTGGAGTCAATTAAGAGCTCACCACTCAATCCAGATCTCAAAACATTCTTCGTCGACGAAGACCTTCCTCCATCAGTAAGATGACCAACCATCCCAGTTTGTCTGGGACTTTCAGTGCTAAAATGGGAAAAGTCCCAGAAATAACAGGATGAGTTTAGTCACCCTACCTATGAGCCCACTTTCATTCACGTTGCCATTTTGAATAGTATTCTTTTCCATGGTGAATTCAGAAAACATACTGCTCAATTTGGGGTTGACTTTGTCAGAAAGGAAAGAATATCAATTTGCTCGATCATATCTGTTCCGTTCATCTTTCTCAATGGAAAGGAAATTGGTACAGCCATCGTGGCAAGAGTAGGCTCTGAAGTCAGATGCCATGGATTTACTTCCTTACTTTCCTCTGTAAAATAGGAACGGTCCTAATTCATGCCTCACATGTAAGAAAAAAAATGGATGGAAAGTGCTGAATCCAGTGTCTGGCTTGTAGTCAGTATTCAAAACCAAGAGTTGTTATTATTAGAAATTTTCATCTAACCCCAGCCCAACCCTAGTCCTCTAGATCTCAAGCTACTTAGAGCTTTTAATCTATCGGCATTTCCCATTTGATGTAGCTCTTTATGGAGCTTCTCTAATTCCTCCCCCTATGGGTCCCTTAGAATCCATTTACAACGTTTCTCCTTGCAAATTTGTAACTGAAAAGATTTGTAAAAACCTTTGACCAAAGTGAAAGTGACTAAGGTGATTGAATATGAAAAAAAAAAAACTCATAACAATTGAGCCTTTCCTTAAGAAGAAATAGCTTATCTCTAGGGGAAGGGAGTTTTCTAAGCTCTGAAGATGTTTGTTGACGAAGATTATGTATTTAAAAAGCATGTGATCAGAACAAGGCTACCACCATTTTATCTCTTACCTGAATTATTTCAGTAGCCTCCCCCCTGGTCTGTAGCCTCTGCCTTTTCGCCCTAGTCTATTCTCCACCTAGCATCCAGAGGGATCTTTTTAAAATGTAAGGCAGCCAGTCACTAGAAACTGTCATCAACAAGAGAAAGGATAAACTATGGTATGTCCATACAACGAAATACTATCCCTCAATAAAAAAGAAATTACTGGTACAAGTTAGAGCGTGGATGAATCTCCAATGCATCATGCTGAGTGAATTAAGCCTTGGACATACCACGTGATGCCATTTATATAAAGTTCTGGAACAGGCAAAACCAACAGATGGCGGGAAAAATCTGAATAGCGGTTGCCTGGGGCTGGGTGTGGGGAGCAGAATGCAATGATGATATCCTCTATCTTGATAGGAGTTCGGGTGGCACGGGTATGTCAAAAATGTGCCAAAATTCAAAGAATTAAGATGTATGCATTTCACTGTGTGTAAATTTTCTCTTAAAAAAATCCATTGACACGTACTGAGCTCTAGTTAGTGACATGCACACCAATGCATTTGGGGATAAGGTAAGTGATAACTGCTACAGTAAATGCAAGAAAACAATCAGATGAATTGATAGAGCGATAAATGGATAGAGATAAATAAATGAGTAAATGTGGGATAAAACAAATAAAGCAAAATGTTAAGTATAGAATCCACTTGGTGGGCATATGGGTGTTCCAGACACAATTTGACTTTCTCTATGCTTAAAATTTTTCATAATAAAATTTGGGGGAGGGAGTGGACAGGGAGATACATTAAGCGTTTTTAAAATAGCTTCCCCTTTCATTAAGATACAAATCCAAAGCTCTTACAAGGTCTACGGGATCTGGGCCCCTCGACCGCCGCTGAAGATGTCCTTTTCGACGGTGAAGAAAGGTTCTCAACCACTTACTTCCAGCCATGTGGCCTCCTTGCTCTTCCCCAAACATACGAATCATGTTCTGGCCTCAGAGCCTTTGCACTTACTGTCCCCTCTGTTTCCCCAAACGTCGCAAGCCTGATTCCCTGACCTTTTCAGGTCCCTGTCTCAATGTCACCTCCTGACTATTCTATACAGAATAGCACTTCCTCCCAACCATCATTCCCTAGCCCCTTGCCTGCTTCAGATGGCCTGATATAATCTTTTTTTGTTTATTTTCTATCTCCCCCTGAAGCACTGTAGGCATTCTCCTTGGCTCCCTGTGGTGTGCCAGCACCTCAGATGGCCCCTGGAAGACAGAGCACACAAACGATGCCTCTTCAACAAACACGTGAATGAATGAGTGTGAGGCTGACACTAACAGCAAACAGCAGGAGCTAATCTTAGCACTTGGGAAGTGCCTAGCGCTGTGCTAAACCATTTACCTCCATTGTCTCATTTAAGCCTCACAACAGCCCTATTCCATTTTTACAATTGAGAAAAATCATAGTTTAGAAAGATTGAGTGATTTGTCCAACCCAGTCCAGGTTCCTTTGGCTCCAAAACCCAGGATCTTTCCACCTCACTACAGGGCAGGGAAGGTCTAGGAGGAGGAGACAAATGGTAAAAAATGCGTCAGTGTGTCATGAGGGCTGCTCTAACTGCAGTCGTAAAGACCCATATGCAAGCTGATCTGGGGACATCAGACTCTCAATCATCAAACTTCCAATGACACCTGGTGTTCCCTGTGCCCCATCAACAAGGGTCAAATGGGATAACCGATATTACTGAGTTTCCAACTGATTAGCTCTTCTACTGCATGGCCCATGTTAACAAATTGCCTTTCAGTTGCAAAGACGACCTTGAACCACCCCCATCAAACATTTTTCTTGTGTGTTTTTCCTTATACACCGCCTGTATCAATTGACCTTAACACAGGGTGCTTTTTTAGTGAACATACCATGCTTCTCTTCCAAGAACAGGAATGCTCATTGTGCAATATTGTTATAAATGCTCAAAAATGTCAGTTTTCTCCATGATTAACTCATCCATATAGCTGACGATCAAACTGAATATATGAAGAAAAAAAAAAAGGTCGAGAACCATTTGCGCGTTTGCGATTATTTGTCAGTGAATGGAGTATTCAGGGAATGAGAGGCATTTCAGTTCATGTCACATATGTATTGAGCACCTACTGTGTGCCAGGCATTGTTCCAGAACGAGGGGACAAGGAGGTAGGTGGGAAAAAACAAGGGTCCTATTGAAAGTAACCTCCCAGGGTAATCTGACCATAAATTCCTACCTGGGCAGGTCATGGTGGGTAGTCACACCCCAGGCCTGTAATTTCTTTAGTATAAGGTTTATCTTCACCTTAAGCCAGCCCTACCCATTGTTTCTGTGCATCTAAGTTAACACATCTTTGAAATAAGCCATAACCACTCTCAAGAGCGCACAGAATCTTGTTAACTATACTCTAATCCAATCAACTCCTTGCTTTCTCCCCTCACTCCCTGTGATCTTTAAATTCTCTCCTAATTTCGAATATGTAAAAGAAGCTGCAAAACTGTTATTCTCCAGAGCATTTGAGATCTTGTTCCCTGCCGTTTGTCATCAGTTTGGCTCAAATAAACTCATATAAAAATTCTCTACAGGTTTGGATGTCGACAGGTCCCTGCCTCAGCCACCAACTGTGTGACCATGGCAGAGTTACTTGAATCCTCTGAACTTCAGTTGCCCTGTCTGAAAAGTGAAGATAATTATATCTCCTTGGAAATGCTATTATTGTGAAGAACACAAGAGACAATGCGTATCCAAGGATCTAACAGTTGGCTAAGACGCAACCACCCAGGAAGAAGATGCTAGTTCCATGCACGACTAGCATCAAGAAGATGCTGGGACACACTTGGGCAATTCTGACTTCTGGGCGGATCGGGTTAAGTGCTCTGAGTGAGGAACTGACCACAGACTATTTAATTCTATGCCTACAAACGAGGTAATTTTGTCCTATGTTACAGACGGGACAATGAAAGTTCCGAAACAATAAGTAACTTGGCCAAGAGAGTACAGTTCTTAAGTCTTATAAAGCCTCCTAGGTTTTGTCTCGTTCATCTCATGATAGAGAGAGATGGATTCCAAATGAGGAAATCCAGGAAGAATGCCTGGAGGAAATGGTCATTTCAGAAGTCTATAATAGCAGCATGAACTTTTGCTTTCTCTAATATCAAACTCGGCATCCTACTGGGAGCCTGTAGCCTGGATTCTATAACCCAGAGCTTTGCTACTTTCTTTCTGTCTTTGGTTTTAGCCAAAGTGGGCATCCACAAAGATTCTCCCCTTGATCTTAAGTAAAACCTTCAGATTTACTTCAGACCTCCACCCGACACCCCCGAACCCCTTTCTGCATTGTCCCCACATCTAAAGAGAATTGAGATTCTGCTCAAAGACTTTGAAAATTCCCTCGCCCCGGTTAATTATATCAGACCTATATTTTGTCACTTGGTGGGAGGGGCAGGGGTTTTAAAGCGGGGAAATCCAGCAAACATTAAGACATCGTCCTCGGGATGGATGGCCCAGCATGCTACCACTAAAAATATGTGCACTCTGGTTATTTACAATTACCTGTTTGTTTGTGAAGGATTTCTCCTCTTCCTTCCAGGTCTCCTCGCTGTGTATACAGCGAAAAGGATAGGGCTGGGCATGTAAGATTTTTACCCCCCTTCGGCTGTGTTTATCCACCCAAGAAAGTATTTTAAGTGCTTTGTTTCCATTATGCTATTCTGAGCCCATTACTTGGTGGGGTGATTAAAGATTGCTTTTGGCAAGAGAAGAGAAGACGAAGTGTTTGTTACTTCCATGACTGTTAGCCTTTCCCAGGCAGTCTTCAAAGGGAAAAACATAAACACATGGCATACAAAATACATATTGGCTTCGTAATGGGAGTGCTGGAGAATGTCTGGCCCTTCACCTTTGCCTGGAATCTGAGTGGCTGGGACAGGAGGCAGAAAAAGGGCGCTTTCTAGGGCATCTTGGAGGCTATGGACCTCTCTCTCGGGGGCTCTTCTCTCTTCCTCACCTGTGTGTTCTTTGAGCCCTTCCCTTGCTTGGGGTCTTCTTGGGAACTTCCCTACCCTCCCGCCAGTATTCGAATTTAGCCATGGACAAGACGGGTGAGTTCTCTACCTTCATGGGGCTTGAAAGTCTTCTGGTGCAATCCAGAGATGTTAATGAGCGAATCCCACAAGTGTCCACCCCACCCCGCCACCCCGTGATAAATTTCAGGGTGTGTAGTGGGCATGGGAGTAGCAATCTGAATTTTGCTGGTGGTCCCGGAGGACTTCCTTGCATGGACAAATCTCGAAGATAAGCAGGAGCTGGGTAGAAAGGGGCCTTCTAAACAAAAGCAGTAAGGAGAGGCCAGGATAGGGTTTATTCAAAGAAGGGAAAGACGATGGGGTGCCTGGAACCCAGAGAACAGGGCTCAGAGTCAGTAGAAACGTAAACAGGAGGTCAGAGAGATCCAGGAGCCTCCTTAATATAACCATGTAATAGGCGCTAAATACAAGTTAATGAAAAGAGAAATGGAAGGAGTAAGTGTGGATTGAAAGGACCTTATCTCTGCTTTCTTGTCTTGACAGCTGGGTGGCCTTGGGCAAAACGGTTCACTGCCCTGAGCCTCCACTTCCTCATCTGTCAAATGGGAATCATCAGCCCCACCTCGCAAGGCTGGTGGCATCTAGTTGGAACGCCATACATGTCAGCTTCCCCCTTCCTTCCCAATTATCTTTAATGAGTTCGCGTCTCCCCGTTTCACTTAGCATCTCGGAAGACCGGCACGAAGACAGAAAACCCCATCGCCATCTCTGATGGCTCTCTCATCTGAATGAAGGCCCAGGACCTGTCAGTCCCTCTGGCCAAGGGAGGTCACCAAGAGCAAGACTGTCCTAATCCCTCATCCTCCGCCTCTCCAGGCAGGTGGAATCTCTCTGAAGTCCCAGAGGACCCCTCCCCATCTCCCTGTCCTACCTCCTGGACTATTGTGACGAACAAATGAGATCAAGGATGGGTGAGGTCTTTCCAGGCAAAGATTCCTGTTTCCCTCCCCAGGCCAGGGATCTGCATAGGTTTTCAAAGAAGGACAAGTTGTACAAATGCATTTTCCCTGAACTCGCTCCTTTAAGTCAAGGGCCTCTGGTATTCAAAATGGCACCTGCAAGTTCGGGCATGTCCGGGAGCACTTAAGACGTCTAGGAATCTCTCTCTTCTGGAGCCAGGCGGGCAGCTTCAGAAACGCCAACAGCTCAGGCAGTGAGTGTCAGAGCCCTGGCCGGGGCGGCCCACATGCCTCCTCTGCTCCAGGACCTCCTGAGGGCCGGAGCCGTGCTCGGTGCTTTCATACACCCCCTCCCGTGTCGTTGTCTCCACCATCCCGGGAGAAAGGGCTCGGCCTTCCCATCTGGACAGAGCTGATCGAGTGAGAAGTTCATTAACGTGGCCAAAGTCTCAGTTATGAAACGGACAAACAGAACTCCCGATTCTGAACACACGCCGTTCTTGATTCGTCCACGGTGTCTTGAGAGTGCCTTTGCTCTCCTCCTCGCACCCCCAAATGAGATGACCTGGGACCCAGGGAAATAATCCAGGATTGCTCAGGTCGTGGGGGACGGCGGTGGGGGGGTCTCCGGCGGGAGTCGTTGGGTTTCTAGAGACCCCCAGGCTACCGACAGTTAACTGACAGGGTCTCATCCTGGTCCTTCTCCAACCAACTCTTCTGCCAACCTGACTACAGTTCTAGAAGGTATGACCACAGTCATAATAATTAGTCCTATTTATTAAGTACTTACTAAGTACTTGACCCCGAGCTAAGCGATATGGATTTAAGAACCCTACAAAACCACGATACCGATACCATCATCCCCATTTCACAGATGAGGAAACCAAGGCTCAAAAAGGAACATCTTCACCCACGGATACAAACTCGTAAATGTCAGAGCCAACTCTGAAGTTCAGTCCGGCTGACCCCAAGCTCTCGGTGACCCATACAGGGTCTGCTTCCCCACCTCCACACTTTGACAAAGGTCTCTGCTCACAAAGACAGCACCCAGATCCAGTCAGATCCTGCCCTGCCAAACCCCAGGCTCGCACATTCCTCTCCACTCTCACCCCAGGCCTCAGTTTCTCCACCTGTGGATTAGGTAACTGGCCTAGATAGGCCCCAAGGTCCAGCCCAAACGCTGGCACACAGAAGCAACAGCCACCTCACCACAGCACTGCATCCTCCTCAGGGCATTTCTCTCTTCTTATGAAAAATGGGTGAGAACATCAACGAATTCATCCTTTCTGCTGCTGACCTCGAAGGGGTTGGAGAAAATGTCTGAAGTCACAGCTGGGCGCCTTCTGGCTCCACAGTGACACCCCCTGGGCGCCCCCTCAGGCTCTTCCCTTCTGGAGACCAACCTTGCCCTTTTCCTGCCTGGAATCGTCCCTCCTGTGACTAGCGTCTAGGTCCCTAAGGTTGGAATTCGAGGCATGCCCTCCAAGAATTTAGCCCCATCTTGACTGGGAGCTCTGAGGAAGAGTAAAGCCAAGTTTGTGGAGCCAGAGAGAGAGCTGGATCCGAATCCCAGTACCGCCATAAACTGGCCACATTTTCCTCGTCCCTGTGGAAGACACTTACAGATCCAGCACTTATGAAGGTCCTGCTTCGCGTCGGGAACTACGTGACCAGGGACGGTGTTTAACAGAGAAACTAGGTCCCTGCCATCTTGGAGTTTCTTTTTAGTTGGAAGAGTAGGGAGGAGGGAGCAAATACATATGACATTTTCAGAGGTTACTAAATCAAGAATGGGAAATGATGGGGACCACCTTTCGATATGATGGTCAGCAGAGGTCTTTGTGAGGAGAGGACATTCGAGGAAAGACTTAGTCGTGGAGACCGTCATAAGAAGGCTAAAGAAAGAGCATCCAGGCAGAGGGAACAGCAAACGAATCTGCTGTGCTTCAAGGTCAACATAAAGGTGACCGTGGCCGTAAGGGAGTGAACTCAGAGGAGAGAAATGCAGGACAAGGTGGGAGGATGGCCGGAGCCAGATCACAGAGGGCTCCGTAGGTCACGGGACAGAGTTCGGATTTGATGTCAGAGCTATGGGAAGTCACGAAAGCATTTTTAAAACTTTTTTTCACTTTTTCTTTTTTTTTTCTTTTTTTCTTTTTTTTTACAAAAGCAAACTGTTTTAAGAAACTGTCAAATTCTTCCCAAGGGGCTGTAGCGTTTCGCATTCCCACCAGCATCGCGTAGACGTTCCAGTTGCTCCACGTCTTTAGTGCTCGGAACGGTCAGTCTTTTTCACTTCGGCTGTTGTGGTGGGTACATAATGGTATCCCGTTATGGTTTTCATTTTTATTTTCTTGATGACTAATGGGGTTGAGCACTTTTTCATATGCTTTTGGACTATTCACGTATCTCCTTCTCTGAAGTGTCTCTGAAGATCTTTTGCACATTTTTAAATTGAGTCATTTGTCTTATTAGTGGGTTATAGGACCTCTTTTTAATATTCTGGATACATGTCTTTTGTCAGATCAATGATTTACGGGTATTTTCTTCCCAGACGATCGCTTACCTCTTTTCATTTTCTTAACGGGGTCTTTTCAAAAGAGCAGAAGCTTTAAATCTTGATCAAGTCTAATCTATCATTTTTTTATTTTATGTTTTAAGCTTTTCATGTCCTAAGAAATCTTTACCTAGTTCAAGATCATAAAGATTTCCTAGTATATTTTCTTCTAGCCGTTACACAGTTTTAGTTCTCGGATATCTACATTAGGTTAAAAAGTTAACCATACATCTCAACAATTCCATTCTTAGATAAGTTCCCAAGAAAAAAAATCCTACGTCCATAAAAAGACTTACACTTGAATGTTCATATCAGCATTATTCACAACAGGCAAAAACTGGATAGAACCCAAATGTCCATCCACTGGTGAATGGATATACTGTTGTATCCCATATAATGGAATGCTGCACATCGATAAAAAGGAGCAAACCACTGATTTATGCAAGACCGATGGACCTCAAAAACACAGTGCTGAGCAAAAGAAGCCAGACAAGAAGGAGTTCACACCAGACGATTGCATTAATGTAAAACTCTACATATAACCAAGCTCATCTATAGTAACAGAAAGCAGATCAGTGGTTGCCCAGGGCTGAGGTGGGCAAGTGACTGAGAAGAAGCAGGAGGGAACTCTGAGGGTGAAGAAGAATGTTCTATACCTTGATTGTGTTAGTGGTTACGTGGATGCGAACATTTATCAAAACTCATTGAGCTGTACACTTGAAATGGGTACGTTTTATTTTGTGTAAATTATGCCTCAATAAAGTGGACTTAAAACACACACACACACACACACACACACACACGCGCATGAACAAAATAGATGCTGGTGAAGAATGAGTCCAGGGTGAGACAGGGAGGAAAGGTAAGCCACGAAGTCACCTGATGGGAGGTAAAGGTGGCTTGGTCCAGGGTAGAGGAAGCTGGTAGTGGTCTTTGTTGTGGTTATCACTGTTTCGATGCCACTTTTCTGCCTTGTCCTCCAGTGAGTCTCTCATCCATAGGTAAATGGACCATTTTCCTCTCCCAGAGGCTGCCTGCCCACTTCTCTGCAGACATCCCTCAAGATTTGGCTTCTAGCTGGACATCACTGACTGTTGACACACACACTCGGTAAACCATGTCACTGGTCAAGGTAACTCTGAGATTACTTGTGACACACCCCCAGGGTCTCAGGCTCTCTCTCCTCTTGCCCAGCCCCCTCCCTTCCTTTCTAAACCTTCTAGAGCGCAAGTCCAATGCAGTGACAACAGCTGATGCATCTGAGAGTGAGACACCCCGCTTAGATTCCTAGAGGTGTTGTAACAAGGTACCACAAAGTGTGGTACCTTTAAGATACCTTGTTTTAAGGTATCTTAAAACAATACAAATTTATTCTCTCTCAGTCTTGGAGACCGGAAGTCAGAAATCAAGATGACAGCAAGGCTAGTTCCTTCTGGAGGTTCCAAGGGAGAATCATTCCATCCCTCTCCGAGCCTCCTTCCGGTGGTTGCTGGCAATCTTTGGCTTTCCTTGGCTTTCTAGCTTCATTGCTATTCCCCTGCCTCTGCCTTCACATGATAGCGTGTGCCTTCTGTGTGTGTCTGTGTCCATTTCTGTCTTCTTAGGACACCAGTCATTGGATTAGGGCCCACTCTAATCCAGTACGACCTTATCTATACCAGCTTACAACTGCAAAGACCCTACTTCCGAATAAGGCCACATTCACAGGTACCTGGGTTAGGACTAGGACATATCTTTTTGAGGGACACAATTCATCCTCAGTACACAAACCTTATTTTCCTCTGACATCAAATAATTCAGTTCAAAAGGAAGCTCCCAGGGGCCAACTGTTTGGAGAATAGGGGATGGAATACTGGATTGGGGATCATGGCGATGCCGGGTTCAAACCTCGGGTCTGCCACTAACTTGTGGTGTGATGCTTGTCAATCTATTTCCTCACTTCTGGGATTTGGTTTCACCACTTTTTAAAAAAAAACGGATCTGTTAATTCCTGCCTGGATCACCACATTCCTGGAAAGTAATGTATACAGTTAGCATGTATGGAGCGACTTCGGTATACGAGGAACCATGCTAACCATTGTACACATATCATCTCATTTAAAACTCACAGTGACTGTAGTGGCAAATGACTTCATACAGGTGAGAAAATCGAGGCTCGGGGAGTTAAGTAACTGGTGTCCCCCATGGCCAATGAGTCCCCTGGACATCTCTCAATGACATGGCTCCCTCTGCTCCAGTTCCTGGTACAAGCTGTCTTCATTTCTCACTTGGATTCTAAAACTTTCCTCTAGTCTTTCCCCCACCCCAAATCTATCTCAGAAGCCAGAGGACAAATTTTTTGCTAATGAAATTGACTTGCATAAAATTCCTCAATGGCCTCCCATTACTCTCAAAATAAAGCCTAAATCTCCCCAACAAGGCCAACTGGGTCCCATGTGATCTGAGCTCAGGCAAACTCCATCTTCATCTCCTCCTCCTCCCTTCCCGGGGTAATAGCTATTCTTTCTTTAGAATTCAGGTCAGATGTCACTGCCTCCATGAAGTCGTCTTTGCCTGCCACTCAGGTGTGAGACAGGTCGTCCTACTTGGTACTCCAAGATCGGTCTTCCCAACCATCAACGTAACACTCAGCACGGTGCATTTTTGCTGCCTGTTAACTTATTCATCTCCTCCAGGTGGCAGAGGATATGCACAGAAGTTGGCACACCGTGGTTCATATTTGTCAAATGTCATGGGCCATACAACCTCCAGTGCACAGAAGAAAGCCAGGATTAGAAGCCACTACTGGCTGATTCCAGAGGTTGTGTTCTGTCTACGATGCCACACAGATGTTGCTGGAGGCACAAGAGTCTATGAGGACCAGTAGATAGAGTAGCCCAGAGAGGCTGGCCCAAGGGTGCAGGGCCTGGAATGGCAAACCCACCTCCACTTTTCCCTCCCACATCCATGGCAGACATTACTAATGGATCACAGCACTCCTCATTGACCTCAGGCTCAGCACAAGGACCCCCACCAGTCTCTACCAGTCGATCCAAATCATCACCTGGCACGCCCACGTGATCCGACGTGCCCATTTGGTAGGCAAGGAAAAGGAGGCTCAGAGAGAGCACTGACCTTGCCGATATCACATACAAGTTCATGTGAGGGCAGGAACAGGCTCTCTCTGCTCCAAGTTCAGTGTTGTTCCTGAGCCCCTCCTGGCTCTGGAGATCAGCTCCTCGAGCTGTGTGATCAAGAGACCCTCAGGACGTCTACAGAAAGACACTTCCTGCAAAATTAGGACCACGGAACTCATGGAAGGCTCTGAGAACAAGAAACACCTAGGATGGCCCAGGAGGCTTTCTTTCCTTTTCTTTTTTTTAAGTTACTCAGAGGCAACTCCAGCCTCTATGTCTCTCCTGTGAGTCGAGCCAGCCACCTGCTTGCCACTGCTCGGGATGAGCAGAATTTCCAGACCAAAGGATGGACGATTTTCCAGAACACGCACTGAAGCACAATGCCCCCACTTTCTCCTTTCTTTTTTTTGGGGTGGGGAGGCGGTTTGAAATAAATCTTTTCATTTGGAATAAATTTAGATTGACCGAAAGTTGATAAAATAGAACAAGAATCGCCATATACCCTTCGCCCAGTTTCTCTCAATATCATCATCTCGCATGACTACGGACGTTACTCAAAACTAAGAAAACAACCCTGCTACATTACGAGGAATGAAACGCTACATTCTATTCAGATTTCACCCACTTCGCTGTTCCGGGATCCAGTCCAGGACGCCATGTTGCATTGAGCACTTTCCCTTTTTGGTAAATATTTTCCCTGGATTTCTTTCTTCCTCCCATCAGCTGACTCCCCCCTCTCAGAAATGGCTGTTTCCTTCTTGTTTTATTCCGTTCCGACTCATTTTAAAGACCACGGTTTGGGGGGAAGCTTCACGCAGTTATTTCGAATATTGCAGACGACCCTTCTTCTCCACATTCATTTTTCCTCATTCCGTTTTAAAGTCTAGTTCACATCATCAAATGGCCACTGGCACTTCCTGGAAAACTTGGCAGAGCATTTTATTGTATTTCTTACAAAAAAAAAAAGTCCTGTTTCCAGTCCCCCACCCCAAACTTTGTTTGTTCTTTTATGACTAAGGATATTTATCTCCTGACTGCTTTAGAAGTTTATGGACCTTTTTTCCTTTGAAATCCAGACCAAGGTCAGTAGCCTTTTGGCTGTGATGTCACAGTGCGTTGCCCTGGTTACCACTGTGACATCATCAGACAAACTCGGGGAGGTCTGGAGGGGGTGGGTAGCATGGAGAGAGTCTTTAAAACAAATTATCTCTTTCATCTGCAGTCTGTGCAGAAACTGCTGCTGCTTTGGGGACAAGTTTGGAAAATCTGTGAGAAGCTAAAGGGAAGAATTAATAAGATTTACTACCTGCCTCCCCACAAAGTGCCATGGACCCCTAAAATTCAGGCCATAGTCAAAGGCTGCAGACTTCTAAAGAGGAAAAAGCTAAAGGGACAAACGTATCCCTAGAAATCAGAACCCTATATTTATAAAAAGACCATCATTAAGCCACAAGACACACACACACACACACAAGAATGGACCCTATCAACCGAATTGCCCCTAGACGGAATGTATTTCATGAGGTGTCCCTTGGTCTTTAATCTAATCTAATCTGTCTCTCCCCTCAGCATAAAAGCAAAAGTAAAGAGAGGAATTACAAGCCAGGAATGCTCGGCTTAAAAGGCTTTTTTAATAAAAGGAGAAAAGAAAAAGAACAAACGCAGAGTGAACACCCAGCAGACAGTTTTCATGCCATTAAAACAGCATCTTGAAACATGTTCATCTTTTTTTTTTTTTCCTTAGGGTCAGGGGAAGGGGAAAAAAATGTGTTTTTATTGTGAACATGTGTCAAGAGGACTCCGTCACATAAACTCCATACCCACAATAAGTATATTTGTGTAGTAATTAATGTGAGATCAGAGACGCAAGTTTTGCCAAAAGGCCATTGTCAGCATGGGATATATTATGTGGCTCGAGCATCCAGCTTTTCAAACTCAGTATACATGGTGCGCATTGTAATTAAGCGTCCTGTCATCTGAAGGCGAAGCAAGGAACAGTGACTCCCAGACAGAATTATACCTAAAACACAGTTTCCAAATGTTTCTTCTTGGCAAATCTCTTAAGGAAACTCTATGCAACAGGAATGTCAAGACATCTGTAATTAGATCTCAGGGAAAAGCATGGAAGACCGGGGGCCAGTCCTTACTTTGTCTCTCCGAGAGACCCCATGTAATTCTCTGTCCCAGCTGTCAAGGCCCAGATCCATCATGTGTCCCTGGGTCATCGATCTTTGCACTGACTCTCTGCTAGGGTCTCCGGTAACGCTCTGGCGGTGCCAAATCGCCCTCAGAAAGTTTATGGCAGCAGCTGCAAAGGCAGAAACAGTGGGGTCCAAATGGTCGTGGGCCAGGCCCAGGCATAGAACTCAGTGAGATTCCCGGTCTGAGGATTTCTGCTGTGTTATGGGCCTGGAGGTCTTATGAAGGGAGCAGAATGGAGCGAGGTTTGTGGGTCCCAGGGCTGCAATTCGGAAGACATTTAACTTGCAAGGAAAACCGAAAGGAGAGGGGGAAGTCAAAGGGGTTCCTTCGAGCCCATTCGTTTAAACTTTTTGGAGGGACCCTGGGGAGGTATGCGCTCTGTGGGGTGCAGATCCCCAACCTGGTCTGATGCTGGAAGCTGTTTTGTGTCTGCCTCCGGTTTTCCATGTCGGTCTGGGCCCTGCTTGTATATGAACATGCCTCAGCCTGCCTCTGGGCCTTCGGCATGTGTTTGCAAGCCCACCCCACGTGTGATGCCTCCGCACGCATGCGACGCGGGGGGCGGGGGGGGGCGCCGTCTCTGAGCGTGACGCTGTCTGTTTTTCAGAGGCTCCTATGCGCTCACCGCACACGTGGGGGCATTTATAACTTTATGGATGTGCACAAGAAAAGACGGTGAAATATGCCGTATTTATTATACACGATGCCCTCCTCTCCAACCAACAGACTATCCGCTCAGCTGCTTATCACCCAAATACGATCTTAGGGTGTGCGCCATGCAACACACATCGTAAATCTCAAGACGGGCTAGAACCTGGAGACTTTTTACAGAAACAAAGAGAGAGGGAGCGGGGAGGAAGGCGGGCAGGAAGGCGGCCAAGAGGGGCATTCTGATGACCCTCTGTTCTGTCACGAAGCACTTTTCCAAGACTCCAAGTTAGAAGCAATTTTCTCTTGGCGCTAGGCAAGACCAACCTCAGGGTTTGGGGTTTTCATCTCTCGCCACCTCCCCCTCCCCTCCCTCCATGCTAACGGTCAAGAACAGATGTGTCCCACTTTATAAATGCTGACCAGCTGGGGAGGCTGCAGCCAGCATCCACGCAGCTTCGCCCAAATGCTGATGCCTGAGGAGGTCTCTGAGCGGAAGACTGAGGGTCTCTCCGACACATCTCATGGCCCCCTTGCTTCTAGAACCTTCCCTGGGTTCCCCTGAAAGACGGGAACGCCTATAGCTTTTGCTCTGGGCATCCGTGTGGCTGTGTTTCTCTTCAGAAAGACCTGAAATGCTAGCAAGATAATAACCCAGGGTCCTCTAGGCTGAGACGGGGCTGTCGTGGGTGCTAAGGATTAAGAAAGGGCTTCAAGGCCAAGCCTTGCCTTTAAATGAGGAAACAGAGGCAAGCTCTGATTGCTGCACGTGGAGATTTTTTTCTTTCCCCTCCAGAAGATTAAGAGAGCTGTTCGTTTTCAGAAGTCTCAACCTATAGTGGTCCATTTCACACATCAGTTTGCTCCATACGGCTGCTCCGACAATACAAAGGCGGGAAATTCAGTCCAATGCAGGCCTGGTGACATCTGTGTGTGTGTGTGTGTGTGTGCATGCGTGTGTGTGTATGTGTACAGGTGTGTGTGTGTGCACGCAACGCAGTGTGTGTGTACGTGTGTGTGTGTGTGTGCATGTGTGTATGTGTGTATGTGTGTTTGTGTGTGTGTGTGTGTGTGTGTGTGTGAGCTCGTGTTTGTATAGAGGTTGACAATGTGTTCTCCTCAATCCGATCATTCCTGAGTAAACTTACTAGAGCTTTAGAAACAGCTGGAGGGATTCTAGAAGAATCCTTTAAATCAAGCTGCTCATAAACCGTCCATGACAGGGTTTGGGAAGCAGATGGAACCTGTGCCATTGGGATTTTTTTTTTTTTAAGACAGTCTCCCCCGACTCTCCAAATGTGTGCATTTAATGTGCGCTTCCCCGTCCACACACACACACACACACGACATCTACATCTATTTAGCAATAATAACACATGCACACCTCTTTCACACACATGCCCAAAGACCTTGTGATTCAGGTATAAAATACAGAGAAAAGTACAGACAGAAGTGTCCCCAGCATCTAAATAAAAAAAAACCCAGACATCCCCAGACGTCCCCAGTGCCCTTTTCCCGTCACTATCTGCCCCCCTCCTCCCCAAAGGGCAACCACTATCCTGTTTCACTCTGCCTGTTTTTTATACTTTATATAAATGAAACCACACAGCATCATACTTAAGTATCTGGCTTCTTTCATTCAAAATTAAGTGTGTGAGATTCACCATGTTGTTCTGTGTAGTTATAGATCAATGGTTTTCAACAGGGGGTGATTTTAGGCCCCCGGGGGACTTTGGGCAATGTCTGGAGACATTTTTAGTTCACAGCTGGGGTACGGCTAGTGGGTCCAGGCCAGAGATGCTGCTCAGCGCCCACCAGTGCACAGCGCAGCCCCCCACAACAGATAATCATCTGGTCTGGACGTCAGTACGGCCACAGCGGAAGGCCCTAGTCCAGAGACTGCGTCCTCATGGTTTTTCTTTGATTCCTCTGAAACACCATTTTTAAAGCTTCCTGGACACTCATGCAGGCACCGCAGAGTTAGTCTCAACTAAAGTCCAAGTTCAAAGCTTTGACTCAGAGGCAAGTTTACTGACCTCTAGCCTTATCGCCAAGGTGGGGGCGGGGAAGGTAGTGAGCTGAGGAAGATGGAAGGCTAATGATTTCTTAATAACGTCGTCTGGTGACGAATTTAACCTCAGAAGGTCTTAGCAAGCCACCCGTGCTTCTTTGGTAAGCATGGGAAGGAAATGACAAAAGAGTTCTTATGAACAGAGCCACACTGATGTACACAGGCATAAACAGACAGCCACACAAGTCCAAACAGAGACCCACCACAGCTCTGAACACACACACACACACACACACACACACACAGTCATATGCATGCACATACACACTCACTAGCCGACACACATACACAACAGCAGCCCCGCCAGGCCCGCACTTGGACAGAGGAAGAAAGAAAGACCAATGCTTATTCTTAAAGGAGCCCTCCCCAAGTCCAAGTACTGAAACAAATAGTTAGGATGACTTCGTTCAAGAAAACCCAGCCAGAGCGAGGACATCATCATCTGTCCTGGTCATCATCACGTACGTCCCCTGGGCCTCAGCCAGGCTCCTCGGTCTCGGCACGATTTCTGTTTAGAACTCGATAACTCTTTGTCACAGGGGCTGTCCTGTGCCTTGCAGGATGCTGAGCAATATCCTTGGCCTCTACAAACTAGACAAACCTCACATCGTGACAATCAAAATTGTTTCTAGATTTTGCCCACTGTCCCTTGGGGACATTGCTCCTGGTTGAGAATCCCTGATCTAAGCCCAGTGCGGGGGCTCATAGAAGCAGCTCCCAAATCAAATATCTGTTGATTGAATAAATGAGCCACTCTCATTCTTTCCCAAAAACAAATGGATGCTCAGCTGATCTCTCCTCTTCAGCATCCACATATACCACGAGTCAAAACACATAAATGGAGATGGCACCGGGCTCCCTCCTGCACCTGGAACCTCAGGCTTGGGCAGGATAGCAAGGGGGTCTGCAGGGGTGGTGGCCATCACTGTCATCATGACAGCCCTTGAAGAAGGGGCCCCCAGAGAGACACCCACGCCACATGTGCTCTGCCATTTGAGCAAGGGACATTGATGTGCTTTTCCAGACCCTGATGGGGTTTTAACTGTGTTTGGAATATGGTGCTTTCCACACACCAGCTGATTTCACTGTCATAGTCAGAATTATTTTCTATATTCTCTTCTCTGTCTGCAGAGCTCCAGGTGATGGGGGCGAGAGGGGCGATCTGAACCAGAAGGTATGTCTGCAGAATTTTCCACACAGCCAAACTGGGACTTACTTTATGCGCTAAATTTCCCAAGGGCAGTATGGGTCTGTGGACAGGCGAGGAGGTGGGACATCAGGCAGATTTAGGTGTCGGTGTAGGTGTCTACTTGCTTGCATATGGAAAACGGTACTTAAAGGTTATATATTCATTCAACAAAGATTCTCCAAATGTCAGTGCATACCAGGCATCGAGGTTTTCGAGATAAAAGATTTGTTTCTTGTCTGCCAGTAGGAAGAGAAAGAACAAGCACCAGCCCATTTGGCATTTATTAAGTGCCAGGCACCGTTTTTTCCACTTCGTAAATATTCACTCAATGAATCCTCAAAATAACCCTCTGAGGATGGTACTAGTATGACTTCCGACCAGCAGGTGAGGAAATGGACACTTACTTAGGAAAAGTAACTTGGCTGAGCAGACGTGACTCTTAAGTGGCAACTCCGGGACTTAAACGCAAGCAGGAGCTAGCAGCGGTTCTCATCCCGGGGACACTGGGCAACATCTGGAGACATTCTCGGTTGTCACAACCCAGGGCTGGAGGTGGTGCTGCCTGGCATCCAGAGGATGGAGGCCGAACCTCCTACAGTGCACAGGACAGGCCCCCACAACGGAGAATCGTCAGCCCCAAAAGTCCACAGCAACTGAGATCTGGCTCGAGGACAGATGTCCTAACCACTGCACTCCAGCTCAAGGATGTGTTCACAGTGTCCTGGGAAGACACGTGGCCAATCGGTGAGGCCCTGATAAGCACTTGAATGGAGTCACGGCAGGCACGATCCGTAAGTGAGGACACAGCCATTACAACGGATAAGGGTACACCATACTGGCTTGAGTCCAGAGCTTCACTTTGCCCTTTGAAGTAAGGTAGCCTCGGGTGAGTTACTTAGCCTCAAGTTTCACCTCTGTTACATGGGACTGTTAACTCCTTCCCTCGTCAGGGTTTGTGATGATGAGCTACCCCGTGTAAAGAACTCCGCTCGGTGCCTAACATCACAAGCGCTCAGTATTATCAGGCAGGCAAGAGAAGGATGTATCCCAGCCAGGAGGAATACACCTAATAGCTATCTCAAAGTAGGGAGATGCCATACGTAAAGGTCCTTGGTAAACCATAAAGTGTCGTGAGCACATCAGTCTTTGTCACCTTCAAAACCTGGATTGACTCCTGAGTCTACTGAGGTTTATGAGACGTTCTGCTAAAAAATTAAGGGCTAGACTGGCTGACCTCTCAAAACCAAGATGACCCCACTCTGAAAGGAATCACCAACTTTTGCCAATAATATCTATCACTATAACCACCTATGTCCAATAGCTCACGGCCCACCAGCAAGGGGTCAGCAAATTGCTTAGATTCCTCTTAACCAGCTTTATTGATCATTCCTCCTTATTAAGACAATAAATGTGTAATTTCAATTGCAGGATCAGGCCTCTATTCCATAACCCTGGGTTCAAATCCTAAAACCCTCCATCCTACTTTGTGTGTTATCTTAGACTGATCATCAAACTTCTCTGGCCTCACTTTTCTGTCTGTAAAATAGTGTTTAATTATGTCTACCTCTGGCGATTTAAAAACCTGTCCCCAAATTCTTTGATACTCCTCTCATCCAAATACGGGTCTGTGTCCCTTCCCCTAGAATCTGGGTAGGTTGTGAGTGTTCCAACCAACAGACTATGGCAGCAATAATGCTGTGTACTTCCAAGCTGGGTCATAAAAGGTGACGCGGCTTCTCCCTTGTCAACTTGGCCTCGGAATCCTGAGCTGCTACATGAGAAGTCCTTCCTGAGGGGGCCATGTTGTGAGGAAGCCCAGGCCACATGCAGTGGCCTCTCCCCACCCCCCAGAGACATCTGGTTGGCAATCCAAATCTTCACGTGACCCTGGCCTTGATCCTTCCAGCGAAGTAAAGAGAGTCTTCAGATAATTCTACTTCTCAGCCATCAGTCTTAAAAGTCTTCCTAGCTAAGCTCTGAGACCTCGTGGAGCAGAACAAGCTACTTCCCACTGAATCTGGGCCTAATTCCTGACCCACAGAATCCGTGAGTTTTAAGCTGCTAAATTTCTTACATAGCAATAGTAACCAGAGCACCCTCTCAAGTTGATAGTTGTAAGGATTAAGTTAGCAAACGCACATCAGTGCCGTCTCTCAGAGCTAGAGCACAGAACAGGCTCTTAAAGAATACTAATTATTTTCCTTTACCTCTTTATAGCTTGATATTTATGACCACAGGTACTTCTTTTTCCAGTTGCATTTGAGAAACACTAGAAGAATAGATTTCTTGAGCTATTTTCGCCCTATCTAGACCATAGAGTCATTTTTGGTAAACAAAATCATGAAATGTTCGGAAGGGATCTAGATCTGGTTCTAAGCTGTAAAATTCACAGCCAACCTAATCAGACTCTCCACACAGCTGTACATCTCACCTATCATATGGTCTCTGGGGCTATATGGCAACCCCCCTCCCCCACACACACAAAAAAATGGAGCATGGTTCAACTCAACAGTATCCCATGATATCTAGTCCCAAACATCTCAAGGACACAGGATCCTGATGTTCCAGAGTGTCCCCTCTTGGGGAGAGTATCCCAAATCAATAGTTAACTACAGGACACTGAAACTGTCCCCTGGAAGAATCTGATTCAAGCCATTCTTTGTCAGTCCTACGTCTATCAGATTTGTGGAATAATTAGGGTTTTAAAAGATGCCCCCACTGTCCTCCCTCTATTTGGGTTTAATGGGCATGAATTATACCAGCCTCTCTGCTGGAGGCTGGGGATTCAGAGATTGAATTCCTGGCCTCTGCACTGTGGAGCCCAGTACCAAGTTTATTTTCACATGCACAAGTCCTTCCAATAACCCAGCACGTTACAGACCAGAAAGCTTCTTTCCGGCAGAGGCAAGAGATGAGGGAAAAGCCAAGCTTGGGGAAGTCGAAATGTGTTCCTCAAACCAATAAGCCAGAGCAAAATGAGAAGAGTTGGGAACAGGGACCAGAGATGAGAAGAAGCAGGTGAGCAACAGGAAGTCAGCATCAACAGGGCTGGGGATGGCGAAGCAGAGAAAATGCCCAGAACAGGCCTAGCTGTTGATGAAGATGTCTTTGATCCTATGGCTAAGCCATTGGTTAGCTGATCTAACACCCATTCCCAACTTCTTGGCCTTCCCACCTCCTACAGCAGGGTCTTAAAAAGAGAAGCTTTGCTTTCCTGGACTCTTGGCAGGCCACGTGGCATAGTTCAGGCCAATGAAACGGACGCGGAGATCTGTTGGGAGGTTTCTAGAGAGAGTTTCAGATTTCTTATCAAGGAGAAAGGCTCAAGAGGAAAGCGTCCGGTGCCACCCCTTGCTCCTTCCTGTCTTAATGCAGACGTGATGCCTGGAGCTGAGGCAGCCATCTTTGGCCATGCAGAAGACGAGCAGGAAAAGGAAATGTCAAGATGCTAAGGATGGTGGAGTGGTAAATAAGCAAGCCCGGATTCCGACGACTCCATAGGTCAGCAGTCGCCCACCTCGGAACTACCTCGTGGTGTGAGAAAAATAAACCCTTTGTTGTTTAAACTACTGTTAGTCCGGCTTCCTGCTACTAAAAGTCTTAGCGGATTCGTATTTCTGTCTTCTTAGCAGATTTGTATTTCTGTCTTGCTACACAGAGTTGTTGGTGGGAGTGGCGCACCCTTGTGTGATGGGCTGGGAGTGTGACAGGAATCCCACCTGATAAAGTGTCAGCACCACCTTGGTTAAGCCATGAGAAGAGGTCTTTACTAAAGACTGGAAATAATCTAACTATCCAACTGCAGGGGATGGATTAACTAGCTAAGCCATGCTGCATCTTTATAAGGGAACAGAGCTCTGCTCCGAAGAAATAATGATTTAGAGATAGATCTGTTGACATGGAGAAGCCCATCTTATGTGTGTTAGGATTTTTGAAAGCAGGTTATCAAACGATATGGAAAGAAATAGCTAGACAGACGTTCACGAGACGGTAGATAGTGGTTGCAATCTGGGTTTTTGTTGCTATTTCTTGTTATTTTCCGTATTATTTAAGCATTTTGTAGTGCGTATACAATTTTTGCTAATGAAAAGTCATGAACAGCTTATGCAACATGATCTCATTTTCCCTCAAAATGCGTATACCATACACAGAAGACTGGAAAGATATACGGCGAAATATGAAGAGTTAGCCCCATGTGGAGGAATTATAGGTGATTTCCATTTTCTTCTTTTTCCTTATCTGCCTTTTCTACTCTGTTTCGATAACGAATATATATTACTTGTTTAATTTTTCAAGTTTTGTTTTGGAAAAGCTACTCATCTCGTTACGTTTGCCAAAGCCTCAAAACCCCCACTGGGAAATATTTTAATCCAATCAAGATCTTCTTGTTCTGGCAACAAACTCCAGGACTGCTGTTCTGTGATTTTAAGTCTCTAGGAGGATGTGAAATGAGGAGACGGTCGAGTCCCCAATTTCTGGTCGTTGTCAACATTAGGAAGCTAGCAGCCCAAAGGACTCCCTAAACTGCTTAATCGACCAGCTGGTATTGCCTTTAAAAGCAAAAGAGGTGATAAGAGAGAAATCCTACCTTCTGATACCAATGATAAGGAATTCTCCTTCCCTGCTCCTTGAAGATAAATCACGCTGACCCACCCTCTATGGAACACCTCTTGGAAGAAGAGCCATAAAAATATAGCAGGCCAAAGCATGTGCGGAAGGATGACGGAATGACATAATGACAGAAAAATATACGATCAATTTAGCAGAGGTGGCTGTCAGTTTGGGGGCCCTCCAGAGTTCAAGCATGCCCATAAAAGATCTCAACAACCCAATGACTCCCCTGGGAAAAAGAGATCTCCCTCCAAATCCAGCCTGTCACCTAACATCGGTGAGCAGGAATGTCCCGGGGGAGTGGGAATTGGTTTATCCGTGTCTGAAGAGCCAAGGATGGAAGCAGGAAGGCCGGAGGAGAGGCTGGAGGGGACTTCTCTAATGATTTAAGATTCCCGATCTTCCTCAAAAGTCCCTCTGGTGCCCTCGGGGTCTTGAAAAAGTCAACCCATCGAGGGACGACCATGGAACACAAAACTCCCCGGGCCAGGGCGGGAGGGAACGTGGAGGGTCCAGTTGCTGCTGTCTTGCAGAACTAACACACAGGCCTGACCTCCAGTTCACATCAACGCCACTGATCAAAAGGAAGCAGCTCGCTCCACCCTGCCCAGGCCTCCCATTCAAAGCTCCTGGCTTTGTGGCTGGTGTGGCATCCATTAACCCAGAGGTTGGAACTGGGGACTTCTCGAAAAGTTGAGCATCAAACGTAATGAATCACGAGAGACCAAGAGCTGGGGCCAGTCCAGTGACCTCTCAAGCAAGATAATGTTACTCCAAACGTACATAGTTGTGGAACCGTTGGGACAAACGGAGTTCTTGGGTGGAGCGCCCTTCAATTCTGACTGCAGACAACAGTCTGCAAAGACTTGGACGGGGTAAGGCTTCCCTCACCCCTTCCCCTGCTTCCTCCAGCCCCTACCTCCCTGGGCCAAGCACACTTCTCTCATTCTTTCCTAGATAAACAGCAAGGACAGTGCCACGTGGATTAAAAGGTAGGGGACTGTGACTGCTAAAGAGAGCCTTTTCCAGAACATAATCCTTCAATGCCCAAGGATCGACAACAGCAAAACCAATGAAATGATCGTCTCGGGTTCCTGCCCACTGCTACAGACACGAATAACTACCCATACCCACTCCCCAGCATCCACTGAGGCCCTGAAATATAATAGACAATCCAAAAGAAAGCGTGTGTGGGTGTGTGAGCATGTGTGCACACACCACCCTTTCGTCTCGGCTTCTGCATTCGCCCAAAGTTTCGCATGGATATAGGGACAGGGTATTTTGAGATCTACACCGAATCCTCACTTTAAGAGATCAGATCAGTTTCAGGCAGTGCTGGGTTCAGCAAGAGGCCAGTCGGCCCAGAAACGTAAACCAATTCCAGCCAAGGCTAGGTGAACACTCACCAGACAGACGTATCGGCCCCACGTAGGCTCAGCTCGAATGCACACACTGGAGCATGCACCATGCACAATCGCACGCACGCACATGCACACACACACACACATGCGCGCACACATGCACGCACTCATTTTGTGCTTAGCTGTCATAAAACTTAAGACATGGGGGTGAAAGGTCAGGAGGGGAAACATTATTTCTGTTATTAATTACACCTTATCCATTCTACATGTGCCTCGTTCATCTTAGATAAAGTTACAGTTCTATTTTATTAGGAAGCCTCCGGGATCATGTAAAGGGGGATTTTGGATTGAGACAAAGGAAATCGCAGAATTGGGGGGTGGGAAGAAGGGGGGGCTCATTTGTTCTCCTGCTCAGAAGCCAAGTCAGTCTCCTTCCAAGCCATTTTCAGGACTGAATCTGCACATTCTTGAAATAGCTCTCTTTGGAAATGCTCAACGAAACTGGTCCCCAAATCGACTCCGTCCTGAGCGGGCTGTGGGTTTCCTGAAGGACAGGGGAGGAGGTGAAGGGGAGGGGTGGAGCGAGCCTGCCAGCCACGGCTGCTGCTGGCCGGGTTAAAGACAGAGGTAAGGCCCTCCGAGGCGGGGACTTGCAAGTTCAAGTCCACATCCTGGCACTCCTGCCAGTTCTTCAATGGGCAGCTACCGGTGGGAATTCTTTCCTGGCATGGAGCTTCCACGAGTGTAAGGGCTGGGGATGGAGTGCGGGTTGGCGAGGCAGATGGAGGGCCTCGGGGCCGGAAGAGAGGGCTCCTTCAGCCCCTCTGACCTTGGCAGACAAGAAAGCTGGAGTGGCCTACCATGCAGTGCAAGAGAAGGAACCAACACTCCCCAGATCATGAAGGTGACAAAATGGCAGGCTAGAAAGGAGGTTGTCTCACTCGGAGATGAGACGTGGGCGCACCCGAGAAAGACTCAAGGTGACAAAACCTGGGCGTAAACCCTGGTCCAGCTCTTCCCTTGGGCAAGTCGCTTGCTCTCCCTGAGCCTCGGTCTCTCCAGCTTAGAAACTAGGAGAAATAGCATCCATGAGAACACTGATAACACCATCGCCCCCAACAGCCACGATTAGAACCGCTGTGACAAGAATCGGGAGAACGCGCCGCGCCCTGCGCGGTTCTGAAAGATAACATAATGGGAAGCACATCGGAGCCATAAATCACGGCGCAGATATAATTTATTGTTATTAATATGATCTGCCCTGTCCTTCCCCAGCCCCCTGGGCTGCCAGGAGAGTCTGTACTCTGTCATCGTGCACTTGAAGACAGGCTGTTTTGTCCCTTCTTTCTTCTTGTTTCTAATCACAATGCTCTAATTCTCCAGCTGAGGTTGAATTCAATTCTCAGCCGAAACTAGATGCCATATATTACCCGCTGTCCAGGACGGCTATCTGGCTTCTGTCTTCTAGGCACCCCGAGAGCCGCCACATGCCCAGGGCTTGCTGTGGACCAACTCTGGGCTCGGTTTAGCACCGGTGACCTCATGGAAGGCTCACAGCGATGCAGCCAGAGGTATTTCTACCTCCCATTTTACGTATGAGAAGACTAAATGTCAAGGAATGCAGCTTGATTTCACCCCAAGGGTGTCTCACTGCAAACCAGCATGGCCATCTGCCTCCTAAGCACATAATCTCATTCAATCGGGGTCTTGGGACAACTAGGTAAGGCAGCCCCCAGACTGTTACTAGAATGTTTGTTTCACACAGAAGACCCAAGACCCTTGGAGGGGCATGCCCTGATGTCTCAAGGTCAATGAAGCATTCATCAACCCGAGATTCTGATTTCGACCCACACGCAAGAGGCAGAGAATGAGGGGAGGGAGGGAGAAAGGGAGGGAGGGAGGGAGGGAGGGAGAGGCGGCCTGCGGTTGGAGTGTCTCTATCTGCCCATCAGAATGTTTCCTGGGGGTTCGGCCAGGAATTCAGGCCTGTGGGCCCCACTGGGAGTCCTGCCAATGAATCCAGGGCCCTGGCTCCCTTTGATCCTCTCTACAGTCCATCCCGCCCCTGACTGAACCCTGCCTTGCAGCCCTGATGTCTAATTTGTGATATCCCAGCAGCGTCCCCGAGGGCGCCAGGCTTGCGGGGGGACTTTGAAGGCCTGGCGACGCCGATACGAAGTTCCATGCTCTGGAGGACCGAGCACCTACGGGTCCAGGACATGACATTGCAAGTGTCATATCTGCCCACTCATTCGTTCTCTATTTCTCGCTCTGCGGCCTTCCTCCGTGTGTGACTGGGCCCTGGTCTTTCTCTTTGCAGGTGCTGCTGTCTGGTATTTCCGACCTGGCTCCCTCCCTCCGCCTTTCTGTGTGCGAGGGATAATTCTCCCTCTCTCTCTCTG
>NW_024343733.1:1884371-1885829 GCF_902729225.1 Pteropus medius | reverse complement strand
GTGGGTCTCTCTCTCTGTGTCTGTCAGTCTCTGTCTCTCTGTCTGTCTGTCTGTCTCTCTCACTGCACCTTTCATTCTTTCTCAGACTCTTAATTCCTGTCTTCTTCTACCTTCTTCCTCTTTCTGTCTCGGCCTCTTTCATCTGTCTCTCCCTCTCTCTGCCTGACCCCTCTTCATCTCCTGCTTTTCTTTTCTCTCTCTCTCTGTGTCTCTGTTTCTCTTAGGGTTCCTCCCATCCCCACCCCCGTCTCTCTTTCTCTCCATGTGATCTGTCTGGTCCCCTTCTATGTCCCTCCAGGGCACCACGACAGCCCAGTCATGCCATTTCCGCTGCGGAAATGGCAGCGGGGGCAGCCACAGAAATCCAACCCAGGTTGGTGAGCAAGTGACCTTGGACAACTCATTGTGTTTATCTGAATCTAATTTTCTGGTGTATAATAACGGGATAAATGAGATTCACTGGCTTATTGAGAACTATAAACGCAAAGAAAGAAGGTTAGTGTAATGACACTGAAATGTCAGGTTCTTGGTAGACACCGGATGTATGGTGGGCCCCCCACAGGGCTCCACCGGGCACACAGGCCTTGGGTGAACCTGTCCGAAGCCTCAGTCACCTTCTGCCCATCACTAAGCTCACAGAGGACCAAGGTCATTTCAAGCATCTGAACATGTCGCTGGGAGAGAAAACGCTGCTGGCGGGGGTTCTGGGAAGGGTGGCTTCGTGGAAGTAAAACAGCCTCCACGCTCCCTGAGAACCTTCCAGATGTGCTAAGCGATGTCCAAGTCATTATTCCAACATGGCCGAGGCTGCCAAGCCCACACGTGCAGATTGGCTCGAAACTGTCATGTTTTCCATCGGTTACCACAGCCAGAAATGTCCCTCTGGCTAAACCTTGGAGCTCTTCTATGTTCTGAAACTTTATAAAGTTTCAAATGAATCCACACACAGGGAGGACCGGGGTGTCCCTGTTACAGGCCCCTCCCCCTCGACACTGCACACACGCACATGTCCAGCGTCTACCATGAACCTGACGTTCATAGTGTTATTTCACTAACCTTTCTTCACGTTTATAGTTCTCAATAAGGCCAGCGAACCTTATTTATCCTATTATTATACACCAGAAAATTAGATTCAGATAAACACAGTGAGTTGTCCAAGGTCATACGGCCGGTTGTAACAGAAGCCTTGCTAAATAAGCATCTCTCCTTTTTCCAAATGTATTTTTCAGTCGGAGCTAACATACAGGAACGGCTCATTTCATAGTAGGAGAGTAGGAAACCAGCCCCAACTTCGATTTTCGTTTTTCCTGATCTTTCTCTCACTAATTTGCATCAGAACTGGGTTTTGTGTATAGACCAAACACAGTCAGTCATTTACTTTCCAGAATATCCACACCAATGTGGAAACAGAATTTCTCCTCTCTAGAAAACTGCTGGTTTTTGTTTTTTATTCTTTTT
>NW_024343733.1:1833854-1883243 GCF_902729225.1 Pteropus medius | reverse complement strand
ACTCCAAATCGCTCTGAGTTTATAAACGACACAGTGGACCCGCTGCCTCCTCCTCCTCCCCGCTCTCTCTTTATTCATCCTTTCTGTTCTTCCCTCTCTTTTGTGTCTTTTATCTCTCCCTTCCTCTCCTACCCCCTTTCCTTCCTTCCTTCCTTCATCCATTTAACAAACATTTTCAGAGCCCTGCAGGCACCTCCGGGGGCTTCCAGGTAGAAGGCGATAAGGTCCCCACCTTCTGGTCCAGCAAAGATAAGGAGGAGGAAAGCAGGGATCCCTCATCTTTCTCACCCGCTTCCAAAGTCTGTGATGAATTGTCAGTGCCGTGGGAGGCTTTGCTATCACCAGTCTCCCACCTGGAGCACCAGCACGGACCCCTGAATCCTTCTGGATAATGTACCGTTCCATCAAGGCTAGCCCTGAGATGCCAGCCCATGAGGTCTTCCTGAACCATCCAGCCATCAAGCTCTCCCTCCTCCGAAGTCACTGGAAATACAAGACTGCCAGAACCTTGTTTACCTTGTCTAGCTGGCGCCCCAACACCCAGCCCCAATTTGTATCACGACCGAGTGCCCAGGATTTGTCAGATAACCAGAGAGGGCCTCACGCCCTTTCCCTTTCCGTTGGACATCGCCCAGATGACTCTGCAATGTGCTCGTTTAAAAAAATAATTACACCTTGCCTCCTTCTAGAGAAGATTTTCGAAGACCCTAAAGAGGTGGATTCAGTAGTTCAGGGGTGCGGCCCTGGAATCTGCATGTTAACAGCCATCCCAGGAAACTCAGATCCACAGACTCCTCAGCCTACTCTGTGAGGAGCTCTACCGTGGACAACGGGGAGCCATCGATGGGGCGAGAGTGAGAGCATGATTTTACAGGGCTTAAAGGTTACGCGGGCTGCAGTCTCCAGCTGGCGGCTGGAGGCAGAATCTTCTTAGGAGGAGGTCGGAGCAACTTCGAGCATGTTTATTGGGGGTATTTTTGGAGAACTAATGGGGACTTCAGAGAGGCCACCTGGGCTCCGCCTCTTCACAGAAGGAAGGGCCTTCAACATCAAGAAACTGGCAGGTCGCAAGGTTGGAACGTGCGTGGAGACAGAATCCAGTGAAAAAAAAAAAAAAAAGATATGTGTCCCCTCTCTTTCTCTATTTCCTCCCCCTCCGTTTCAAAGCCTTAATAGCCCCAGACCTCCAGTGGGCCGACACCCCCCACACCCCAACCTGCAGGGTCTGGAAGGACCAGACTCCCGGCTTCTCTCCTCCCAGGGTGCTCGAAAGAGCATCTGGCCGGGACCCTGGGCTCTGGCCGGAGGCATCTGTTTGCAATGTTTGACTCAGTAGTTTTATTTCTGCTCGGCGGTATAATATAAACTATCTTGTTACATGGCAGGCAGGCTGGGCGCAGAGCCGCCGCTCTGCAAGCCCACAGCAGGACCAGAGCCGAGCTTAAATGAGCTGGTGGGACTGGACGAGGCCCCGGCCGCTGTCAGAGGAAACGGCTGCTCTCCTGCAAAGTTCTCCCTGGCCTGGGCCTCTGCTGTTTGAATCCTGGGGCAGTTCCTGGCCGACCCCTGGAATCTGTAACACCCACGCACGTGCACACGTGCGCACACACACGCACGCACATCGTGGCCATTTTTGGAGGCTGCACAGATAGATCTGACCTCTTGGCTGCAAGGATGGATGTTAGTGAAAAGCTTGGCTTCTGGAGTCAGCCTGCCTGGGCGTGAATTCTTGCCACTCGATTTTGGGCAAATGCTTTCACCTCCCCGGGCCTCGGCTTCTTCCTCCGCACAGTGAGATTCACAATCATTGCGCCCATGTTACAGGGCTGTTGTGAGCCTTCCACGAGGCAATACCTGCAAAGCACTTCGCGCAGCACCCTGTGGGTGCTATGCATTCACTAAACATTAGCCGTTACTAGGACGTTTGAAACAAAATAAGGAAAGATCGGCTGGCATTGGGAGAAGCAACTGGGTACTATCATTACCCTCTGCCCAGACTGGAGGAGATGCCCACCCTGTCAGGATTCTGGGGGCAGGCACAAAAGGAAGCCAAAGCTCCTTCCCCACTCCCCACAGGGCATCCCTTGGGGTAGAGGACAGAGTCCCCAGTTTGGAGTAGGAGACAGACAGGCTCCTTCCCTGACTCCCCAAAGAAAAAGAAACAGGTGGCAGTTCTGAGACTCAATGGAGAGACAGGACCCTGGCCCTCTGAATTCTCATAACAGTGGTGGGGGGGCGGGGCAGGTTGGGGGATAAAGGACAGAATCTATATTCTAGGGGGCCCCAAGCTTGCCCCAAGCTCACCTGCACTAAGGTGGGTGCTCTTAGCCCTGACTGCAGTGTGGGGCTGGACCTCTCGCCACACCACAGACCCTGACTTTGGACACTCCCAGAGAGAGAGCGGCAGTCCGCATGCCCAGGGCCCTGACAGCCTCCCTTCTGCTCATGCTGTCTGCAGTGAGCCCCAGCACCCCACCCCTCTAGGAGAGACTGAGAGAGACACCTTCATTTTGTTTTTCCTTCTATCTCTAATGTGTAGACCAGCACTCTGCACGTGTAGATGCCTACTTAACAAATGCTGGAAGCATGTGTTTTGACATGGGCATGCTGTAGTGAGTAAAGCACGCATGCATGCGTGCGTGTTTGTGTGTGTGTGTGGTGTGCACACACGCATTCATGCACGTGTGTCCCTGCAGCTGGACGTGCATTCTCTGAGTGTCTACTGGAGGCCCTGCCCCGGATGAAGACAGCCTGGGGCAGTGCGAGCTCGGGTGCCCGTTCTGAGAGCTGGCAGGACGCAATTTAAAATTTGAAGATGGGGTGTGGGAGGTCATTAAAAATCACTTATAAAAGCCACATTACCTGGGGAGGAAACTAACCCCATTACAAATTGCTGCCAAAGTCCCTTACACTGGGGCCTGAGGGGCAGTCGTCCACTGACCCAGGACCAATTGGGATGGGACAGTCAAGGAAGCACAGCGCACATGGACTCGGAACCCCGCCTCGGAAATGAATTTACATCGATTTGGTTTTCTGTCCACTGTCAGTTACAAATCACACTGACTGGTTCTCCCAACTCATCTACCGCTGCTCCCTCCCTCTCCCTCTCTCTCTCTCTCCCTCTCTCTCTCCCTCTCTCCCCAGCAACCCCCTTACACGGTCTTCCTGTCTCTGTAAGGATTCTGGGTCTTTACTTTCTTTCTCTCCCCCTCTGGTGGTTTATGCTTCCTTCTGTCTCTCTGAGTCTATTTCTTGCTGTTTCTCCCTCTGCGAGTCTCTCCAGGTCTCTGCGTCCTCCTCCATTTCTACCTCCTCCAAGCCTGCATCCACCTCTCTTCCCTGTGAGTTTTTCTCTCTCCATCTCTCTATCTCTGAACTCGCCTGGGTCTCTTGTCTCTCATCTCCCAGCACCCGCGCTCCGCGCTCGCTCCGCGCTCCGCCCCTGTGCCTCCCCCGCAGCCACCCCACCAGGCTGGCCTGTGGATCGTCACTCAGCGGCCCTGCCGGTTCCAACGCTGGGCTCCTTTGTTCGCTGCTCCCTCCCCTTCCACTCCCCCCACCCCCTCATCGCCCTCTAGGCCTCGCTTTCTCTTCTTTCTTCTCTGGCCTTGCAAGCTGGGCGAGAAGAATACAGACTGGCCCAGGGAGCGTCACAGCTGGAGCCATGTGACCCCTGGGGCCATTAGGACTTTAGAAGACACCCCCACTGCCACTTTCTCCACCCCACCATTCCTACTCCTGGCTCAAAACCCACTGGGCAGCCCACAGCTGGGGACCGGCAAGTTACAGGCGGTTGGTGGCCTGACCCCATCCCTGATCCCAGTGGCCTTGACCAAATCAGAGCCCCTCTCTGGGTCTGTTAAGTAATGGCCAAGACCTCATCTGACATGAACTGGAGGGACAATGGTTTATCCAGCGTCATGTGCCCCACGCCTCCAGCCCCTAGTCGGGTGCCTGGCCCCCAGTGTAGGTGCGTCGGCTGGAACCCACCACAGGTGTCTGAGCCACACTCCATCTGCTGCTTGGGCACAGCTTCCTCCCTGGTATCTTTCACGCTTCCTGGAGTAGATAAGGAAACCATGGGATTCCCGTAGCAAAAAGGTCCACTCCCCCATGGAGTCCCCAGGAATGGAAATTTCTCAGTAAATCATCCCCAAAGCATTCATCCGCACATTTTCGGAGCTGTTGATCGTATACATGACACCCATAAATGCAGGAACGATCCCTTCCTGGGACTCTGGCTTTGGGTGCCAGATTTCAGGCAGGAAGATAGACGATAGGAGATTTCTTCTCTCTGTCACACTGCCTCTGCAGGCTCCCCTCCCTCTCTCTCCGTCTCTCTGCTTCCTCCCTTTATCCAGCTCCCTCTCTGTCTCTGAGCCACTTAATGGCTGAGCCCCTTGGGCCAAGTGTCTTTACCTCTCTGACGCTCAGACCTTATACTCTGAATTACAGCACAAATGGCTTACAGTAGGAGCTAGAAAAAGTATAGCCCTTAAATAATAGCAATAATAGTATGGAGGAGGAGGGTGGGCTGAATGGGGCCGTGCCACCTCTGTGGATCTAAAACCAGGACTCACATAAGTTGTCCTATGTGGTAACGCAGGCATTAGCAAGAAAAGCTTGCAGATCTTCGAGATTCTCCCCCAGGCCAAGCTTATTACCCCAGCCAAGCCCTTCACCCTCCAGCCACAGGCTCAGTGGCCCCATGAAAAGGAGGAGGCCTCTGAGGAACCCCAGTGATGGGTTTATAACCCACCCCTCACGTCGTCGAAGCCCAGAGAAGCCATTTCCGGGCTGGGATCGAGAGGTCTCTGGGGTGGCTCCAACGACAGGGTGAGTCTTCAGTGATCCAGTGAGACTCCCACCCCCCTTACAGAAGTCTGGAGAGCCTGATCTCACAGAACCCTGAGACTGGAGACCGGCTCCGCTTAGCCCTGAACCTGATTTTTAGCTATGGCCTCATGAGCTTCTCAGAACATTACGATCATCAATGACTTAGCAATTAAATATTCGACCACCCTACACCACCGTGATTTTGCAGTTGGAGAAACCGAGGCCCAGAGAGGTTGATCGACTTGCACAAAGTCACACAGTAAGTTCAGGACTAAAGGAAAACCAAGGTCCCTCGCAGGACCTTGCTTCTTCCCTGGGAGCTGTGAAAAGTACTGTGCCCTGGAGGACGAAGGTGAAGCATAGACCACGGGGTTCCACCTTTGCTTCCCTCGCTGACTCGATGTGGGACTGTAGGTCATGCTCTAACCCCTCACCAGGCCTCAGTTTCCCCGTGTGGGGAAAACCGAAAGTCCCTTTTGACAGTGCTGTCAACATAAGGAAAAAACTACGCATCACGCATAGCATACAGTAAGTGCTCAATAAATGCAGGCTGCTTTATTACTTCTAACTGATCATTAACACCTGACGTTTCCCTACCTTCAACTTCAAGACCTCCCACCTCAGTCCTGTCTCCTCCACTGCCTGCTGAGCCCTTGAACAAGAGGAGGTACTGTCAGAGATGGAGGGTGGTTAGCCCTCAGCTTGCAGACTGGTGCCCCTGGCTCGTCACCCACGGCCAAGGCTATGCACCCTGGGGGTGGCCACCTTTGGCCACCTTTGAAGTCATCGCCTTATGTAACCCCCTTACCAACCCCCCCATCTTCCTGTTTGTCCCAGAGCGACCTGGGGGAGGAAAATGCTGCCCAAGGTCAGTAAGCCTGCCATTTCTTTTATGTGATTCAAGAGAAATCTGGGACAGGATCTCTGGGAAGCATGAATACTGGTGGTTAGGAGCGTCTCAGCCCGGGGTTCAAATCCTGCCTCTGGCTCTTCCTCTCTGTGTGACTTCTTGCGCCTGACAACTTCTTAAGCCTCGACTTTCCTATCTGTGATGTGGACAGTAACTCATAAGACACTGTGAGAAATATTTGTGAGAAATAAACGAGTAGAAGGCTTACAACGGTGCCTGGCACATAGTAGGTACTTAATAAAGAGCAGTCGTTATAAATAATAATGTTACATTAAGCCATAAGTAATGATAATTTCTGTTATGAAGAGCCTTCGCTCAAAAGCGGATTTGAATCCCAACAGGGTGGCTGAGAACCTGACCTTGTGGCTCGTCCTCAGTTCTCCTCATCCGGGGAATGGGAATACCAACCTCCTCGCCCCGGAAACCGGCTGAAAATCGAAGGAGGCCGTTAAGAGCCGGTGCTGAGCACTCAGCACGTTGACCTCATCCGGGTCCTAATCCCTGTGCGTCTCCACCATCTTCGCATATGAATTAGGGGACGTGAACGCGCGCAGAAAAACACATCAGAAACCTTAGAAAGAGGGCCTATCGGGGCAATTCTTTGAATGGTTCGCCTCCCCCTGCCCCCCAACTCGTCCTCCCAACCCCGATCCACCAGCACGGGATAATCGCCTCCGCCTCGCTCGCGGGTGTAGACCGAGATTCGCGGGCACGGGAGGGAGGAAGAAGGTTCGCGCAGCCTTCAAAGGACTTGGCAGGCAACAAGAGGGAAAAGGCCGCTCCGGGGAGAGTTCAAATTGAAATTACACGGAGGGAAGAACGTGCAGATCAGCTCTGAAGCTCATAAAAAAAAAAAAAAAAAAAAAAAAGGGCGAGGGTGACTGAGAAGAACAAACACGCCTCCATTAGGAAAATGGAAAAGTTCGTAAAACGCACTCTTCAAAGCCTGGCTGGGGGCGCGAGGGAGGGGACGGGCAGTGGCCGCGGGGCCAGGCCGCTGGCCCCCCGGGCTGCTCCGATTCGGGGTCCGGAAGGGGGAAATTGGCTCGCCCTGCATATCCTCTAACCCGGAGGCCGGCGCCCTTCTCGTCCCCTCCTCCGGCACCCTTAGCCCCCTGGAAAGGAGAGGGGTGGGAAGAGGGGTCGAGCCGAACCTACCGTGAGCCTGGGGCTTTGGGGAGGGCGTTCCCTACTGGATGTCGCAGGCGGGACGTAGTGGAAGGCGAGTAATGAAAAGTAGGCAGGGGCTCGATCGCGCGCTCGTCAGACCCTCTGCTGGAGGTCGGGGCAACGTTTGGGTTTTGTTCCAAGAACGCTTGGAAAGCCTTCAGCGCTTGGAAAGCCCGGGGTACGATCGAGGCAGCCCTCCTCCAAACCCTCCTTGCGCTCTCGATTTCCCCAGCATCTCTTTCCGCTTGCGGGAAGGCTGGGGTCGCCTCCCCACGCCACGCGCGCGGGCCGCCGTGCGCCCTGCGCTCCTGTTGGGGGACGGCCCTGCGCATCGCTGGGCGCGTGGGGAAGGCCGCTGGGCCGAAGTCCCCACGCTCAGCCTCATTAGCTTTACAGACACCCGTGATAGTCGCCCGCTAACGCCCAGACGCTTTAGAGAAAAGCCAGCACATTATTAACCTTTCGCACCCGGCCCTCACCGCCCCGTGTCACCGTAGGCCGAGTATTCTCAAAAAAAAATCGACCGCGCGGGCTCCGGATCCCGGCCGACGTGTGCCCGAGCCGTGTGCCCGCCCGAGCCAACTTCTCTCGCTCGGGCGTCGTCGACCCTACCAGAGACGAACTTTCTATGAACCACTGACCTGAGCCGAGCTGGAAACGCGTCCTGGCGCGGGACTCTGTGGCCTTCTAGGTGCTTCTACAGCTTCCAGCCTCATCTGAGCCGCAGCGATCCCGCGAGATTGGGGGAAATCGAGGCTCGGAGAGGTTAGGGTGCCCCAAAGCCTAGCAGCCTGGAAGAGACGGACCCTGGAGTCGGCCTGAACCCGGGGTTTATAGGTTTCAAATCCGGGTGGGCACGTTTTGAGACGCCTTCCTTAACTTCCCCGAATTGGGTCGAGCCCAAGGGTCTATCTAGCCCGCTGAGAAATTCGGCCTCTGACCCCAGATGCCTTGTTGAAGAGGTGATCCTCTTCATCCTCCCCGGGTTGAGGCCAATTTCTCTGACCCCACCCCCACCCCACCTCCTCGTCCTCCCTCCTGTCACCCCTCTGACTACCCCGTATCCCGCCCAGGGAGCTCCCCTACAGCTGACAAGGGAATTAAAACCTACGCCTCCTCACTCCGAAGCTAGTGCCTCCATTCATTGAGAGGTTCGCGAACCTTAAGCCAGCACCGCATCACCTGGAAGGCTAGTTAAAACCAGATTGCCCGGCCCCACCCCTAGAGCTCTGTGGGCAGCGGGTCTGGGTGGGGCCGGGTAATTTGCATTTCTACAGGGTCCCCGGGTGGTGCTGGTGCTGCTGGTCCCGGACTACCTTGGAGAATGACGGCTCCACGTGCTGCACGGAGGCTCAGTGCCTCTGGTCGCGGGTCTGAATACAGAAAGCATGCTCCCAGACTAAACGCCCGCTTAAGACAAGGACGCGCGACTTCTCGAGATATCCCCAGCACCTGCCACGAGATTGCACACAATTAGCGCCTCCTAAATAACCGGGCTTTATTGCGATTGCTAAAGGTGTCAGCTTTTACCGATGTCCTGTGCGTGCCGGGATACATTAGGGGTAGCGGTTCGTTCAGTACTAGCGATGACCCGGAAAGGTAAAACAAAATCCTCGTTTTACCGATGCCATTTACGGAGCCTCAGAATGGGGGAGCCAGGCGCTGAGATCGAGAGAGAGGAGATTCAGGGAAAGTCTTCTGCGTGGGCGCGGGGGGTCTGCCCAAGGCTCAGCAACCACGTCTTCCTCTCCACTAACCGGGATCAACCTGTCTGAAAGAAACGGTAGGGAAAGGCCAGGCCCCAGGTGGGCAGGAAATGAGAAAAGAAGGAAAATCTCCACCCTGGAATGCGTGCGCCTGGCACCCTGAACGCCCACCTGCAGTGCCTGGCCAGCATACCAGTGTGCCCGAGGCTGGGAGAGACCCAGCTCCATACTTTCTGCACTGGAGACCCCCAAATATTTTTCTTTTAATAGCTCCAGAACCTCGCACCAGGGCTTAGAGGGCTCAGACCCCAGAAGATTCCTCAATTTAGGGTCAAGAGGATTACCTATCCGGCCAGTAGGGGTGGACTGGAGGATCTTGTCTTGGGACACAGCCATAACCTCACCTGGAAGCAAGCTGTCACCCAGGTGACACAAGGTGAGGGAGGGAGGTGCCCCTGGAGAGCCAGGGCACCCCGTCTTCTGTGTGCAAACTGTGCTTCGTCCCTGAGTTCTGCACATAGCTAGGTGTTCCTGGGCCACGTCGTAAAAAGATTTACAAGACTATGTTAAACTGGCAGTAAAAACAATTAACTTTAATGGCACCTCAGGTGGGTGGCTGGGTGGGTCTGAGGGCAGTTGCTTCCTCGTCTCCTGACCAGGAAGCCAGGTGAGAGAAGGAACCTACTGTCAGAAGGTTTTTGGGGGTTCAGAGGGTCAAGGTTAAATAGACAAGAGGGCTGGGCATGGGGGTCAAAGACAAGAGTTCAAATCCCACCTGACAGTTCTCAGCTGAGTGATCCCAAGCAAACCTCTTAACCACTCTGACTCAGTCTTCTCATCTATTAAATGGGAATGTATTGAATGGTAATGTGTAAAATGTCTATTAAAATGGGAATTGTAAAAAAAAAAAAAAGTCTCAGGGTGGTGAGGATCGCAAATGATAGCCATTTAGAAGCTAACTCGCCATGCCTGGAATATGTATGCATCTATTAAGCGTATGTGTGTGAGTGTGTGTGGCGGGGGGGATGTTTAATAAATGTTAGTTTCTAGAAGACTCAGGCTCCCCAGGTATAAAATGAAGGTGGAAAGACCAGGCTATTGCAGAAGCCAGAGCCCCCTTGTTCAAACTCCCGATGTAGCCAGCACCACTTACATGTAGGTTTCCTGCTAAAATTGACCTGCTTGTTTGGCCAGTGACCTCGGAAGTGACCCCATGCTCGCGCAGGCTGCAGCCTCAGGCTTTGAAACTGACCTGGATTTCTGGAGAGCTGGCAAGGAAATGAGAGCGGCCAGGGAGCAGGGGCAGGGTCTCTGCCTAACCACGGGCCCGGTCCAATCCGGAAAGTCCTAATCATGCAGGTCTCCCTGGCCTGGAGACAATTAACTGTCCATTTCGGAGAGACCTCTCTCTGTGTCTGTGTGTGGCCTTTTCGACCAACCAGGACCCGGGAGAGAATCCCTCCCGGGGATGGCCTATGGGAGGGTACCACCCATCGGCCTGTTGCTCTGCTTTTTGGGGAATAGGTGGGAAATAGGACGGGGGACGTGTCCTCATCTCTCCATCCCGCTGTCCCATGAGCCAGCTCTGTGCTGCAGGAGAGGCTGACCCTGCCTGAGATGGGCATCTCTCTCCAGGTCCTCTTCAGGCCCCATCCGTGAGGACTCTGGCTCTGCCCCTCTCTGGGCCAGCCACCTGAGGGCACATCACCAGATATAGCCCTGGAATAAAAACAACTGTCATCAGACTCAAGAAAGCCATTCAACATGAGAGTGCGCACCGGCCTTCCTCGTCTCTGGGTACCCAACAGCAATTCAGCGCCCAGTTCTGTTTATTCCGCGCCCCTCTCCCCCAGCAGCTATGTTCCCCTGTTTGTATCAGACAGTTAAAGAAGGCTAAAAAGTTGGAATGATGACCTGTCAGGTGGTGTGACGGTTAATTTTATGTGTCAACTTGACAGGGCATGGGATGCCCGGAGAGCTGGTAAAACATTACTTCTGGGGTGTCTGTAAGGGTTTTTTTTAGGAAAGGAGTAGCATTTGAATCAGCAGGCTAGGAAAAGATGGTCCTCACCCATGTGGGTGGGCACCATCCAATCTGTTGAGGACTGACTCGCACAGAAACTTGGAGAGGAGAATTTTTTCTCGGCTTGAGCTGGGACGCCCATCTTCTGCCCTCGGACACTGGTGCTTCTGATTCTTGGACCATTGGACCCTGACTGGGACTTACATTATCAGCCCCTAATTCTTCGGCCTTCAAACTTGTACTAAATGACACCCCCAGCTTTCCTGGGCCTCCAGTTTGCAAATGGCAGATCATGGGCCTTCTCAGCCTCCGTAATTGCATGATATATATATCATGGATATATAAGATGGATAAGCTAAACATGTTGGAAAAGCCTTACGATCCCAACTTGGGAATAAATCCTAGCGCTGCCACTTAGCACTTACAGGACTTGAACTTCCCACTTTACCTCTCCGAGCTCAGTCAACGCACCTATCAAAGGTGGCTGTCAGGGGCCAGCCCTGTGCTTAGCCATACCAGATTCCCTTTCTTTCTTCCCAAAGCATGTGGTTATTTCTCTTTCCTGCCCCTTACTCCTCTCATTCCAAATGACAGAAGCGTCGCATAGTGACTTCAGGCAAGGGCTCTGGAGACAGTTTGCCTTGGTTCTAACCTGGCTCTGCCCCTTCCTAGCCAAGCTACATTCAGTGGCTTACTTAACTTCTCTAGGCCTCAGTTTGCTCGCCTGTAAAATGGGGACAATCACAGTACCCATCTCATAAGATTGTTGTAGGGATCGAGGGAGGCGTTACATGCAAAGTGCTTATAATGATGCCTGGCATACGGCAAGCCCTGAATAAGTAGTAGCTATTATTATTTCATAGCCGGGAAAATGAACTTGGGCCCACAATGTAGGGTTCTGGATGGAAAGGCTAGAAGCACACCAAAAACTTTAGGGTTCTGCACCCCTAGATCTTTTCTAGCAAGCAATGTTGATTGTCTCCCACAAAGGCCCCCCCCCCATACTCTTATCCTCCTTGCCAGCGAAGGTGCCATTTTGTTTGGGTGCCTACCTACTCTGTACTCATGTGACTTGGGAGTAAATCATCATTCATCTAAACCCACCGTGGTGACATCATTCCCCCTGCCATTGATATTTTTAAGAACCAGCCAATGACAAGAGGACTGCTGGACAGGGAAGAGGAGGGTTGGGGAAAGTTCTGGGGGAGGTGTCCTTGCCATAAAAAAGTCAAAGAGGAAGAAATTGTCCCTCTTCTTTTGCTAAATGTCGTTGTATCTGGATGTGATGCCTGGAACTACAGCAGCCATTTTGTGACCACGAGGAAAGGAGACCTAAGAAAAGAACAGATATGCTGAGAATGGCAGAGGAAAAAGACAGGGAGAACCTGTACTTCTGATGACTTTTTGAGCCATCAGATTAACCTACCTTACTTTTGGGTCTCTTGTTATGTTAAAAAAAATAATTATCTTTGTAACTTGAAGCTCTTGACTTGGGGTTTATTCCTTGCTGCCAAAAAAATACATATATATAATATATTTTTATATAATATATATGTATATACATGATACACCTTTTCTATCCTACAGAGTGGTCTCGACTAGGGCTTCCCTGGGGTGGCCTCTTCAATAAGCACCCTTCGGCAGGGTTGGGGGGAGGTGATGCCTTTGCTCCGGAAGTGCCCTACGTCCATTTTTCTCACTGGGTGTCCAGGTGAGATTTTAGGTCTAGATTCTACTCTAGCAAGTGATACAGCCTAACTCTAGGACTAGGTCAGAAAAAGACCATTCAGCTTCCATCTGATTCTCTGGGAACACTTGTTCTCAGCGTTCAATCTCAAGACAGTCTTACCTAGAATCCAGTCACCATGATGTGAGGAATGCCAAGGGGCACGAAGAGGCCATATGGAGCTGTTCCAATCAACTGTCCCAACTGAGTCCAGTGTTGGAGTCGGCCAGCCCCAGTGCCAGACGGGTGAGTGAACCAGACTTCAGATTGGTTTTAGAGGTTTGCTGTGAAGCAATAAATAACCTATACAAAGACCTTCACCAATGTGAGCCTCAGACGTGGATATGGACACCTGCCAAAGGTGACCGTGGTAATGAAAGTGTTCATGCAAATAGCAGATGCCCAGGCATGTGGGCCCACCAGATTCAAGAGATCAGAACATGCCGTGCAGTTGGGACAGAGGCTGGGAGCACAGACAGGGCACCCTAAGAGTCTCAACACCCAGATTACCTACTCCCTCTCGCCATACCCCGAGAAACTCAAACCAACGCTTCATCTAGATCTCGTGTTCAAAAGGAACCCCACACAATATCCACACCCCGCCACCGTCGACTTCCCTTTTCATGCCAATCAAAAGAATTAATTTCCAGAAAGCAAGAGTGCCAACAGCAGAAATAAATCACCACTTGGCAGGGGATGAACATTATCCAAAGAGAAATAATTTAGCAAAAATCTCTCCCCCTCCCGCACCCCCTCCAAACCAATAACAATTCGATTATTTAGTGGCCACTATAAATGATGAAGCAGCCACATGGCACGCCCGAGTGGGAAGGAGAGAGCCTTGGGAAAGGAGATGAAAGCCAGCCCAGAGAACGTACTGAGAAGCACAAAAAGGAAGTAAAGGTGGTGGCCCTCCCAGGACCAGAAAGGAACGAGTGCGACCACCCTCATGGTCATTGGCATAGCGCTTTGTTACACGATGCTCTAGCATCCGTTAGTGCGTGTGACCCTCCGAGAAAGCCTAAGGTGTTAACTGAGATGGAGTAATCCCGCCCCCATTGAAATGATATAGGAATTGGCGCTGCGTAAAACCTCCAGGAGTGGGGAGGGAGGAGAAGTCCATCTGTTCCTTTGCTCCACGACCATTTTGAAAGCCGGTTATGTATTAGGCACAGGACCAGGTTCTGGGGCTACCTCAATGAACAAAATAAACAAAAATGCCCGCGGAGCTTACATTGGACTATGAAGAGAAATAGAATGTTAAAAATAAACATAAGAGGTAAAGGCCTTGAATGGCTTGTGAAAAGGTAAGGAGGGCTACGATGTTAACGAGAGTGAGTTACGGGGGAGGAGGGAGAGGGTTGGGATTTGGGGTGGGGTGGGGACAGCAAAGGCCTCAGCGAGAAGGGGACGTATGAGCAAAGGCTTGTAAGATAGAAAGGCATGAGTAGCTTGGGGAAAGAACGCAGCTGGCGAAGGAAACAGCCAGGTCAAAGGGCAGAGGTGGGAGGGAGCATGCCTGCAGGTTCCAGGGTCAGCAAGGAGGTCAGCGTGGCGGAAGCGAGGGGAGCAAGCAGAAAGGAGTAGTGGACGAGGACCTCAGAGAGGTAAGAAGGGGCTGAATCAGCCGATGCAAGGACTTGGGTGTTTACTGAACGAGATGGGGGGCGGGAGGCGGGGGTTGGTTCGGAGCAGAGAAGGGACACGATCTGACTTAGGCTATAGGAGGATCCTTCTGGCTGTTGTTGAGAACAGCTTATGGCAGGGAGACTAGCTAAGAGGTGACTATAGCAACCCAGGTGAAGATGACGGTGGCTTAAACCTGAGTGACAAAGGTAGATGCGGGGAGAAGTGACTGAACTACGAATCTATTTTTAAAGATAGGCCCAGTAGGACCTCTGCCTGATGTGTTCCAGCACCTACAACAGTGTCTGGAGACTGACTGGTAGGTGGTCAGTAAATAGATGTGGGATGAATAAATTGGGTAATTGGAGAAGGTCTGTTCAAGGAGACAAGCTCCAAAGCTGAGGTTTAATGTGTGAGTAAGAGACAAAGAGCAGGGAATAGGGGATCCAGGCAGAGGGTGGCCCCAAGGATCCCTGCCCCCAGTATTCACACCATGTGTAGTCCCCTCCCGCATCCGATAGGACCGACCCGCACGACTAATAGGATATTGCAGAAATGATACAATGTGACATCCGAGGCTAGGTCATAAAAGACATTGTAGCGTCTACCTTGCTCCCTCCGGAATCTCTCACCCAGGAGGAAGCCAGCACACTGTCTTAAAGACACTCAAGCAGCTCACGGAGAGACCCATACAGCGTCGAGATCTCTGTGGCTGGTATTCTGAGAAAGGATGGGCGGGGGGGCGGAACCGAAGCCTCCAGCCGACAGTCAACACCCGTGTGAATTGATGTCCTGTGTGAATAAGCCATCTTGCAGTTGAATCCTACAGCCCCCATCAGGCCTTCAGATGATGGCAATTCCAGCCAACATCATAACTGTGACCTTCATGAGACCTTGAGCCTGCTCTGTCCAGCAAAGCCACGCCCAAGTTCCTGACCCACATAATCTTTCGAGACAATGAAACTTACTGATTTTTTAAGCTTTAAGTTTGAGGTGATTTGTTATGCGGCAGTAGCTAACTGGTACAATGCCCAAAGTTAAGACCAGGATGGCTCAATCCTTACATTTCTGGGAAAGATGCAGGCGATAAGGACCAAAGGCTTAGCAAATGTCAAATTGTGGAAAGCCTTGCAGACCTCATGAAGGAATTTGGGATTTACTTTAAGTGTATTGGGAGGTTATCAAAGAATTTGGGGGGGGGGGGCGGAATAACATGACCTAAATTTACAGCGTCGAGATCTCTGTGGCTGGTATTCTGAGAAAGGATAGGACGGGGAGCAGAAGAGACCAGGAAACCACAGGGAAGCCACCACGGTGTTCAGGTAAGCAACGGGAATGGCTGTGAACTTGGAAGAAGTGGATGTATTGGAGACAGAGTTCAAAGGAAAGCTTGACAGATTAGGTAAGAGTATGGATCATAGCAATAAAGAGCAAGAGAGAAGAAGTCAGTATTTTGGGCTTAAGCTCCATGTGGAACATGATGTCCTTCACTGAAAATTGTCATCTTAGACAAAGAAAGTCTCCAAAGGAAGAGTTTAGAGCTTCACTTTGGACATCTGAAATGTCAGCTCTAGTGGGGATGTCGGTGGGCTATTTCTAAGCTCAGGGTAGATGAGATGAGAGATCTCAACCTAGCAAATAGCCATCATTTAAAGTTACAGAGCTGAGCGGGGGCATCTCATATGAACACGCTGAAGAGAAGAGGGGGACCAGACTATGAAATGCCAACGCGGAGAGATCTAGAAGGGCAAGGAACATTCAACAGAGTTGGAGAAAACTCAGGGGCATGGAGGGGAGAGTCAGCCACCCAGACCAAGAGTGAGGCGTGCGGAGTGAGAGTGACTAAGGAGAAGGAGCCAGCCCACCGAGCCCATCACTGGTGACTGTGGCTCCCCGTTTCAGAAGTTTGATGGGAGCAGGTATTAGATTCAAGAGTGCAGAAGAGTGAAAGGGACTATGGAAGAAAAGCCGGTATGTCCAGAACCCTTTATAAAGAAACAGCACTCTGAAGAGCAGCAAAACGATAGAGCACTAGCTGGAAAGGGGTGGGGGACAGGAAATGGCTCTTATATTGTTTTGTTTTATTTTGGACTGGGGATATTCGAATGCATTATGCTGAATGGAAAAAGCCAGACTCAAAAGGTTACACAGTGTACGATTCCATTTATTATGTGACATTCTGGAAACTGATCAGTAGTTTTCCGGGTCTGGGGTGGCAGGGGAGCCACCCCAAGAGATAGGGACTGACTCGGAAGGAGCACAAGGGAATCTGGTGGGGCGGCTGATGGGAAGGTTCTAGGTCTTGATCGCGGCCGTGGTGACGTGACGATGTGCATTTATCCAACTCAAAACTGTGCACTCAAAAAGCTGACTTCTACTGTCCATAAATCAGGCCTCCAGTTTTAAAAACTCCTGGCGCTATTAGAACAGGTTTGCGAGTGGAGAGGGAGAAATCAGTGATTCTTCAGAGAAAAGGTTAAGCCAAAGAGATGCAAAAGAGATTATCGGAAGCCTAATCCCTCCACTTACTAGCTGAGCAACCTTGAGCAAGTTCATCTCTGAACCTCAGTCTCCTCATCTGTGAAATGGGTGTCACAATCCTTGGAGTCCTCTGCAAAGATCATGAGATGACGTATGTCAAGTGCCTCCCAGGGGGGCCTGGCTTCCGGTAAGCGCTCTGCATATCTCCATTCAGCCTCCCCTCCCTCTCCTGCAATAGCAAGTTCCCTCAGGTACCCTCAACCACAGAATTTGCATTCTCATCCTGCAAAACACCTGGCAAGGCCAACCGTAACTGCCACACTGGGTGCCTTCTAAGCTCCCGGCACTGTGCCAACCTCTCTCCATGCGCTATCTCGTTCATCCTCCCCGTCATGCTGCGAGGCCAGCAATCACTATCACCAATCTCCAAGCCCGTGCTCTCAAATTCCCATGAGGTCACGGAGCAGGCCTCAGCTGTCACTTCCAGCCCCCTAGAAAAGAGGCCACAGATACACAGTTTGCCCAAGAGACTGCAAGAACTGGAGGAAATCCTTGTCTAAGATACAGGATTTACATGGACACTGGAAAAAGAAAGTCCTGCCTCTGTCCCCAGTGACCGGTCTGAGCTGCAGCTCATCGTGTCCTCACTCTGATGACCCCAGCTGGGCTCATCCATCCTGCCAATGGTAGTAGAGGATAATGGTTAAGAGAACAGCATCTAGAACCAGTCTGCCTGGGTTCCGAGTTTGCCACTTCCCGGCTTGTATGTTTCGAGGGAAGTTACGTCATCTCTCGATGCCTCATTTTACCCATCTGTAAAGTGGGGGTTGATGACCGCACCTCCTTTATCGGGATGTCCTAAGGGTGACATTATGTGCACGGTGTAAGACGCTCAGATCCTCTAGCCAGGGCTATGCCGATCCACTTGCCTGCTCTCCCATAACCACGCCCTCTGTGGAATACGGACTGTCCGGGGTAGAGAAGAGGAAGCGAGTAACAAGAAAGTGAACTAACTGTCAAGAAACACAGGTTGGATCCTCACCACACACAACCTCTGTGTGTGTGCGCGTGCGTGTGCGTGAAGAACAGGGACGATTTGCAGCCTGTAAAAACAGCATGTGTGACAGCGAAGGAGACCCTGTCCTAGATGTGACAGGGGTCCCAGCTGGTCTTCTTTTCTCCCCCACATGCTGTTCTTCTTGCACCCTCGTCACGGGTGTTCCCATAGCGACATCATGATCCTGCATCAGCCAGGAGGTGCCTTTGAATTTGTCTTCCACGAGGAATGCAGGACAGGTTGCAAATACGATCGCCGTTTTCGTAGGTCAAAAACAGTTGGTTATCAGCAATGTCGTAAGGTTCCACCTCAGATAATTTTGGAACTAAAAAAGTAATAGTAATTCTAAAGATTTTGATATGGACTAAATTGTGTCTCCCTCCCCCCAAATTCCTATGTCGAAGCCATAGCCCCCAAGACCTCCAAATGTGACAGTATTTGGACACAGGAGCTTTAAAGAGGTGACTAAGTTAACTGGGATCTTTTGGCCAGCCCCTAATTCCATCCGACTGGTGTCCTTAGAAGCAGAGATCAGGACACAGAGAGACAACGGAGCGTGCACAGAAGGACGACATGTGAAGGGAGAACAAGAAGGTGGCCGCCTGGGAACCGGGGAGAGAGGCTTGGAGGAAACCGACCCAGCCAGCGCCTTGGTCTTGGATTTCCAGCCTCCAGAAATGTGAGAAAATACATTTCCGTCGGTTAAATGCCCCAGTTCGTGGTATCTTATTATGGAAGCTCTAGCAGACTAATACAATCACGGTAACAAGAACAACAACAACAAAGTAAGCTGTTCTGAAAACATAGCTACAGTTTCAAGATATCATCCAAGGGATTCGAGATATAATCCCTCTTCCCCGCACTTCCGCCCGGCGCACTCAATCGCCCTTCCATACCCCGACCTCCTCCTGTCCTCTGTGGCCCCTCCCACCTCCTGGTTCCTCCATCACTCAATCCCAGGAGTGTTCGCCCATCTCAGGTAGGGAGAGACACCCGGGACGCATCTTTGGTCCCTTGGAGTGTAGGGAACCTGGCTGGGTGCGGGTGACTCCCTCGTCACAGGTGTGTTCGAATCCAGACAGGAGTGGTTTTGCATTCCTTCATCTCACCCAGCATAGGTGGTCAGTAAGGGTTTGCCCCAGCCTACCGAGCTTTGGGTCTCCAACCCGGCCCAGCCTTTTCTTGGTGAGTGGCCTTGGACAGGTTAAATCTCTGAGCCTTGGTTTCTGATCAGTGCAGAAGGCATGGAAACACCTACCTCCCGTGGCTTTCTGACAGTTAGAAACCGGACATACCAAGGGCCCATCGCAGTGCTCGGCACGTGGAAACTATTCAATGAATTATGAATTTCGTGATTTTCTTTATCGTGGTTATTCGATGTGGTGTAAGGATCTCCATGTGAGGACTTTTCTGTTGCTTTCTCTGGAGCACGGGTTTCATCCCCCATGACAGAAGGAGAAGGAGAGGAAGAGGAGGAGGAGATAAAGAATTCTCAGTTACCGTGTGCTTCGTAGACACCGGGCACTATGCTAAGTGCGATCTATGGTGATTCTTATGCAAGTCTCATTCTAATCCTTCACAGATGAGAGGACCGAGCCCCTGAGAGGTGACATTACATCTCTAAAGTCACCCAGTTGGTAAATAATGAAGTCAACAAATTAAGCACAGAAACACGACCTTTAAAATAAGACTCTCGATAAAAGGGAGCTGAGAGTGGCTGGGAGACGCACACACTTCAAATTCCTCTCCAAGTGTGACAGCCATGCACTTGAGCCTATCTGGGTGCTGACAGGTGGAGAGAGTGTTTTGCACAGGGCCTGGTGAGCACACCGAGGTTCCAGGAAACACCCAGTGTACCTATTGAAACGCACCCAAGAGTCCCCTTTCTTTGTGAAAAACAGTCTCAAGGTCACTGGATGTGTTCCCAATCGGAGGCTCAAAGAGGACAGGGGACAAGGCCAAGTCTGTGCTGCTTATTCTCCATCTCCGTTCCCTTTACCCCTCCTCTCCCCGCAAGCACCAACCCCCTCAACACACACACACACACACACACACACACACACACACACACACACACACACACAGATCCATGCTCCAGCTTCTCCGCTCTGCCCTGTGCCCAGGGGGGTGACCCCTGCAGATCCATCACCAGCCCCTTGTCCTCTGGCTTCTGATTGGGCTCAGCGTATGGGAGGCACTGGCAGCAGACAAGAGGGAGGGTGGGTTGAGAGGTCATGCCACGATATCCATTCTCTGAGCCTCCCTGAAGGCGACCGGCCATGACTGTAGCTCGCGCTGGGCAGCCCATCTCCATGGTTCCACTCTCACTGTCTCTGTACATCCCACTCCTGGCCCCCCGCAGCCCTCAGGGTGGTGGCAGCTCCCGCTGCTGCTGGCCCCAGAGAACTGTGGCACCCTTTCTTGCTTATCCCCCTGTAAATAGCCATTGTATTAAACTCTTCCTGGTTAAATATTCTGAGATGAATTCTCTTTTCTACCAAGGCCTTGCTGGATCTCAATCAAGTCAGAGGTGGAACTAGAAAAGATCCTGGTTTGTCACGTCTCTCCCCAAACCAGTTTCACACACAGGTAAAACAGAAATCAAAAGATCTTACATGGCCTCAGACACAAGCTCTCCATATGAGCCAAGGCCAGTGTGAAGAATGGACAAAGTCTGCTCCATGTATTCAGACGAACCTTGGTTCCAACCCTGACTCTGTCACGGCCTCACGGTGAGGCACTTACCTTTCCTGGGCCTTGATTTGCTCCTCTGTACAATGAGACTCATGTCCACCCGTTAGGACGGTTGAGTGGACAGGCTAGTATATGGCAAGCAACACGCAATACCCAGCCCCATGGAAGGCACTCGACACATTCTTGTTCTTCTCACCTCTCTTCCCATTCCCTTCTTTAACCTCCTCCATCCTTTACCTAAGTTCCTGCGTTTAACCCAGTATGGAAGGAGGCAAGACGAAATATAACGATCACCATAACAACGCATTAGAACGGCTTCCTAGTTCACAAAGAACTTTCCTGGCTATTTCATTTGGTCAGGCGAGCCGAAACGCTTTGAGCTGAAAGGACGTAGCTTACACGTGTCTCCCGCCAACCGGATCAAGAGCAGAAGGCGTCAGCATTTGGATCAAAAGCGAGAAAAGTCAGGATTCCTAGAAACCAGAAAACCTCCATTATCCACTATGTCAGTGACTGCTTGCTCTGAAACCAACCATCGCAAATGTAATGGCTTCAGAGAATCATGGCATGTTTTTTTTTTCTGGTGGATGGGCTGCTGCTGGAGAGTCTTTTAGGGGTGAGGTTTTCCAGGAAACAGCCTCCCTCTTACGTCTGGAACTTGGCAGCCACCGGCTGGAGGCTGGAAAACCTGTCTCTTCACACACGTTCTCATCAGTCATCAGTGAGTTGGAGCTTCTTCCCGTGATACCTGGACCACAGCAGGGCGAAGACAGAGCTGCAAGAGCTCTGAAGGCCCGGATGGCACGCAGCATCACGTCTACTGTTTCCCATTGGTCAAAGCAAGTCACGGGACCGATCATCCCAGACTCACGGGGCGGGGAAACAGACTCCACCTCTTGGTGGAAGGAGATGCAAAAAAGGAAGATAGGAACAAGTTTTGCAGCCATTCTTCTAACTGATTCATCTTCCTGTCCTCCGACACCCGATTTGCTGTATGACATAACGCTTCTATCCTGGCTTTGCCGTCCCTCGCCGTTAGCTTTGGGCCACTGGAGAGTCTAACACTAACTCATGCCCCTCCAGAGATCATGACATATTCATTACAGTGTCCCATACGGACAATGTGGCAGAATTCAACCTACGGTCTAATCTAACTCTACCGCCGTCATCACACAGCAAAGCTGGCTCTTCTCCATAACTCAGTGGGAGGTTAAACTTCTAAACAGGCTCTCAAGTCGGGAACCACACAGTCCCCTTTGTTTATAGGTCAGGACACCCAGAGAAGCTAAGTGACTTCCCTCAGATCACACAGAGAGCACAGGAAAAAGAGAGAATGAACCAGGCCCCCATACCTGACCGCTTCCTCTCTTCCTTTTAAGCAGTATATATTCGGGAAGGCACAGTTCTGACTCTGCTCCCCTCATCAGAGGTGCCTCAGTTTCCCCCATCGTGCTGATGAAGTTGGTCATCATCTCTCCCCCGCACACACACCTTTCTCCCAGGTATGCTTTGAGCGCTAATGAGTTAACGTGTCTAAGAGTCCACAGAACCTCGCAGGAGATGTAATTACAGAGAATTACCATCCACAGCCTTCTGGGAAGGATTTTGTTGGAGAGTAGGTAAATAAATTATATCCTGTGGTTCTCTCTTCCCCACGGGCTGCATAACTCTTCCAGAGAATGTTCCCCGGTGATTGAGGTGATGGAGTCCCATTGCCAGCTGAGCCTCCCACAACTGGGGCCTCCTTTCTGTCTTCAAAGACCCCCCTGAGCTGCTCCCAGCCTAGACACACATCTCTAGGATCTGATTCAACTCAGGGCGAATTCAAACTCCTTATTGGAAGCCCACGTGGGACCCCCTCCAGGCTCAGCCCCATCCCAGGTGGGCAGGGTTCTAAGAGTTAACCATCCTCTGTAGAATTCCTGAGTAAACACCATCCAGGCCAGATTTATTGCCTTTTAATGTCTCCCGTGTGATTCCATTAGCCTTTCCTTCAGGTACCTCTGTCTTTTTCATCTGACTTCTCCCTGCCCAAGCTCCATAACCTCGGGTTATGTTTTTTCTCATGAGCTCTCTCACCGAGGCCTGGGCATAAAAAGTCATCGGGTTCCTCTGTCACCCACCCCCCCGCCCCCAGATCAAAGTATTTACTTACAGCCTCTTTATCTTTTCCTGAGCATCTCACAGCTTCCCATAAGCTGCCAATCTCTCCTCTGCCACTTCTGAGAACACCTCTGTAGAGCTGTGGCTGCCCGTTAAGTTGACCTCGGACTCAGTTGACTCATCACCACCCGCCAAACCCAAACCCCTTCCTTTTGTTTCTTTTGTTTCGCTTTAGCCAACGCGTGTCCTGAGCCACCGTCCTCCAACCCAGCTCTCGAGTTCTCCAGCTGGCCATGGCACAAAACCCTCCGTGATTTGCCTTCCCTCGAGAAAAGCATCCTGACTGCTAAGCCCAGCATGCCATATAGGCTGAGGGGCAGAATAGTCTCACGGCTAAGACATGTGGTCTGCAGGCAGGCTGGCTGAGTGTGAATCCTGACTCTGTGTCACTTCCTCACGCTGTGACCTTGGGTAAGATACTCAGTCTCCCTGTGCCTTAGTTTCCTGATCTATAAAATGACACAACAGTACCGACCTCCTTGGAGGTGAACGTGGGTGGGGCTGGGGTTAGACGCGTAATGTGTGTCAAGTGTTTAACACGGTCTGGAGGAGTGGTCAGTCGTTGGCCAACCAACCAGGCACCTATACTCTCGTCCTCCCTGATTTGTACCATGAAACAATTCGCCATCCTCTAGACACTTTCGTGCCCTCTTCCATCTTTCTGAGTGCTATTCCCACGGTCTTGAATATGCCCCCTCCTCTCCAACACCGCCTGGTGAGTTTGATTCATCTATATGGCCCAGTTCAAAAGCTCCCCCTACACCTGCTAAACATTCCTCCATGTCCCCAGAGTCAATCATTTCCTCCTTCGAGTCTCCACAGCTGTAGCTGGCCCGTTTTACGTCCTGACGTTAAAATATTCCCGACTCACCCACTCTAGAAGTCTTTCCCAGCATCGTGTGGCACTCGAAGGGCCTGGCATGTTCGTGAAAGAATAAATAATGGACGAACCAACCCGATTTTCTTCTGTTCTCGACCCTAGATTTCTCTCAACCGGAATTCGGTCACCTTTGTCGATCTGCTGTGTACGAATTTTTCTTTATTTGTTTCACATCTTTATTTTCTTCCTATGCTGGTCTCTTAAACCGTCTAAGCTGTTTGTCTTAGACTTATAATAGATTTAGACTGAAGAAATAGTACTCAACCCCTTCATTCATGGATTCATTCAACAAAATCTAGAAAGTATGTACTATGTGCCTGGAAAGGCCCTGTGTTCAGAACTGGGGATACAAATATCAAGCCAGAAGAAGGTTCCTGACCTTATAGAGCTTTAGGATGGAAAACAGATGAAACTAAATGATCCCATAAAGGTACAACTCTGATAAATGCCACTAATGGAGTATAATGTATAATGGAAGACTCGCACCCAACCAGAAAGCTTCTCAAAAGAAATGAGCTTTGAGCTTAAATCTGAAGGATGAATAGGAGTTACTCAGGTGATAAGGAGGGAAAGACCACCTGGGCAGCTAGAGAAGTGTGGCCAGAACGAGTGAAGAACAGCAAATCAGGGCGTCTTGTATCAGTCACCCGCTGCCGCGGAACAAAGAATCACAGCACCTCAGTGACATCAACAAGAAGCTTTCGTCTCTGAGGCTCCGCGCCCAGATGCAGATTGGAGTCATTTGCTCCATGTGTGTTCATTCTGGGTGGGACCCAGGCTGAAGGGACAACAGCTGTTCAGGGAAAGCTCTTCAGTCATCAATAACAGGAAAAAAATAACCGAGAACTTTAGGCAAATTAAGTTGCAGGAGAAGGCAGGACTAGACCCCGCAGGGCCTCACAGGTCTGTTTAAAATGTTCAGTCTTTCTCTTACGAACAACAGGATCTGTTGAAGATACATAGCGTGGTGGCGAATAATGATTCGATTTGAATCCTGAAGTCATGCTCTGGCTGCTGTAGATTGGACAAGGGTGGGAAATGGCCAAAATTTCACATGCCCTGTAGCTGTCGATTCTACGTATGTGCGAATGCGTGTGAGTGTGCGTGTTTATGCCTTCACATTGACACACCCAGTTCTTCCTCAGAGGATGTGGCGCCCTCGGATTTCTTTCCACACATCTGAAGAGCAGCTTATCTGTACATCGACTGGAAGAAAAACAATTCTATAGCTCCATCTCATAAGCTCCCAAGGATTCACACATCTCCAGCCCAGGGGGCAGAAAGATTTCTGCATGTTTTACACGTCAATTAATTTCACTCCCAAGAGATAGTTCCCTTATTGCTATAATTGCCATTATAATAAAAGCTTCCAAGCACTCTGCACTTTAAAGTTTGCAAAGGATTTTATCCACGGGCCCCAGGAGATAGAGCAGGAAGTTTCAGCCCCGTTTAGTAGACACTGAAGGTTGGAGAGGTTGTCTGGCTGACTTTGCTCACAAAGCCAGGAACAGATGAGTCTGAAGCCAGTTATTTGCACTCAAAATCCATAGCTAGCTTTTCTGCCTCCTATCTGTCTTACTTAGCCATGGAACTCCAAGCGGTATGTCCAGAAGATGTGCTGTTTTTCTAGGACCGTTTGACCAGTTGGGGCAACGAATGCCCCAAAAGGTAGGTTCAGAAACAGGTCCGTACCCAAGTCCCCGAGGCTTCTCCAAACACCACTGAACCTTCTCGCCCTACAAACATTCCTGAAAGACCCTGGCTTCCTTCAGTCAAGGAAAACATCCATCTTAAGAGGAATCAGCCAGAAAAACCTGTTTGCCAGCAAAATGTCACTTTTTTTTTTTTTCCCCACAAAGACACAGAAAGAGAGGGGCCATGTGATTCCGACAGCCATCGGCCTAAGGAGCGAAGGGTGTAGTCTGTCTGATCTTTCTCCCAGCACCACAAAACCACGCATGGGACTCATGGCTCAAGTCTACACGAGGTCACCACAGGGGAGGAAAAAGGAGCCCAGCCCAAGGCCCACATGGCGGGACTGCAAGTTTGCATGACAGGGGGTGAAAACTCAAGCTGCTTCTCTCTCTCTTTTGAATTGGGAGGGGAAGATTTACTGCTAGCCTGGGCTGACAGCCTTTTACAGCCATTGCAAATGGATTTGAGACAGCAGAGTCAGAGAGGGAGCTGACCACAGAGGGACTGTAGAAAGCTCATTTGAAGGCCCATCCAACATCATGGGCACAATAAAGTGGCAATCCTTGCCAGGGAAGAGCCTGAGGATTCAGCTGGAACCTTCGGGGGCTAGCGCTCTTAAACGCATGGGCAAATTGCTGAGAGTTTCAAGACAGAAATGTTTCCAGTACAGTCACGCTGGAAAGTTTCTGTCCATTTAGCAAGATCTGCTTGCAGTGTAGGCAAAAGGCTCGAGGTCCGCTTGATGGGGTACTGCATTTATTATTGATAAAGGCAAAGGAAAAATGGCTGTGTCTGGGTAACACCTGGCCCCACAGACTCACTGTCTATGTAGCCGTTATTTGTAATCTACCCCGAGCTGCCATGTGCTTTCATTTCCCTGTGGAGCATCCATTTTGTCTAACTTTCTTTTTTTTAATGAGGATGATTCCTTAAAAGTCAAATGAAATATGAGTTATTAAGAAATATTCCAAAAATATAGTCCATATCTATAAGGATTACAACAAAAAGTAATCCTTTATGTAAAAAAATACATTCTGGCATGAATAATATATTTTAAAAAATAAAAGCGATGTGTCTGTAAAATCGATAAAAAAGAAAATGACGTATCTATACACAAACACACATATTACTATATCTAGAAGGTTACGTGTTGATATGTATGGTCGCTTACATGGAAAGAGGTGGTAGTTATGCTTTTCACTCTACTATTGGGTACCCAGTACATATACTACCTGCTCTAGAGGAAACAGTATGTTTTTAAATTATATGCATAAGGAGTTATTAGAATTATGACTAAGCTTTTCTGTAGATCTCAGATTTATACCATGAGCATACTTAATTATTTCATCAGCAAAACAAACAAAAAGTCACATGCGCTTATTTGCTTCTTTATTAATGGAATGCATCCATCTCTTACCCAATTCCAAAGAGTTAACAGTTAAAAGTAGGGTCAGCCCTAGGTCTGGTTTTCAAGTTCAGTTCCCCAGAGGAAACCACTGTCTTCAGATAAATATTTATGTGAAAATAACAGTAATTTTTTTTTTCCCCCAGAAAATGGATCCAGAGCGTCAGTTTGGAAAATATGGTTATTAGACATGTATATGCAAAGGGATGCACATTACACTTTAAATATTTCAAGGTAGCTGGGACCTGCACCTCTGCACACCCCAGGACAGCCCCACCCTCCCCACCCATGCAAATCGGTGCCCAGCTCTGCAGGCATTGGTCCCCATTGCTCCCCACCTCCTGAGAGGTGCCCCACCCCACATTCCTCTGGAACCCAGGACAAAGGCAAGATGAGCTGATCCAGAGGAACTGGGGGCGGGGGAGGGTTAGTAAAACGGAGAGGAGGGGGCGCTTCTCCTGAGAAGGAACCCAAGATTGAGCAGCCCACACTGTCTTCCTGCTGCTCTGTTTTCTCCTCCTTTCCCCTCTATAAACAAGTGATTAATGCCTTGCAAAAAGGCACAGACACACCTCCCCAGCAGCAAGCAAGCCCCTGCCAGACTCCCCAGCCTTAATTCTGCTGTTAACACTCCTGGGGCGGAGGGGTGAAGAGTAAATCCCCTCCTTCACGAAGCAGACCTGCAGGCTGTGTGGTTTGTTTAAAGTCTCTGATGAGCGATTGACGTCCTCCCGTTTGCTCTGAGGGGGTGAGTCCTTTAAAATTAAAAATGGAAAAGAAAAAAAAAAAAAAAGCTCACCTTTCCCTACAGCGATTTCGGTTTGTAAACCTCGTGGCAAGGACCCCCAGATGGAGGCGTCTTTGGTAGAATCTTCCCTTCCATTCTCCCAGCATCCGTGAACCGTGTGTGTGCGCGGGGTGGGCGTGGGGGTGGGGGGTCTGATGGAACCAACATTTGCAGTTTCACAGGCTCTTTTCTCATTGGGTTTGCGAGGGGTGTCCTGATCCATCTCTAGATTTAAGAAATTTATTCTTTTGATGACGTCCACACTTCTGAATGGTGTGCGGACTGGCCGTTCCGTGTGTATTTATTTTTAAATGTTACCCTTTTAAGTTTTAACACTAACGCAGTTCAATAATATATACTATGTCAGCTCCGCAGAAGAGGTATACACTTTAGAAATGTGAAAATATATAGATATTAGACGGTGTCTGCTCAAATCTTAGTTTTTAATGATGTGGTGTCCTCCAAAAAAAATTGGGGAGTATTTCGCCTAATAAACGAAGAAAGGAAAGGGATGAAATATCACAATTCTGCACGCTCCTGATGAAGTAAATAAGGGATCTATCCAGAAAAGAGTCGTCAGTGGCTGCTAACGAACCACGTGGAAAGAAAAGCGATATTATGCATCTACCGATCGAGGCACACAGCTCCATCTGCAAAGTGAGTTTGCCAGAAGAATCAACACTGAGTCTCGTCAAACATCTCTTTCAAACAACTTTACAGGAAATACAAGGGACAGAGAAACGTAACAAATGACATGGCAGGGATGCAATGGGCAAGAGCCAGAATGATATCATTATTATTTCCATTTAAAATGTTTTTAGGTGGGGAAAAGTGAGAGGTTGACGTAAGAGATATATAATCAAACACAATGTGGACCCCTTGTCTGCAACCTGATTGGAACAAACCAACTGTCATGCCATAATAAGAGGAACGGTGAAGACAGTCAAGGAACATTGAGTACTAACCGTATATTTCATAAGATTGTGCGATCATTGTCTTTGGGGGGAGGGGGAGTTGATAACCGTATTGTGGTTGTGTTCTTTTTTTTAAATTCATTCTTATCTTTTGGAGATATACATTTCAGTATTTACAAATGAAATGCTATGGTGTCTGGATTAGCATTTAAACAATCTGCTGTGGGTATAAATAAAACAAGACAGGCCATGAGTTGATAATTATTGAAGCCAGGTGGTGGGTATATGGGACTACATTCTAGCAGTCTCTCTACTTTTTTATGTTGGAAATGTTGCATGACAACAACACGTTTGAAGACCCCTAGTATAGACCACAAAAACCAGCAGACACTTTACCCCTGCTCTGGACCAAATGCTGCCAAAAGGGATGAGGAAATCTATTTATCGGGCACCAGCTCTGTGCCAAGCATTAGGATGAATTCTCTCTCGTGAGCGATTTTGTCTTTCCTGTTCAGCAAGTCTGAGAGATCGACACGATCAGCCCCATTTTAGAGATCAGGAAACTGAGGCTCAGAGAGCATATGGTGCCCAAGACAAGAAAAAGAGCCACTGATAAACTAAGACATCTAGCTGGTATGACATTTTCTTTGTGACCTTGACTTTTCCTCTCTGGGCCTCAGTTTCCCTGGCTGAACGACTGAGCTGATGATTCATCGGGGCAAGTTTTATTCTTTGCCCTCCGGCTACTCCTCCATTACCTTCCCATTTCTCGCTTCCTTCTGTCTTCCCAGGGATGTGTCAGAGGCAGCCTGGTGTGGAAAAAAAGAGAAATGGAGCCCTGGGTTCAAATTCTAGTTCTATTTTATGCTATTTGAGCGACCTTGGGCAAGTCACTTAACCTCTCGGAGCCTCCCTTTCCCCAAAAGTAAAATAAAGAAGACAATAATAACTACCTGTGGAAGGATGAGGACAACAGATAGTGCCTGGTTCCGCGTGCAGGACATAGCAGGTGCTCAAGCAAGAATGGGTCTCCTGCCGCCTCCTCTCTCACACGCCTCCATCATCCCCATGGCTTATTCCCACCTCCCCCAAGTCTCGGCAAAAATGTCACCTTCTCAGTGAAGCGTTCTCTGACCAAGCTTTGAAATTAAACCCCGCCATCCCCTATTCACAACCCCTCTTTCCTGATTTATTTCTTTCCCCGGATGACTCATCACCATCAAACATTTATTTTACTTGTTTATTTTGTTTCTCATCATTCTTTCCCCTAGTAGAAGTTCCTTGGGGACAAATCATCTGATGTATTTGGCTGCTATATCCTCAGCTGGTGACACATAGTAAGCCCCTGGTAAACATTTGTCGAATGAAGGCATGAGTGAATGAATGAATGATTAGACCTCGTCTTGGTGGCTTTTGATAATAGGAGCAAAGGCCAGCACAGAGTAGCAGGTCCATAAATGCTTCAGTCCTTGTTTTTTTCTGGAACCCCAGAATCCACTGAGGTCCCCTCATTTCAACTTTAAACTACACTCGTTTTGTCTGAGAGTTTTCTGACAGTTTCCAGCTTTCTTACTTCAGGCTTTGCCCTAAATCAGCCTCCAAGTGTCTGTCCCAGTAGCTCAGAGTTCTTCAAGCTGTATTTCACAGAAGACAGTGAGTGCTACTTCCTGGGGCCATTTACCACACCCTTCCCTTGAGCACAGACGTCAGACTAAATGCTTTGTTTAAAGTCAGAAAATGCATCAGCTCCCAACTTAATCTTTATGAAGGGATTACCTAATGCTGACAGAGGGCCGACATAGCCTTTGGGGTGAAAGAGGCCAGGCTTCTTTATCTAGGTGCAAAAGCTGAGGGTTTGTAGGGGCCAGAGCTGTGCAGAACATCCCCCCAAAGGTGGAGTGTGGATGTGTTGGGATCGGGGTACTGACGGGCACTCTTAGGAGCTAAAACTACACCAAGCCAGACCCCACTCACTCCTAGGCTCCCTGAGAGACGTTCCTTAAAATGTTGATAATGGCTTCCCTCTCTGCCCTGGCTAATTGTATCGGTGGATTGGCCAACTGTACCCGTTTCTCAAGAAAACCGTCCTCTGTCCCTACAAAGACCAAGAGCCCAATTCGGCTCCTCTACAGTTCAGGGGTTCTTACCCCAATGTCTCCAACAGATGCCTACAGGGGCATGGGCATCTATAGCAGAATTCAGAGATCTGTGAACTTGCATGGAAAAATAAAAATCACACTTTTATTTTCATGAAACACACAGCAAAATGAATATTTCCTTCCATTACATATATAAATGACAACCCACAAGAGGATTAGCTGTGGCTGTGATCGAGTCATCCGTGGAGTCACAAATAACGCGGCATTTTCATACTACATTACAGATGTGACAGATTCCTGAAATGCTGTTTTGTTCTTCTTGACTTCAAAAGTACAGTATTGGAGCCATTGCTAGATTGTGTTATTTCACGCATTCATAAGGAGCATCTGTGTTGCGATACATTTATATTTTTAATACTGCTTACATTTTAAATTTATAATCCTATATCTTTTTTAAAAAAAGATTGTTCTGAGGAGGTAGCCAGATTGCCCCAGGGATTGGTCCACGGCCCCAAAACCTGGTGAAGCCGACCTCAGCGATGGAGAGAATGAAGCAAAGGCCGAGCCATCCGTCGGAAACTAAGACAGTAACCGAGCCTAGAAACCTGAGTTTGGAACATAGGAGCCTTGATGTTACTGAACTGTTTAAAAAAAAAAAAAAACCCTCCAGAAAAAGCACCTTGAGCACAGGGTATGAGTGTAGGAGCCGCACAGGGCTTTCTATGGCACTGAATCCCATAGGAAGGAAACAAATCTCCTTTCGATTCTTTTTCAGTCCTTCCAAGCCGAGCCTCAGGTTGGTGCTAGCCTGTCCCGCACACGCTTCTCTCCGGCATTATCGGTGAGCGAGTGGACGTCAGGCTCAGAGCTTGGCCACGCTGCTTCGTTCTCCTCGCCCCTCATTGCACTGTTCCCTTCTACCTCCGGGACGTGACACGAGTTTATTTACGCTACCTAGCGAAAGCTTTTATTTTCACCAAGTGAGAAGTTTTGAAAAAGGCGAGTCGATTATTAAAATATACGTCAAGGAAATGATGGCGAAGGCGAGACAAAGATATAGAAAACAGGAATGTGTGGTATCACCATCTCTCCCACCTCCCCACCGCCTCCACCCCCAGCTATACCAGGGGGACTGAGGCCAGATACCGGCCCAGGGCCTGCTAATTCTCAGGCAAAGTGCAGGGCTCTTCCCTGTGGCTTCTCTGGCGGCTGATGGCCTGCAATCTGCCCCCTCTCAACCTCCTAGACCTCTGTGGGGCTGGAGGGTAGAAAGCCGGGGACTCAAAGTCCCCAGCACGGGTGTCAAACATGCCTTCTGAGTGTCCTGGCTCCAGGGTCCCCCGTCCTGAAGGGCCCAGCTGAGTGGGGCTTTCATCGGCTTCTGAGAGGTGGCGACAAGCTTCAGGGCAGGCTGCCTGCTGCCCACTGCCCCCACTTCTGTAGGCCAGGCCGAGTGCTGGGAGGACTGGAAACAAGATTGCTGAGGCATCTGGGTATTATCAGTCGCTCAACTGTCTGGCCAGTGGGGTGGGGTGGGGCCGGTGGCAGGGGGCAGGAACTGGCTGGAGGGAGAACTAGGGATACCAGGCAGATACCTGAGGCCAGAACCAGCTCCTAGGGAGAGGGAGGAGGGTGGCCCTGATGAGCTGGCTGCTACCCCCGTACCCTGCCCAGCCCTCATTAGGCGGCAGCACCAAAGGGAGCTGAAAGTCAATGATGATATTTGTCTGACAGAGGAAATGGAGAGGGAGGGGCCAGTGGGCAGAGGGGGCCCAGGAGGCCAGACTGCTCCGCTGGGCAGCACGTGAGGACAGCAACGGGGACGGTGGGGGTGGGCAAAGCTCACCCTCTGGTCCACTTGAGGATTCCTGCTTCAAAACTAACCCTGATGGCTTCCAGACAAGTCGGCACCAAGGGTCATTTCTGGAGGCTGTAAGTGTTGTCAACGGCAGCTGTAGGGTCAGGTGTAAATCTGTCTGTGCATTCCACCTTCTACCCCTCCCAGCTTTGTGCACCTGAAGCAGGTCCCATTTATTACTGCAGACTTGTTCAGGAGGCCTGAACACACACACACACGCGCGCTCGCACACACACACACACACAGATGTGCCAGCCTGCTCACGGTTAATGCTAGGCCTGCCCTGTGGGTACAGTGGGATTTTTAGTGCTCCTTTAAAGCAAACTCTATCAGCTGTTTGTTAAGGCAGAGCAAACACAAGCCTTTGCATTAAGAAAGAGAGGGAGAAAGAAAGAAGAAGAAGGAAGGAAGGAAGGAAGGAGAAGGAAGGAAGGAAGGAAGGAGGGAAGGAAGGAAGAAGGAAGGAAGGAAGAAGGAAGGAAGGAAGGAAGGAAGGAAGGAAGGAAGGAAAGAAAGAAAGAAAGGAAAGAAAAAGACAGGAATAAAGAAACAAATCCTTTTATTTGCTACCGTTAAAATGTCCTTTTACCACACCTTTGTCGGCAGAGTGGAAGTGGGCAGGGAGGAGGCAGAGGAAGAAGGATCTAAGATGTGCTGTGGTTTATTTGAACTAGTTGGAGTGGTGGGTTGGGAGGGGGAAGCTTCACCTTAACCGGGCTCCTGTCTAACCCTTCCCCTCGTCTCTCACCAGCCTCTCCCAGGAGTGCCAAGGACTGCTCCCCGCCACCCCCACCCATCACTCTCCAGTCAGAGCACCCAGGAAATTGCGCAATCCCTCTCCACCCAGCCAAATGCACTCTGGGAATCTGGAGGACTCAAGGATCGTTCCTCTTCTTGGCCACCTGGACTCTACCAACCCAACAATCTTCTTTGTGGCTGTGCTCTCCGGGGAGGGGGAAGCTTTTATACCAAGCAGGTGGCAAAGAGAGAACACAGTGTCTTTTTCTGCACTGACCTACAAGCTCTCAGCCACATACTCCTCCACACCCCTCACCCCAAAGGCCTTGTCGGGGGGCCCCTGGAAACCCCTAATGAATGATAACTTATCTCCTAAGTTGCTGGTATCTGATGCTTTATATGGTTTTGAAAACCATATTCCCTGAGGGCTGGAGCTACTTCGGGAATTGGTCCAATGGAGTAGCTCAATCATGATTTAATGGAGGCATTTATACCGTGCTAGATAATCTTCTTCGCATGTTGAGTAATACATCAGGAGAGCAGCCAGGGATGTGGCCGGGCTGCCCAGGCTTCCCACCGCCTTTCCTGTCTCCTTCCGGGCACTTTTTTCTCATGCCCCGTCCTTATTTCTCACTTTTTCATCTGTTGTTCCTTTCCTCTGCCTCTAGTTGCCTCTGTCTCTGTCTCTGTCTCTGTCTGTCTGTCTGTCTCTCTCTCTCTCTGCCCTTGATCCTCACTCTCTGCTTCTTTCTTTTTCTTTGCCCTCTCACCCCACCCCGCGCCCCTGGACCGCCTCCCCTCGTCTCTCTGTCTCTCCTCTTCGTCTGTTCTTTCCTCCGTGCCTCTCCCAGTCTCCCCGAGTGTGTAAAGGTCTCCATCGCCCTCTCATTGTCTGTCTTCTCCCTCTTCCCTTCTCCCCAAGTGTCCCCTCTCTCTCTCACTCTCTCCCCGATTGCCCGTTATTGACCTTTCCCCTCTCTTCATCTTTTCTTTCTCATCTCCTTTCCCATCACCTTCTTCTCTCCCTTCTCCCCCACCCAGCTCTCAGGCTGAGAAGGAGTGGTCACAGCTCTTCTCCAGTTTCTAGTGCCCTAGAAGCCTGGGGAAGGGGACAGTGGGCTCCCGCTGCTGACCAGGAGTTGGGCAGCTGCCGTCGGGGCTTGGGAGTGGGGACGTCAGCCACACACAGCTGCGCCTAGAGCCACGAGGCCTCCAGGGCCCCACCTAGGAGCCTGAAATCCCTTCTCAGCCTGGTCACATGCAGCCACCTCCTCATCTGCAGAGCTCATCACTGCTGGGGGCTCTACCCAGGGACACTCCAGGTACCCAAGAATGTTCCGTCATCCAGTAGATCTAAGGAACTTTTTCCCTTGCATGAGGAGACAGGGAAGACCTGGAGCAGAAAGTCGGGCCACCTGGTCTCTACACCCGGCTAGGACCCTAACTCCAGTGCAAGGGGAGAAAGGAGCACATTCTCTCTGAGGTCGCTTGCAGCTTTGAGATCCTGATATTTGGGGAAAGGGCCACAGGGGCATTCGGCCTTGAGGGAGAAGCTTGAGGACGGATCTCATTGCTGTTTCAACGCGGGAAGAGGGCAAGTAATGAAGTTTCAGGCCGAGCCCGCGCTTTACCGGAATGCCCCCCCGTGGAGCCTGCAAAGGTACCAAGGCCAGCAGCGACCACAATGGAACAGGCGGCCCAATGCGCCGTTCGGGGGACCAGCCCTGCCAACACCCGAGCCTGCACCTGCTGGCTGCGACCTGGCTCATCCTGTGCACGCAGCCGGGCACACCCACGCTGCAACTGAGCTCCCCAGGCTGTGGGATGCACTTAAGGAGAGACTGGGGTCACGCAGGTGAGTGGGCTCCATTTCTAGTGCGGGGAGCGACACAGCGCCCACGTTTCATCTCCCTGTCTGCGCTTGAAGGTGGGTAGGAGTCCGCGGAGAGCGAGAGACGAGAAGGCGGCAGCGAGTTAGTTCAGTCCTGACCAAGGCAAGGCATACAAGCCATCCAATAATACACACCCACACACACACACACACACACTAAGCAATCCATTCGCCATTCCGCCTCCCTGGACCATTTTGGCCGTCGCTTCCCGGATCCTAAAGGAACGAGGAAACTGAGGCTCAGAGCGGTTGGCTCCCAGCGCGTGCGGGAAGCTCGCCAGGCTCTTGCGCGCGCGCCAGGCGGGGATGTGGTGGCGGAAACCGCAGTCCCAGGCCTTCCGCGAGAGGCGGAAAGCGAAGCCAAGCGCGGCGCAGGCACCTCTGGCCCTTGAACCAAGCCAAAGTCAGTCAAGCGGGCAAAGGAAGAAAAAACAAGCGCCGTTCCGGGCTGCCGTTCCGAACGCACGCGTTCACCCAGTTCTCCGCTGGAGTGTCTATGCCAGGACCTCGTGGATGCAGCTTGGGAGGGGGGCTGGGCAGTCGCGAGGGCACTCGGGGCCTGGAGTTGAATCGGGTTTGCTTCTGCCGCTTGGATCCTGGCGGTTGGTGGCAGATGGAGTCCACCCAGCTCCAAACCGCAAGATGCCGGCAGCTACCTGGGTCGTTAATTGGAAGAAAGAGGGGGGAGATTCTGACCTCAACTTCTGAGTCCGGATTCCAGGTGCTTTCGGGTGGGGGGAGAGAGACAGAAAGACCGGTGAGAGGTAGGCCGAAGCAGAGACAGAGCTAGAAAGACAGAAAGAAAGAGCGGCGTGAAATACAGGGAGTTGGAGAGAGTCGCGGAGAGAGACTGGGCCTTAGAGCCAAGCTGGAGAAGGTCGGGTGATTCCAGCACCCCTTGTCCTGTCCATAGCCATTTGGTGCCAGGCCAGGCCAGAAGGACAAATGATGCCCTGAGGTCCCCACAGGGCCAAAGAGTAGGCACCGAATGAATGCCTTGTTACAGGGTGGAACCACCTCATCTCCCCTTTGCTGTGACCCCAAGAAAATCCCTCCACTTCTCTGAGCCCCAAGTTCCATCTCTTTAGCTCTGGGAAGAGCACGGGCACGTGGCACAAAAAGCCTTCGAAATAATTGAGTTGACGACTTTTGCCTCCCCTCCCTTTCCTCCAGCAGAGCTGCTTTTGAAGAAAACAGGTTTTCGCGGTCAGGGTTGGCACCAGAGTGCCGAAGGGAGGTGCTGACGGAGGAATGTCAGGTGGGCACGGAGCAGGCGCCCCATCATTGCTCGCGTGCTGCAGGTCGGCCTTAATTCTAAGTCTCCTTGGTGTGAGGACACAGGTCACCGGTTGCCAAACCCTTTTCAAGCCGTCTATTATCTCAGAGGCTTCTCCTAACTGCGGCCAGGAGCCCAGATCTAAGGTGATCCAAGGGCAAAGGGTTTGGCACCCAGGAACAAGCAGCAGGCCTCAGTGCCCAAGCCACTGCCTATTTCCTCCCTGTCTCCCTAAGTCAGGGATTCTCGCCATCACCATCCCCAAACCACCCAGCCCCAGATCCTGCCAGGCTGAGGCTGAGCTTAGAAAGAGACCTCCGGGCAGAAACCTTGGAGAAAGACCGGCACGGCAGGAAGAGCGGGAGAAGCGCCGGCGGGTAGGAAACCCGAGCAAAGTTCAGGGAGCCAGAGACAACTGGAGAGGGGGCGATGGCCAGGACCCAAAAAGGAAAAGAAACACAAAGGGAAAGAGACGAGAAAAGCTAGAGGCCGCGGGAGCGCGCGAGCCCGCTCGTGCGCAGGGAGCTGGCGCGGGACCGCGCGGGAGGCGCCCAAGCTGCACTCCCCGCCACGCCCCGCCGGGCCCCAGGGGAGCGCCCCGCCGCCCAATCTGGCGTGCACAAAACCCGCGCCCCAGGGGCCTTTGCCAGTCCACTAGGGCTTGATTCATTTCTTGGCTAATTAACTGGAAGCTACGTCGCCCCTTCTTTCAGGGCCCAATTAATTCGCCGCGGGCGGTGGAGCGGGGGCCGTACGGCCCAGGCGCCCGCCTGGAGCCCCTTTGTGGAGGGCTGTCTGGACCACATTGATTCTACACACACACACACACACAGACGCACACACATACTGTCCCCTCTTTCCTTTGTACGCCCCCCCCCCCCCCAAAAAAAGTCTTGAAAACTCTGGACTTCCAGAGTTTAAGAAGGTTTGATCTGCCGGAACCCCCGACCTCCACCAATTGCACGAACTTCCGGAAAGAAGGTACCCATGGACCAAGGCAGTTTCCACATCTGTCTGGGAAAGGGTTAAATGCAATTTCTGCCCCGTAAAGGAAACAGATCGCTACTGTGTACCGTGCGCGCGCGCGCGCGCGCGAGGCACCTACTGCCTTGTCGTTAAAAGCCAGACAATGAGTTATACAACCCCTGGGTTGAATCCCAGCCCCTCCGGAGGCTAACTCGCTGTGGGAGCTCGGGCGAGTGTGTGGGCTTCTCTGCCCGACTCCGTTTCCTCACCTGGAACATGCAGATCCCTGAAGAAGGCGCCTGGCTCCTCGGGTTGTTCTAGTTACTGAGCTGATGTGTGGGAAAGCTCTTAGAACACTATCATCCTCGTGAGTCTTTCACACATGTTCTCTTCAGTAAATAGCATGTCATGACAAACCCACTTCTCAAAGGAAGACATTGCATCGCAATGATCTGGGTGTTTGATCCAAGGCGGAGACGCCCCAGAAGGAAGTCCGCTAGTGAGCGCGCGAGCGCTGCGTGGCCCGGGTGCGCGTGTAGAGCGCTCTCCCGGCCTGGGTACCCAGCGGCTCCCGCGGATGACACTGGAGGCTTCTTGGGCCACCTACTCCCATCTTCCCTCCAGTTCAGTAAGGACAGGGGTGAGCGAGAAACCCTAAAACCCGAAAGCTTTCGGGTGGAACCCAGCGCGCCGTAAGGACGGCGATGTCCCAGCGGTCGTCAAGCACCGCATCGATTGGTTTGACCTCACGGTGGGTCAGCTTGTCTCCCTCACGGATCAACTGAACGCAGTCTGGGACAAAAATACAGACGGAAGGAGATCAGCGCCGTCTTGGTAAAGCTGGCGGGAAGTGGCCCGCTACCGCTTGCTGCTGCGACGGGACGCGCGCGGGTAACCCACGCAGGTCCCACTCGCACGCAGCGCGTCGGGAGGACCAGCTCTCATCGCGCTCTCTCTTGTTCGATCACTGATTCCTTTTTCAGCTCTGTTCTATTTTTTTAACAAACAAACAAAAAATACAAGAATTAGTTTATTCAATCATCAAACATTCGACGAACACGCTGCTGTGGCGGGCTGCGCTGGCCATTGGGGTACTAATGAGGGGAGGGGTCTGTACAGAAACTTAAAACTCGGGTAGGGATTGTAGAGGCCTCTTTGCTGTCACTTGCGAGCAGTGCGACTTGGGCGAGAATTCCCTGGCTACCTGTCCCAGTTTCCGGTCTGTGAGGAGAGGCAGCGCTGCTCGGTCCCGGGCAAGGTGTGCGCGCTAAATGGAAGAAACGGATGGGAGAGTCTATAGTTAGACCTTCATCACAGCTCCAGGTACGGGTCTGAGGAAGTCCTCTGCGCAGCCTTGCTGAGGTGCGGACTCCGGCTCCCGCCTACTCCCGCCCGGGCACCCCTTCGGCCCATCACCTCGCAGGCCGGGTCAAGAGGGCCGTCGGGACTCCCAGACACCTCCCCTTCCAGGGAGTCCAGCCCGAACTCTTCTCAGTGCCCAGAAGAGCTGGGGCTGGACTGAGACCTCGACCTTAAGCGCTCTCCCACCGCACCCTCGATTTTCCTCGTCTTTAAAATGGGAGCTACATCGTTTAAGGAAAAGAACCGCAAGGAAGGACGCGAAGCATCAAGCCCATGAGAACCTGTCTCTTGCTTGCCTGCTGTCGCCAGCACCTAGCAGAGTACCTGGACAGAGAAGCCCCTGAATCGGTATTTTTGGAACAACCTTGTGGACTTTTCTAGGCATTATACCAACTTCTTCCCTCACTGCCAACTTTTCACTATCTCCTTTTACACAGAATCTGTTTGGGGCAGCTGCTCATAAGTTCGATGCCTTTGTTTTTTTTTTTAATGTATTTTGGAAACGGTCATTTGTTTCCAAATGCACAGAGAATCCAATCCCCTTTAAGTCTCCTTTTCTCTCCCTTTCTTTGTTGACTTTCCTTCCTGTATTGAAAGATTATTTATGGAGCACCGACCAATGACCAAGCCCTGCATCAGAGTTAGAAATAGGAGTCCCATCCCTCCGAAGCTTACAAGTTAGAGCTGTAATATTAAATGCCTACCCAGATCCCCGTAGCCTATTAACTTCTTTGGTCATGGTTGATATGTTTTTCCCTTCTAGCTTTCTCAGTAACTTTCGACAAGATTGCAAAGTCTAATGCAGCCTGGTACATAGTAAGTGCTCAATAAGTATTAGATGAATTTTTATTCTTCCCAATTCTGTTGCCCGCAGTTCCTCCTTTGGGTGGGGGACAGCCAGTGGGTCGGAGGTCTTAAATGCCTTCACAGAGACACTTCCAGATGAGGACTCAGGTAGTTACGGCAATGAGCAGTACCTAGTCCCCAGGGCACCCTAGACACCCATGAGATCAGACCTGGGATTTCCAATTCCAGGGACAACTCAACGTGGGAAGGCCAGTCGCTCTGATCTGACCGAGCATCCCCCGGCGCGGGAGCTCTGGGCTGGCTATTGCAGGAGAAGCCGGGACGGTGAGGATCTGCCAACCGTGTTTCCTTTCCTGTCTCTGCACCTACCTGGATGTCCTCCTTCCAAACCACTCGCCCCACCCCCACACACACCTCTTTCCCTCTTCAGACGAGCTAGGGCAAGTGGCACCTAAGAAAATGAGGAGCCCCTTCGCTCCTAGGACCCTCTTCCCCCACATCCAGCCTCTCTCGGTCCAACTTCCAGATTTTGGGGACTGTGGGTGATCCTCTCTCCTCCCCCAGCCTCCAGGAAGAGCTTGGGCTTCCTGGTGCATCCGGAACTGCCACTGCGGAAGCTCCAAACTGAGGTCCCCACTCGGCGCGTTGGCGGAGGTTCGCTCAGGCCCTGCGGGGCGCACGGAGGAAGACTGCCCGTCTGCCACGTCTCCCCCAGCGCCATCCAGCGGCCAGACGCCAAGGCCACCCTCGGTAGGGGTTCCTTGTGCGCCTCACCAGCAGGGAGGTGCTGAGGGTCCTAAGTGGGAAACGGTCCCTTCCTCCATCCACTCCCCGAATTCAGGGCATCTCTATTTCCTACGCCCTTCTACAAACTCCCCGCGCTGCTAAAAGCTAATTCGGGTTCACCCAGCATTCAACTCTCGCCCTTTTATTTATGACCAACATATGCGCTGGACAGGGAATTTTTTTTAAAGCAGATAAAAAGAAGAAAAGAAAAAAACTAGGGGGAAAAAAAAATAGTGTTTGCGCCACCACTGCATGGAAATTTTCCTGCGGCGGCGCCGGGTTTCATCCGGGGCTGAGTGACGCTTGCTCTCCCTTCCATGCGGGCATGTTAAGTCCTGTCTTACTCCTGATTCTACACCTATGACCTTATCCTGGCTTCAGTCAGGCGCCTTGACTCCTTGCCGCTGCATGCAACCCAGACTAGAACACCTCCTCCCCTGAGATCCTGGGTGGGTGTTGACCCCAGTGATGGGTCTCCCCAGTGGCCACTAGCGCGCACCGAAGTCTATACGCGGACGGAGAAGAACACCATTTTTCATACACCCGGAATGTTATCGTTAATTTTTTTTTGAAAAGTGCCTGTGTACACACATATTACATATATTATGGAGCAGATTTGAAAACACCAAACAACAGTGTTTTTGGGGAGGGGGAGGAGATGAGCCATGTTCTCCAATTCCCTAGTAATTTGTAACAGACAGACTTTATTGCTGCAACAGAAAGTGACTAACCGTGTAGCTGCGAAGAAAATGTAGCTGTCTCTATTGATCAAATGTGGAATCTGCGCGTGGGGGTGTGATTGCAATGCATTTTTAAATGAGATTTCATTTCATATTTCGGGCTCCGTGGAATGTCCCTATGTGCACACTCGTACCCACGCAAAACATTTTAGAAACCCCCATGCATATTCTATTACGTTTAAATAATACAATGGAATACAGCTTTCAAGTTGGACCCATACACCGTTCAGCAAGCTCTCTAAACATTAGAAAGAACTAAATTGAAGTTTCTAGAAACGGTGGTGGCCCTGCTCTCAGAGGCTCATCTCCCCTCCAGAATCAGCTTGGGGCAATCATCTGATATCCCAACTCAAGAAAATTTCCTTTGTCCTTACCCCTCCCTCACCCAATCTCTAAAACTAAAAAACTCAGCATAATTCAACTCCAATATCCCTATTATATAGAAATCTGTCCCATTCCTCCCCCTCCCCCCCCAAAAAAATGAATTCATAACCCACACTCAAAAGGCCTCTCACTGACTCCGGCAATTCTAGAGTTCTAAACAGAGAAACGCGATGGGGGAGGCTGGTTATTCACGGCATGAATACGCGGATGTACAAGTGAGCGCAACATCATATTTTAACGTGTCGAATAGAAAAATACTAACTCAGCCGCACCCGTCCTCCCTGCTCCATTTTTCAAAAGCCGTGGGTGGGGGGATAAAGGGGGTTGAGATGAAGTTGCTTGGAAAGGGTGGGGGGAGCAAGGCATTATTTACACCTGCAAACTTTGGATGGCTGTCTTCGGCCCCAATTGACTTAATTGTAAATCTTTTTCTGCATGGCCCAAACTTCTGGACACAGTGTCTGGGTTTAATAACGCGCCTAGGCACCCCAGCAGGGCCGAGCTGAAAAGAGAGAATCCCCCGCCCCACCCCCATTCAGCTCAGAGGTAATTAGAGCACCTCCCCTACACACACACACACACACACACACACACACACACACACACACACACAACACACACAACTGCTCTAACCATACTTGAGGTACCAGAAGACCAGACTCAGACATGTGGGGAACTTATATTTTACCGTATGAATACAAGAGGAGCTATTTCAAAAGCAAATGTACACTCCAAGTCAGAAGCGGGAGGGAGCGCCCCTCCCCACCCCTGGCCCCCTGCGCGTTGGGTTTGTAGGGGGGCGAGTGGGAAAGAGAGGCGTCTACACTCCGAGCCAGAGACAGCCTCAAATTTCCTCGGCTGGCAGTGTAGGGCTGACCTGTTTATAGAACTTGCTGCTAAGAAAACATGTAAAAACACACCCCAGCGGTGGGAGAGGAGAACGCGCCCTCCACCCCACCCTCTCTTTGCGCGAGAAAATTCTCTCCGGGTTCAGCCCGATTCCCTCTGAGCCTTGTTTTTCTCCCAGGAGGCCACGTCCTCGCCATCGTGTTTTCCATCCCTGAGAGGCAGAGAGTGCTGCATATCTCTCTTATTTTAGTAATCGCCACCTCCCCCCACCCCGACACACACCTCACCCCTTCTTAAAGTCTTTATTGTCCACCCCGGACTCGTCCTTTGCAAGCGGAGTGGAGGGGACGGTAGGAATCAATGCTACAGAAAGACCGTCGGCCGTTGCGCGTGGGGAGGGTCGGTGAGGGGTTCCCAGCTCCCTCCCTTGTCATCTTAGTTTTCGTTTTCTAAGGGAGCGGGCCGGCGGGCGCGCTTTCTTCATTCCCACCAGGGAGCCCGCCTCGCTCCGCCCCGGGAGCTCCAGAGGGAAGGCGAGGTAACCAGCGCAGGGAGCCACTGCCCGCGGCTCGCGGGTTCCAGGGCCCGGAGGCACCTTGTCGCCACCGAGAGGGCCGGGGCAGGCCAGCCTGTCCGAGCCCCTTTCGCTCGCCCGCGGGGCCGGTGCGGCGTTGTGGGCGCGATCAGCGCCCCGGTCCCCGTCCACCCCCCGCCCCGGCTGCGAGCGTAATCCGAGGCAGCGAGCGTCTTCTCCGGTTCCGCGCTGGGCGAGGCCCGGAGCCGCACCGAGGCACGTCCAGCTTCCGTATTTGGAACCGGGGTAAGGGGGTGGCGGGGGAGGGCGGCGGTAGGTGAAGCCCCAGCGGGGCTGAAACCATCGCCAAAGGACTTTTTGGGGACGCCCTGGGCTGTCGGTGTCTCCCTCTCCTTCCTAGAGCACGAAGTTTTTCCCTTTTCCAGGAGAAGGGAGGAAAAGCAAGCGCAAGTTCCTAGACCGGGAAGGCCGCTCCTCTCTGCTCGCCTGAGGATTTTTAGGATTTGGCTTAAGAGAAAAAAGGAACTGAGGCCCGAACGCCAGCGAACGCAACTCTTAGGAAAAGCGTTTTTCTCGATCTCAAACGTTCTCTCTTTCTCTGTATGTGTACGTCTCTGCCTCCCTCCCTCTTCCTCTCAAACACAAGTAAAATGTTAAAAAGAAAGCCGAGGGAAACTTGTCCAGCGCTCATGGATTCCAACCCCAAGCTTGGAGAGCCTTCCAGGCTTCTGGGATGGCTAAGGCCACAACTTTCGTCCCAGCCTTTAACAGAGAGGTTGGGGGACAGACAGGGGGCCCCTCCAGCTCGCACCGATAACTCCCCGGATAGTCTACAAGATTCAGGCAGGATTTGTTGTGTGTTATTCGGAGGCAGATATGGTTGGTTGGGGAGCAAGTCACCTCCCGGCTGAAAGTCACGATTGTTGAGGCCTCGGGTGTCTTTTACTGACTGCGGTGGAGGAGGAGGCTCCCGAGGCTGTCGGGTAATTGACTGACAGAGGTGTAGCTTCCTCCTCCCCTCCTCTGAATGGCCCTGGTACAGCATCTGTGGTCACAGAAGGCAGAGGGGGAGGTAGAAGAGCATCTGCTGGGTTCCAAATTGGGAGAGGAGAATGTGCTTTGGCGTGGGGCAGCAGCTCAGTGACAGGCCAGGCCGGGAGTCAGGATCCGGACTCCAGGACCCACATATCCTGGCCTTGTCAGGTTTTCGAGTCTCCTACCTGCCAGGCATGCCAGAGATGCAGGTGAAATCAGCCTGCCGCCACCACCCTGTGTCCTAGAATCACAAAAGGTTCTTTTTTTTTTTTTTTTTGGCTTTTTGTTTTGGTTTGTTTGTTTTTTTCCCCATAGGATTGTACAAGGGAGAAGAGATTTTATCAGGTTTTAACATGGCAGCAGAACCCGGAGACATATATGCTCCAACGCCTCCAATACTTGGCACCCCACGTGGGCCCGCAGAGGTCAGGCAAGTCCTCCAAAGCCACTGCTCCCTCAGCAACAGCTACATCTCTTGGGCGGCATCTCCGGAGAGGAAAGAATCACTAGGTGTGTTATCGTCTTCCCTCTGTCTTTGGCCTGCTGGTCTGGGGAGTCAGTGAAAACATGCCCTGTAGGAACACAGGCAGACTGGCTGGCTGTCAAGGAGTAGAAGTGGCTACAAGAAGAAAGTAGAGAGGAGAGAGAAAAACACACACAGGTCTTGTGCCCGGCGCCCCTCTCATTCATCTCCTGCTCTCCCTCTCCTCCGTCCCCCTCTTTAATGGAAACCCAGTACGGGACATAGTAATGGATATTGTGCTCAAATTGAGAAAACATGTCTGTGGCTACGAGGGGACAGTTAGTTCAGCAGATTTGGAGGAGCCGATCTTTCTTTGCCCCCGTCAACCTTCTTGACAGTAGCAGCCATTTAATTTGTCATGCCCTCTCCCTTAGCGAGCTCCCAGGTCCCTCTGTCCTGACTGCTCCCACAGGGTGAGACCCTACTGTCCCCACGCCTCTGGCACCTAACAATACCAGTGATAATGAAAGAAAAGCAAACGCTGAACACCACAGGAGGAACGTGTCCTGCTTAAGGGACACCCTCAGTCTGCAGGTGGGGATTGGAGAGTATATCGTTATAGTTTCCCTCCAGCCTTTTAAAAGTATTCTGTCCCCTGTGGAGAGCGGCTTGTAAGCTGACAAGGTCCTTACAGTCTGCGAGGACAACCAAGGATGACCTCGCCTAGGCCACCTATTGTATGTGGTCGTATAAACGCAAATTGCAAAAAATAAAACCGCTCCATTGCTCCACCATCAGGGGACCGTGGGCCTCCTGATCCCAGCTTCCTGTCCTCTTTCATTTCTTCAGCTCCCACCGTTCCCACTCGGGGACATTCTCCAGAGCCGCGCTGGACGTGGCGCGAGTTACCACTTGCTGGACGCGGCAGTCCCCGAAGCCCCCATCCCACAAGACAGATTCCTGGCACACACTGCAGAGCAGCCATTTATACCCTTACCTTTCTCAACTGAAAATCTGGAAAGACGATATTGAATAAAGAAAGGTACTGGGTGGTCAAAAGTGCCCGAGGCCCAAGTCAGCTCTGGCCTGAGTCTTGCTGATTTGGGGTAAGATAAGATGAGAGAAAAGATTCCCGATTTTCCAGCCTCTTCCTCGTGAATTCATTCCTGCTGGACCAAGAAATGTCCATTGCGTTGTCTTTTTTTTTCTTTTTTCTTTTTTTTTTAAGTAACTGGGTCAAACACACAAAGAGAGCATTGAAAATGTAGATTGGTTTGAAATTAGGAAACCACAATTAGTTCCTTTTCCTGAGAGAGAGTGAAAAAGAGAGAGGAGGGAAAACCCCTTCGCAGATGTGTAAGAAGCACGCTAGCCAGATGCACACGCACTTCATTCTGCCCTCTCTCGTTTCCCTTCCAACTTATCTAAATCACGAGCCGTGTACGTTTTGCAGGGAGATCAGCTTTGATGAAAGGTAGGTGCTAACAAGAGTAATGCGGAAGGTGAAATCTTTTCATTTTGCCTCTGCCAAAAACATATTTACATTAATAGGAGGCCTGATAAGCATGGATTAAGTGTATAACGAATGATGCTCTAGAAACAGCATAAACCAACTGGCGCCAAAGTGAGCCTCTGTACTAAAAATACTGCTTCCCCAAGCTAGACAACTTTGACAATCCTCTCTCTCTCACATGCTTCAGACTCTTGCACTGAATTGCCCTGATCAATAATTTAGAGGGCTGTCAGAGGACAGGGAAATGTGCCTTACAGGAAAGCCCTGTGCTTCTGGGGAAGACAGAGGGTAGGAGCTGGGGCTTTGGGGTCCAACGTGCTGCCCCTCACTCGAATGGACCCTGGCCCTGGTGATGGGAGCAGCTTATGGGTGAGGAGAGAGAGAGACAGGAGACAGAGACAGAGAGACAGAGACAGAGAGACAGAGAGGAGAGAGAGAGAGAGAGAGAGAGAGAGAGAGAGAGAACAGCATTGGAACAGGGGTGAGCGCCAGCTCTGGTGAAAAGGGTGACTTTGGGGATACCAAAAGAGAAGGTGACACTTCTAACCGAGACAAATGGGCCCCTGTCTCCCAGGACACCTTATCTGCTTAGCCAGGGGTGTCAGGGGAAGGTGTTTGCTCAAACCCCAGTTAAAGGCATCTCCAGCCTGTTATGGTAACTGGAAAAAATGAGAGACGGGGGAAATACAGAGGCCATTCAGAAAGACAGGAAGGCGGAAGAGATTCAGGGAGGGTCAAGAAGCCAGAGGAAATAGAAAAGATGAAGAGGGAGGAAGACTAGAAAGGAGAGTGAATGAAACACAGCGCGAACAAGGGAAGGTAAAGGCTGGGAGACAGAGACAGACAAAAAGGAGAAATAGAAACCAAGAACAAGACAGATGGGAGGGAGAGAAGAGAAAGTGGAAGGGAGCAGAGGAAGAAAGATCACAGATCTAGTCATAGAATCCTGAAAAGAGATGAACAGAGCAACAAGAGGATGAGAGAGAGAGAGAGAGAGAGAGAGAGGAGACAGAGACAGTGAGAGAGAGAGACAGAGACAGAGACAGAGACACACACACAGAGAGAGAGAGAGAGTAGAGAGAGAGAGAGAGAGAGAGAGAGAGGTGGGCACCCTGCCTGTTTGGCCCAACCAAGAGGCCCGCGCCTGCCTCTGGATGCAAGAAAAAATGGAAAAATTGACCCTCCCTCAAAGAAACTGACCCTCCAGTCTTCTGATCTGGGAGGAACTAAGCTCTTAAAGAAGGGAGAGGCGGGCAGTGAATGCTAAACTCCGAGAGGTAAATCAAGCCTTCCAGTTTCGCACAGAAATCCTCCATTTGGATTCAGAGCTGCACGTGAGAGTCAGGGTTTGGGGAAGCACAGGAGTGCCCTTGTGGGGAGGGGGTGCTAGCTGCGATTTGCTGTAGGAACCTCGGCCAGCAAGCTAGGTACTCCCAAGGGAGCTGCTTCCCTGGGATCCTTGATAAGAAAATCACATCTCCGGATGGGGAAAATTGAGCGGACACCTAGTCAGTTTCACAGCTTGTCACTATCAGAAGAACCGGAATCCTAGGCTGGGAGGTATTGGGCAGAAACAGTGGCCATTTCTACACTGTGAGAAGAGAGGGGTGCTGGGGGGAGGGAGGGCTACCAGAAAAGCTCCTCCCGGGTAAAAGTTTAGGTATCGACAGACCCCTCCTAGGAAACTTCTTAATTAGGCCTCAGACCCCTAGAGAAACAAGGATGTCCTTCTGTCAACAGAGTTCCCAATTTAGTGACACCTCGGACTGAAAAAAGCTCCGTGGCAAACAGGGGTGAAAGTTTAAGAGGGAATAAGCGTGTAATAGTCCCTCACCAGACCTCACACATGCTAGAGGGAATATTTACAGCAAACTTGCCAAAGTAAACGACCCCGCCTACCCACCATCCTTCCCCCCCTCTCCCTTTTTGTAAACTTAAGATAAACACCCTCGGTCACAAAAGGGTCGGTTTGTCCTCTATATAGTTTGAAGCAGGCAGCGCCGGTAGAGAAAAGTGGGATCTGGCAGATAATTCCTGAGCGCTTCGCGAGCAAGACTAGCTTCTCCACCACATCCGTGGCCAGAGCTGAGGGTAGTTGATTTGGTTTCCTGTGTGTACGTGGGACATTTATCCTGAGACTTCTCTGCCTCTTTCTCACTTTACACTCATACTCCTCCTTCGCATTAAACACCGCAGGCATTAACAGATATGGAAAGGTCATGACTATTAAAAATCCGGCCTACGAATAAGCGACCACTCTTTTTGCAAAAGGCGGAAGAATATTTGGGGGACACCGGAAGTTCCGTGGGTCCGCTTGGATCCAAATTTGTCCCCCTTCTCCTGTCCTTAAAGCACCACTTCTCGGACTCTGCGGAGGGGCAGGCTCAGTCAATGTTTCCCTTAGGTCTTTTGTTGAGCAATGAGGCGGGGAGAGAGCTAGAAAATCGAGGGATTCTGCAAAGAGGGGGAGAAAAAAGGACCGCTCACAGAAGGTTTAAAACCCAGGCTGAGGGGTGGGGTGGGAGGCGGGACGCCACCCCTGTGGGTCCTCCGGCGGCCAGGCCTGGCACAAGTCTTTGGAACACGCTAGCCAATGTTTAACCCGAATGCGGTGGCCACCAGGCCGCTTTTGTTTGTTTGCAAATTAATCACCCAGCGCAAGGCCGGCGCCAGAGTGGGTTTATCACCCACCGGGAGGGGGGCGCGGCGGTCCCGCAGAGACAAAGCGGAGTTCACACCTTCTCGCTTTTGATCCCAAGTCACCGAGGCCTCCCAGCATAATACGAGCCTCCTGGGGCCGAGTCTGGGAGGTCAGTCATAATTGGCGGAAGTTTGCAGACCATTAGCAAGATGCCGACATTTTCGATTCAGAATCCCGCAAACTTTCCTCTCTTCCCTCCCTTCCTTGCGTGCTACAGTGGGAATGGGGGTCAGGAGTGGCAACCGGGGTGACCCCTGGGTTAAGTTCGAGTTATGGGCAAAAACAGGCCATTGAGGGAGGGGCAGCAATGACGCTCAGTCCACGGTGGGGCCAAAGGCAAGCCGAGATAGTTACAAGTGAAATCAGCAAGCTCCCCCTCCCCCCACCCCACGTCCCAAACAGAAGCGAGGCCAGAATGCGGGCCGCGGACCAAGCGAAATGTCTCTCTCCTGTGCGTCTGGACGCTTGAGGCACCGAGTGGGTGAGGAGGGGGTCAGCCACATCGTGGTCGCAGAACCACTTTCCTTCTACGCCGAGTGGCAGGACAGAGATCGGCCCCCGCCGTGTAGGCAAAACCCATCGCGGGGACTTGGGACCGGCTCCTGAAATCTCAGAGAAGCTGCCCCAGGCTCTGGCGGCGGGCGATATGGTGGAGGGGGTGGGTTTTTACCTCCAGAGACTTGTGAAACCCCGCAGTGACCTCAGTGGTCAGTGCTAGGAGAAGGAAGGCCTGTGCGCAAGGGACGCGGGAGGAGGCTTTGCGAGCCAACACACCCCGGGCCCGGCCGCTTCTTTCTTTTCTCTAGCTCATTCTCTCTACTTAAACACCGGCAGAGAGAGCCCGAGGGGTCGCCAGAGAAAGACAGGCCGAAAGGAAAAGAAAGAGGGCGAGATGGAGAGTCAGACTGAGTTCGCAGAAGCACTCCATTCTCTCTGTGACTTCAGGGAATTCTCAGCGCTGGCGCCAAGCGCTCTTAACCATGTGCGTCAAAAATGCGAGGCTGGAGAAGCTCGTCGCCTCAAAAGTTCCGCCCCTATCTCGGCGCGGTTGGCCCACAAAGGAACCGCATTTTCACCCTCCATTTCGGAGTCTGTAGCTGGGGGGATAGGGGGGTACACAAGGCAAAAAGGAAGAGAGGGCTGTGTGGTCCACCCAGAGGCGCGTGCATTTCTTAACCCCCTAGGCCCCGAAGTCAGCCCTTTCTGCGTTCCCTTTTCACCGGAGGAAGCTCTCAACTCAGGAAGGGTAAAGGAACAGCGTTCCCAAGGTGCCCTTCCATCTAAGCAGGGATGGCTCAAATTCATGACACCCC
>NW_024343733.1:1812944-1833843 GCF_902729225.1 Pteropus medius | reverse complement strand
GAACAGGGGTGAGCGCCAGCTCTGGTGAAAAGGGTAACTTTGGGTATACCAAAAGAGAAGGTGACACTTCTAACCGACACAAATGGGCCCCTGTCTCCCAGGACACCTTATCTGCTTAGCCAAGGGTGTCAGGGGAAGGTGTTTGCTCAAACCCCAGTTAAAGGCATCTCCAGCCTGTTATGGTAACTGGAAAAAATGAGAGACGGGGGAAATACAGAGGCCATTCAGAAAGACAGGAAGGCGGAAGAGATTCAGGGAGGGTCAAGAAGCCAGAGGAAATAGAAAAGATGAAGAGGGAGGAAGACTAGAAAGGAGAGTGAATGAAACACAGCGCGAACAAGGGAAGGTAAAGGCTGGGAGACAGAGACAGACAAAAAGGAGAAATAGAAACCAAGAACAAGACAGATGGGAGGGAGAGAAGAGAAAGTGGAAGGGAGCAGAGGAAGAAAGATCACAGATCTAGTCATAGAATCCTGAAAAGAGATGAACAGAGCAACAAGAGGATGAGAGAGAGAGAGAGAGAGAGAGAGACAGAGACAGAAAGAGTATAGAAGAAGGGAGAGAGACAGAGACAGAGACACAGAGAGAGAGAGAGAGAGAGAGAGAGAGAGGGAGAGAGAGTAAGAGAGAGAGAGAAAAAAGCAATCATTCTCAACCAAAGAAGAGCCCTGCCCGCCTGGATGCTGCAAGAAAAAATGGAAAAATTGACCCTCCCTCAAAGAAACTGACCCTCCAGTCTTCTGATCTGGGAGGAACTAAGCTCTTAAAGAAGGGAGAGGGGGGCAGTGAATGCTAAACTCCGAGAGGTAAATCAAGCCTTCCAATTTTGCACAGAAATCCTCCATTTGGATTCAGAACTGCACGTGAGAGTCAGGGTTTGGGGAAGCACAGGAGTGCCCTTGTGGGGAGGGGGTGCTAGCTGCGATTTGCTGTAGGAACCTCGGCCAGCAAGCTAGGTACTCCCAAGGGAGCTGCTTCCCTGGGATCCTTGATAAGAAAATCACATCTCCGGATGGGGAAAATTGAGCGGACACCTAGTCAGTTTCACAGCTTGTCACTATCAGAAGAACCGGAATCCTAGGCTGGGAGGTATTGGGCAGAAACAGTGGCCATTTCTACACTGTGAGAAGAGAGGGGTGCTGGGGGGAGGGAGGGCTACCAGAAAAGCTCCTCCCGGGTAAAAGTTTAGGTATCGGCAGACCCCTCCTAGGAAACTTCTTAATTAGGCCTCAGACCCCTAGAGAAACAAGGATGTCCTTCTGTCAACAGAGTTCCCAATTTAGTGACACCTCGGACTGAAAAAAGCTCCGTGGCAAACAGGGGTGAAAGTTTAAGAGGGAATAAGCGTGTAATAGTCCCTCACCAGACCTCACACATGCTAGAGGGAATATTTACAGCAAACTTGCCAAAGTAAACGACCCCGCCTACCCACCATCCTTCCCCCCCTCTCCCTTTTTGTAAACTTAAGATAAACACCCTCGGTCACAAAAGGGTCGGTTTGTCCTCTATATAGTTTGAAGCAGGCAGCGCCGGTAGAGAAAAGTGGGATCTGGCAGATAATTCCTGAGCGCTTCGCGAGCAAGACTAGCTTCTCCACCACATCCGTGGCCAGAGCTGAGGGTAGTTGATTTGGTTTCCTGTGTGTACGTGGGACATTTATCCTGAGACTTCTCTGCCTCTTTCTCACTTTACACTCATACTCCTCCTTCGCATTAAACACCGCAGGCATTAACAGATATGGAAAGGTCATGACTATTAAAAATCCGGCCTACGAATAAGCGACCACTCTTTTTGCAAAAGGCGGAAGAATATTTGGGGGACACCGGAAGTTCCGTGGGTCCGCTTGGATCCAAATTTGTCCCCCTTCTCCTGTCCTTAAAGCACCACTTCTCGGACTCTGCGGAGGGGCAGGCTCAGTCAATGTTTCCCTTAGGTCTTTTGTTGAGCAATGAGGCGGGGAGAGAGCTAGAAAATCGAGGGATTCTGCAAAGAGGGGGAGAAAAAAAAAAAGGACCGCAGCAAGAGGAGCCTGGCCACAGAAGGCTGGAGCCTAAAACCCAGGCTGAGGGGTGGGGTGGGAGGCGGGACGCCACCCCTGTGGGTCCTCCGGCGGCCAGGCCTGGCACAAGTCCTTGGAACACGCTAGCCAATGTTTAACCCGAATGCGGTGGCCACCAGGCCGCTTTTGTTTGTTTGCAAATTAATCACCCAGCGCAAGGCCGGCGCCAGAGTGGGTTTATCACCCACCGGGAGGGGGGCGCGGCGGTCCCGCAGAGACAAAGCGGAGTTCACACCTTCTCGCTTTTGATCCCAAGTCACCGAGGCCTCCCAGCATAATACGAGCCTCCTGGGGCCGAGTCTGGGAGGTCAGTCATAATTGGCGGAAGTTTGCAGACCATTAGCAAGATGCCGACATTTTCGATTCAGAATCCCGCAAACTTTCCTCTCTTCCCTCCCTTCCTTGCGTGCTACAGTGGGAATGGGGGTCAGGAGTGGCAACCGGGGTGACCCCTGGGTTAAGTTCGAGTTATGGGCAAAAACAGGCCATTGAGGGAGGGGCAGCAATGACGCTCAGTCCACGGTGGGGCCAAAGGCAAGCCGAGATAGTTACAAGTGAAATCAGCAAGCTCCCCCTCCCCCCACCCCACGTCCCAAACAGAAGCGAGGCCAGAATGCGGGCCGCGGACCAAGCGAAATGTCTCTCTCCTGTGCGTCTGGACGCTTGAGGCACCGAGTGGGTGAGGAGGGGGTCAGCCACATCGTGGTCGCAGAACCACTTTCCTTCTACGCCGAGTGGCAGGACAGAGATCGGCCCCCGCCGTGTAGGCAAAACCCATCGCGGGGACTTGGGACCGGCTCCTGAAATCTCAGAGAAGCTGCCCCAGGCTCTGGCGGCGGGCGATATGGTGGAGGGGGTGGGTTTTTACCTCCAGAGACTTGTGAAACCCCGCAGTGACCTCAGTGGTCAGTGCTAGGAGAAGGAAGGCCTGTGCGCAAGGGACGCGGGAGGAGGCTTTGCGAGCCAACACCCCGGGCCCGGCCGCTTCTTTCTTTTCTCTAGCTCATTCTCTCTACTTAAACACCGGCAGAGAGAGCCCGAGGGGTCGCCAGAGAAAGACAGGCCGAAAGGAAAAGAAAGAGGGCGAGATGGAGAGTCAGACTGAGTTCGCAGAAGCACTCCATTCTCTCTGTGACTTCAGGGAATTCTCAGCGCTGGCGCCAAGCGCTCTTAACCATGTGCGTCAAAAATGCGAGGCTGGAGAAGCTCGTCGCCTCAAAAGTTCCGCCCCTATCTCGGCGCGGTTGGCCCACAAAGGAACCGCATTTTCACCCTCCATTTCGGAGTCTGTAGCTGGGGGGATAGGGGGGTACACAAGGCAAAAAGGAAGAGAGGGCTGTGTGGTCCACCCAGAGGCGCGTGCATTTCTTAACCCCCTAGGCCCCGAAGTCAGCCCTTTCTGCGTTCCCTTTTCACCGGAGGAAGCTCTCAACTCAGGAAGGGTAAAGGAACAGCGTTCCCAAGGTGCCCTTCCATCTAAGCAGGGATGGCTCAAATTCATGACACCCCCCCGCCCTCCCCCGCAAGCGATAAATGTGGTTTAGGGAGCTCTCCGACAGGGGCTAGGGACCTGCGATAACTGTTATCAATTCGGCGGCAGGTCTGATCCATAAGATCGGGCTGCCTTCCTCGCCTTCACGCCCACACTGTACCTGAACTGGAACCTGTCTCTTTGCCTCTGGAGCGGGGGCGTTTCGCGGTTTTACACCCCCCTCCCCACCCCCGCCCCCGCGACTTCTGGCGGGGATGGAGAAAGAATCGAGGCACCGAGAGATAAGTGAGAAGCCTGGAGAAGATACGAGGCTGGCGCACCTCCCCCTCCCAGCTCGCCCACCCCTGACCCTCAGCTCCGCTCAGGGCTGGCCTCCGAGGTGAGGGCAGCGGCTTGGCGGTGACAGGCCCAGAACCTAGTCCCGCGCCGCTCTCATTTTGTCCAGAGCACCAGTCTCCCCTCCACACTTACACACTCATTCAGGTGGCATACGGGGACCCGGAATCCAGATGGAAGATCAGATCTAAAAGGTCTGCTGAATGCATTTCACAAAATCCCCGGTCCGCCTCCCGGAGCGAGCGCAGACAGGACCCGCCGCACAGGCTGTGTACGTGTTTGCATGTACGTGTTTTTCCGCGGGTAGCTCGGTCCCAGTGTGCCGGCGCGTGTTCGCGTACAGATGGGCTGGGGGTGTTTGGGTCTCCGCACCCAGGGTCGGGTGGGGCACGGTGAAGAGGAAGCCCCGCACGCGTGTGCTGAGATCTGGCCGCATCATCCGTGTGTGCTCGTGAGCCCGCGAGCCCAGATGCAGGGGAGACCCGCACCGAGAGACACCCGAGCTCGGGAGCGGTGGAACCGCAACCGGGCGGAGCTTGGCTCCACGTGGGGCTGGAGAGCGTGCAAGCCTGGAGTCTGGGCGCTCGCCTCCCCGTGGCTGCCGCTGGCTTTTGTTGCGCCCAGCGGCCGAACGGCAGCTCGCAGGAGGCTCAGCAGTCCGCCTGGCTCGCCCGGGGCCGGTTAGTAAGAGGGCGAGCGGGAGAGAGAAACGGCCGCGGCGGCGCAGAGGCGAGCCGAGCGCGCGAGAGGCGAGCGCCCCTGTCCGGCGCCGGGCGCCAGGCGCGCGCTCCGCCTTCCTGGCCCCGCTCGCCCGCTCCCTCCTCCCTCCCCTTCCTCCCTGGCCCTGCCTCCTCCCGCGATCCCGGGCTTGGATGACTGAGGCATTTCAGACGTGGGCTGAGCAAGAGCGAGTGAGCGAGCTCAGGGGCTGCGGCGATCTCTCGATAAGCCACCTAGAGGCGACTCAGTGCGCGCGCTCCCCAGTGGCGCCCGCCCTCCTGATCATGTTGACATATTCACAGGACAGGCAGTAGTATCGGTGCGGCGCTGCGACGTTACAGTTTCCGACACCTTCTTTTTATAACTCGGCTCTATCCCCCAGCACTCGACCTGTGAAAACCACGCCTATGCAGCAACACAATTGGTCCGAAAGCGTCAAAGAGCCAATCAAGAGGCCTCCGGCTCCCTGCAGCCCACAGCAGAGCCCGACCTTCTAGAGCCGCCGAGCAGACGCCCGGGGAATTCTAGAGGCGGAGGAGGGTGGCGAGGAGCTCTCGCTGGCTTGCTCGCTCCCTCCCTCTGCTCGCGCTCCCTCTCCCACTCCGTCTCTCTCTTTCCCTCTCCCTCCTTTTCCTTCCCCCCACCTCCTCGCCCTCCATCCTCCCTGCCCTGCGCGTCTGGACGCAGATTTAGGAAGCGAATTCGCTCACGTTTTAGGACACGGAAGACAGGCGCGGGAGAAGAACACGGCCAGATTCGGATCGAAACCCAGACACCCTCCCGAGGCTCGGAGCGGAGGAAGGAGGAGGAGGCGGCGGCGAACGGAAGCCAGTGTGCAGTTCAAGTTTTGATAGCGCCGGTAGAAGAGAGCTTAAATCAGAGGTTTTTTTTTTTTTTTTTTAAAGGAGACTTTTTCCGCTCTCGCCAGCGGTTAAAGCCAGGTCCAGCGCAACTACAGGCGCCACCAGCGAGAAAGAGGGAGAGGAGGAGAGATAGGGAGGCGGAGGAAGGAGAAGAAGAAAAGGTAAAAACTCTCCTAGGAGAACCGTTCGCATTTGCAACAAAGAACCGGGGGCTGGGGCGCGGTTCCTGGGACCCAGCGCCGGAGTGTCTGTTTCGAGCCGAGCGGCAGGGCTCGAGCGCGAGTCGAGAGCCTGTTCGCTCCCCTCGCCTCTGAAACCGACTTGCAGCAGCGGCTTTTTAAAAACGCAAGGCACAAGGACGGTCACCCCAGCGGCTATGTCTCCTGATCGCTCGCCTTGCCCTCTTTAAAAGCAGCGTTCTCCTCCCCAAAAGACACACTTACCCCCTCCCTTTGAGGTGCTTGAGTTGTGATTTTTTTTTTTGCCTTTTTTTCTTTTTCTTTCTTTCTTTCTTTTTTTTTTTCTTTTAACTATGTGCTGCTGTTAAAAACAAAAACAAAACAAAACAGCAGCTGCGGACTTGTCCCGGGCTGGAGCCCAGCGCGCCCGCCTGGAGTGGATGAGCTTCTCCATGAGAGATCCGGTCATTCCTGGGACAAGCATGGCCTACCATCCGTTCCTACCTCACCGGGCGCCGGACTTCGCCATGAGCGCGGTGCTGGGTCACCAGCCGCCCTTCTTCCCTGCGCTGACTCTGCCTCCCAACGGGGCCGCGGCGCTCCCGCTGCCGGGTGCTCTGGCCAAGCCGATCATGGATCAATTGGTGGGGGCGGCAGAGACTGGCATCCCTTTCTCGTCCCTCGGGCCCCAGGCGCATCTGAGGCCTCTGAAGACCATGGAGCCCGAAGAAGAGGTGGAGGATGACCCCAAGGTGCACCTCGAGGCCAAAGAACTTTGGGATCAGTTCCACAAGCGAGGCACCGAGATGGTCATTACTAAGTCGGGAAGGTAAGCGAGCAGTGGGGTCCCTCCCCCAAACCATCGGAGGGGTTTTCCCTCCCTTTCTGCCTCTCCTCCCAGGACAGTCGGTTCGTCAGTAATTTTGGCTTAGAGGAAAACTTTAGTCTCCCCGGCCTGCCCTTCTGGCAGGAAATTTCAGCTTACCTGGGTGTCTGCAGGCGGCAGTTTTTCCTGCCTAAGTCTGCATCCTGGGTTTCCTACAGGTAGAATTTTTTCAGTGGATCCCAGACAACTCTGCAGTGAGAAAGGAAACTAACCCATTGCAGGAGGTTCACCGCTCAGACCTTCCTGAAACATCCTTATGGCTCTGGGGATGTTTTGCTTTTGTCTGTTTCTTTTTGTGCTCAGAGAGAAAAACTTAAAGCCCCTTTCTTTTGTGTGGTCACGAGAGGCCTGACACCAGCTCCTCTGGCTCTTTTCTGCCCTTCAGCCTAGCGTCTGGGTCTGGAGGGGGCCTGAGCCTGCGGCTGCCAGAGAAATCGAAGGGCAGCTGGGTTTGTTTGTCCACACCGCTTCACGTGTCTGTAATTCCAGGGAGAGTTCAGCGGGCGATTTGGGGAAAATTAAGATTATGTTTGCAGACCCAAGGAGCCAGGGGGGAGACCTAGACCCACACTTGTTTTTGTGTGTGAATATTATCAAGTACGTTTTACGTAACGTTTAGAGGTCCTTGCCTGACCGAAACCTGCCTGTCACTTAAAAAAAAAAATCACTAATTTTTTTTTAATTTTATGGCATTGAAATCTATCAAGGCATGAAGTCGAAAGAATAAAAACAAAGTGCCTTTCTGGATGTCTTCAGCTTTCTGTGTCTTTCCTAGCTAAAGGAGGCCAAAGTTGAACAGAAAAATTCTCAAACCCAGGAGACACAGCGAAGTGCTTCCTTTTAAGCCGAGAGTATAGAATGCCAACACTTCTGGGAAATAAACAGCAATTTGATGGCACAATCTTGCAGTTTTGAACTGGCCAGAGCAGTCCTGGGAATGTGGTTAGCAGCTCCTAGGCAGATTGGTTATCAGGCCCCGGAGGCCGCCCCAATCTACAAAATTCGTTTTAAGAACTCACTGAAGTCCAGTTTCGTTTCGCCAGCCGCGAGATCGCCGTTCTGAAACAGCGGTATAACTGGATGTTGGTTTCCTCGATAAGTTGAGCATTTTCTCTTCGACGGCTGGTGGAAAATTCTAGCCTTAACTGACCTCGCTTCTAAAACCTACCAACCACCACCCCCCCACCACCACCCCACCAAGCTGTTTAGAACTAGACACCCACAAGAAAAGGCAATCTCTCAAGTCACACAAGAGAGAAAAACATATAAAGAAATCACGAGACACTGTAGAGAGAACACAGTGCCACAATTCACTTGTTTTGAATCTTGGGACATTTAAGGATAGAGAAATTGAGCCTACTTAATACTCTGTTGTAGGAGAAAATAATTTTGGACCCAGCTGCTCTACTCTGAAACATATACGCTCATCCATCATAATAGAACGTTTTAAATTTAATTTAAATATTGTAGGATAGAGAATCAAACCCCAGATTCTAAAGACTTCTTTCTTTCTTTTTTTTTTTTCTTTTCCCTTCTCTCTTACTGCAGGCGCATGTTTCCCCCATTTAAAGTAAGGTGTTCTGGGCTGGATAAAAAAGCCAAATACATTTTGTTGATGGACATTATAGCTGCCGATGACTGTCGATATAAATTTCACAATTCTCGGTGGATGGTGGCGGGTAAGGCTGACCCTGAAATGCCAAAGAGAATGTATATTCACCCAGACAGTCCAGCTACGGGGGAGCAGTGGATGTCCAAAGTTGTCACTTTCCACAAACTGAAACTCACCAACAACATTTCGGACAAACACGGATTTGTAAGTTTCATCACTCCCTTCAGTAAAAATGTTGGGTTTCTTCACTCTAGCAAAGGCAATGCTTCCCCCATGCCATGTAAAATCGTGAGTTTCTGCTCAGGCTTCTCCCTGTGGTGAACCGTATAGGGAACTTGTTGGATCTACTACAGAGTTGGAGAGGAGTCGGGGGTGTTTTAATTCGGAGAATGAAGGCCTGGTGTTCTAAAAGAGACGACATCAAAAAGCCTTACTGGTTTCTGTTCCAGGGCAATGCCCGGTCTTGGGAATACCCTGACCTGACGATGAAGTTAAAAACCAATTGTTAAGATTAAAAAAAAAAAATCAATTTTAAAGTTACGTGTTCATAAAGGGTTTGTTTTCAGATAGCCTATTTCTATTTTGAAACCGGCCATATTAATTCTTGGGAGAGTTTTCAGGTTCGAAGCCTTGACTCCATCGGTTAAAGGGTGTGAATCCACTTTCGGAAAGATTGCTTTTTTTTACTAAAAAAGAATCGGGCTTAGGTGAAAGTCAGGTTTACTAGTAATGAGACAGATCTCTGGTTTAAAAATCGTGTGTGTTGGGAGCGTATGTGTGTGTGTGTATGTGTATATATATATTCAGTGGGAGCATACTTAGCAACTTTCAGAAGGCTTGGATTGCTTGTAAAAGTCAAGCAAAAGACCTTTTGCCCCCAGCCCCTACCCCTCCCCAACATTTCAATAAAATAAACAGTGATAAGCGAGGAATAAGCAGAAAGATTAGGCCCAGGAAGCCGAGAATGGCGCGGAAATATCTTCAGCGGGCAGGAATTGCATTTGAAGCCCTTGATTTGATTAAGGCATAAATATTCCTCTCTAGAGTTCAGCCTTTCAGGGCTTTAAGTGGAGTGGGCTCATCAATTAGTGGGCGCTTAAAGGACTGAATCATTTTGTAAATTAAAATGCATGTTTTTCTCTATCTTTTAAGACTTTGGCCTTCCCAAGTGATCACGCAACGTGGCAGGGGAATTATAGTTTTGGTACTCAGGTAGGCTAGGGTTCAAGGTTCAAACGAACCTTAGATGGTGAGGGTGGTGGGGGACCCTTTGGAGACTGATGAGCAATTTGGACTCTCCAGAAGATAACATCTATGGGGCGAAACCTACCCAAAGAAGCGCCCCCAGGAGGTGGGCTAGGTACAACCTCGGTGCCCTCCGGTGGGGTAGCTGTCAGCCTGGCAGGGGTCCTAAGATCCTCTTTGTCCCGCTAAGTCCTTTTTTGATGTGTGTCTCTCCTCCCTGTCCCTGCAGACTATACTGAACTCCATGCATAAATACCAGCCCCGGTTTCACATTGTCAGAGCCAATGACATCCTGAAACTTCCTTATAGTACATTTCGGACCTACTTGTTCCCCGAAACCGAATTCATTGCTGTGACAGCGTACCAGAATGATAAGGTAACTGAAGATGCTTTTCTTTTCAATGGTGTGGGCTGCTTCCTGCTCTTGAAGCTGCTTTGGGTGAGGATGAGAAAAATCACAGGCGCATTTGGGATGGAGGTCTTGAGTTTTCTTTTGCGATTGAACCGTCTGCGGAGTTTTTGGGGGGGAAAAGAGATGCTGGCACATTGTGGAGGCAGAAGAAGAAACAAGAAACAAGAAAGGAAAAATGCCAAACTAATAACGTCGCCCGTGAGCTCCCACAGCCGCCCGGCGCTGATGCCACCCGCCCCGCCCCGCCCCCCTTCCCCACCCCAGGCTTGCTCCTCTTCAAGGTTCATCCTCTTCCCCTTCAGGAAGAAGGATCAAGAAATCAGGTTCGAAAAAGATCCGCTCCAATTTTAGGGTGAAAGCCACGGGGGATGCTGGGAGGAGAATCCCAGTCGAGACCAGGATTTCTCCTCTAGCCGAAAATCCTGAGATCCTTGAGTAGCTGGTCTGGTTTTTATTACCTTTTATGTTGCTGTGTTTTTTATGGTGTGTGTGTGTGTGTGTGTGTGTGTGTGTGTGTGTGTGTGTGTGTGGTTGGAAAAACCTACTCTGATCACAGGGTCATGCTAATTGAGTTGTCTGAGGCTTTTGAGAGGAGGTGACCAAAGTCACCACTTCATCTGAAGTTTTTTGTTTTTTTGTTTTTGTTTTTTTCTCCCTTGGGCCTGAGGCCGGGGATTAAGAGTGTCCCCAAATGGAACGGGCAGGCAGCACCTGGTATGTAAAGTTATGGTGGCCTGAAGGTCATGGGCACATAGCACAGAGAATACATAGTGACTCTTGCTGCCATTCACCAGTCGCCAGCTCAGCTGTTAGCAGGCAGTTATGGGGGTGGGGCATCTGAGGACCCCTTCTGAACCCTGGACCTCAGTGAGAGTCCGGTTCACCGGCCAACACCCTGCATTTTGGATTCACTATCACTATAGGTGGGTCCTCTGTGGCCAGCTGATGGGGGTGGGTGTTTTAGATACGTTTCCTTAGTCACATATCCTCTCCCTGAAAGTCTTGCACACAGGAACTTATTTCAAGAATCCCACCAAGGGGCCTTTTTCTACCTCTAGGAAACTCTGTATATATTATTTTTCCCCCTCGAAGAGAAGGGATTTGAAAAATTACATACTATGGCATTTTCCCCCTAGTGTGTAGAATGCATCTCTCTCTAGACCCAGAATCCCGTGAATCTCAAGTTGTTAGTGTAAGAATAAATTGTAGCATTTTTGATCAGACAAAGAGGCCATGGGCCTTCTCCACCTAATGGCAGTGGCAGGGCATATAAATGAAAACAAATGTTTCCAGTGGTCATTTAGTCCTTTTAAATCTGTAATTGTCAATATTGTAATTCCTCAAACCCCCCCCTCACCCCCGCCGCCCCGCCACCGCTGCCCAGCAAAAAAATCAGACTCACTCTAGCACAAGGGTAGCAAAACCCCATAAATCATTTTATTAGATTCATAGAAAAGGTTGGAGTGTATGGGGTGTGTGTGTGTGTGTGTGTGTGTGTGTGTGTGTGTGTGTGTGCACGTGTGTATGTGTGTGTTCAGGGCCAGGAAATATGTCACAACATATTTATGATTAATTGTACTGTATAAAAAAGTCAAAATGAAAGCATACTTTTAAGATCTACAGGTTGTCCCTTTTGACAATTCTGACAATGTTTCCAAGCTGTTGGCTTGGAAAGAACGAGGCCTTTCCCAGGCCAGGGTAATTCCAGCCCAGACGCCCTGGTTGGCCTGCCATGGGCAATGCAAGCGAATGGTAGAGTTTCCTTTGATTTTTTTTTTTTTTTTGTCTCAGACCCTCCTAACTTCTGTTATTATCTTCTCTTCTTTCCTCTTTAACTTGGCATAGCTGAATGACATCTCCTATTGGCAGTCGAATTTGTAATAACTGTGGAGTTGGGGGAAACACCCCCAGAACATTCTAGAAAATGAGGCCAATGGGTCTTTCTTGTTTGTGTCTCCTCCTCTAGATAACTCAGTTAAAAATAGACAACAACCCTTTTGCAAAAGGTTTCCGGGACACTGGAAATGGCAGGAGAGAAAAAAGGTGAGCGGAGACCGTTACTTATTTCTCAGATAATTTAGAAAAATCCCTTCACCAGGTCCCAAGTCTCAACTGTTAGAAGTGGGATGCTGGCACTTAATACTGAGATGGGGAGGGGAGGGTGCGCCATCATTCACTCCTTCCATGTTACCTGGAAGGAAATTAACTAGGCCACACCATAGTTCTCCGGAAGAATAGCATCAGGAGTAATCGTTTATATATAGATGCCTATTAATTCCTAATTAATTGACGTTCGTCCTGGGCAGGTCCCAGGAAAAGACTAAGCCATTCACAAAATGCTTTGGAATTCTTGCAATCTCCTCCTGCACATACCACCAGACAGAAGTGAGGCCCCTGGAGAAATTTGTGGCTCCCTCCTTCATGGGCACATGTATCATTTTGCATTAAGCAGACAGCTGGATAGTATATGAAAGAAGCACTCCCCTCCCCCGCCCTCTGTCAAGGAATTTCTAAAATCTAGACAATCAACCCAAATTTTCGACCTATCTCCAGGGGAGGGGGAGATTGATTGGACATTAAAAAATAATTTCTAACTTCTGAATAGATTATTTTTTTTACTCCGATCAATACGCATTGGTGAACGGATTACAGAGAAGTGCACCGTGGAAGAATCACTTGCCCCTAATCTTAGCCGTCAGTGTGCAGTGGGGAGTTCGTAAGCTGTTTATGTTCACCGAGTTGGGTCCCCCATTCTCCTCCCTCTTGTCAGGCTGGCAGTTCAGCTGTCTCTAGCCAGCTCCAAACTCCCCTGTTGTTTTTTGCTTTTAAACAAGATTTCACAGCTCAAGTCCATGCCCTTTCCTTAAGGAAACTCTGATCTTAACCAATTGCAACCTAAGCCACCTTCCTGCCTCCCCTGGTGCCACACTCTTAGAGGGTCAAGAACAATGCGTGGGTCTGTGTGGCAGCCCCCACCCCCCCTGCCCCGGGCAAGAAGGTGGCAGAGCTAGGGTTGTTCATGAGCAGCAAGCAGGGTGAGGGGTGAGGTGTGTGCGTGCCTCTTTGGAGAGGGGAGACAGACAAAGCGGGGGAAACGTGTGTTCCATTCTGTGATGCTGGCTGTGGGCTTCTGCCGCAGGAAACAGCTCACCCTGCAGTCTATGAGGGTGTTTGATGACAGACACAAAAAGGAGAATGGCACCTCCGATGAGTCCTCAAGCGAACAGGCAGCCTTCAGCTGCTTTGCTCAGTCCTCGTCCCCAGCTGTCTCCACTGTTGGGACATCCAACCTGAAAGGTAAGCCTGGTCACCTTCACTGTCTGGAGGCCTGGAAGAGTTGGGGGCCGGGTCACCCACCAGGGGAGTTGCCCTACAAAAGCTGCAGGCCTTTTTAGAAGTCTGTAAACAGGAGCCAACATTCAAAAAGGCTGATCAGGTCTCTCCCCCTTCCTAAGCTAGTATAAGGAGAGCTCAGAACCCCTTCCCCTCAGACCTTAGTTTGGATGGGAGTATGGTGGTCTCTGGCTGTTTGTGTAGCTCCTTTTGGCGAGGGCAGCTTAGAAAGTGTGCCTGGAGCGCTCGCTCTCTCCCTCCCTCCCTCCCTCTGTCTCTCTCTCCCTCTCCCTCTCCCTCTCTCTCTCTCATGCATGCACACACACACATTGTCCCCAATCAAGCAACTACTGATTTTTTGCCATCTTTGAACTCCAAGGTAAAACGTGTTGGGCTGGGGAAGCTAGGGATTCTCTGGCACCTGGAACATGGAAGGTGGCTGAGACACATCCAGTTAGAGACCATCAACCTGTGAAAGGAAATGAGGCACTGGGGATGTGACTTGGGAGGGGAGGAAGGAGGGCTGGGAGGAGACAAGATGGTTCAAATCCCCAGTTGGTTTCCTGTGTTTAAAAAGCAAAGAGCTATTTACTCAGAAAGACACACACACACACACTCTCTCTCTCGCAACGGGAAGAAACCTGTTTTTTACGTTTAATAGAAATGAAAGTCCTTTATGTCATCAATCCATTTAAGCTTTAAACACAAAAAGGATCCCCCCCCTTTTTTTTTCTAGTAGGACAGCTACAGAGGGTGTGGTGAAAGCCAAAAGAATCTATGGTTGTTCTGGGGACAGGGCGATGGCTGCTCAGCACCCATCTCCCTCTGCAGGGACAGGGGCAAACAGAGAGGCTGGGTGCAGTGTGTATGTTGGGGTCGGGAGTGTTCATTTCTGCCACTTCCAATTCAGATATCGGGGTTCTCTCCATACAAATCCTCATGAAAGGATGCATGAGTTTGTGGAAGGTGTCCCCGTAGTGCCAGTGCGTTTCATTTAGTAAGCTAGTTTGTATGTTTTAAAAGAGCAAATTTGCAATCGAATGGGGAAAGGTGAACAAAGCCATAGTCTGACACAGTAGGATCTCTATCCATGCTTGTAAAAACTAGTAAAATTCATTACCGATTTGGCCAGGTGTCTGTGGAGGGAGGGTTTCCATCTATCTAAATACTTAAAATTCATTATTAGCTTGTTGGCTCTTTCCACTCAAGTTGCGAAGCAGCCTGAACCCCCATTTTGCAGATGATAAAACTGAGGCCCCGAGAGGGTAAGGGACTTGCTGGGTGTTACCCAGCTAGTAAGTGGCGGGCAGATTTTCAAACTGGGGAACTGTCCCTCCCCTGGCCCGGATTGGCGCTAACGCCCTTCCACCTCGTTTTGGTTCCCCCTCCTCCCCTGCGGTAGATCTGTGTCCCAGCGAAGGTGAGAGCGACGCGGAGGCCGAGAGCAAAGAGGAGCACGCCCCCGAGGGCTGCGACGCGGCCAAGATCTCCACCACCACGTCGGAGGAGCCGAGCCGCGACAAGGGCAGCCCCGCGGTCAAGGCGCACGTCTTTGCGGCCGAGCCCGGCGGCCGGCCCCGGGACAGCGGGCGGATGGATAAGGCGTCGCCCGACTCGCGTCACAGCCCGGCCACCATATCGTCCAGCACCCGCGGCCTGGGCGCCGAGGAGCGCCGGAGCCCGGGCCGGGAGGGCGCGGCCACGTCCAAGGCCGAGGAGGCGCGGGCGCTCCCGGGCAAGGAGTCCTTCGCGCCGCTCACCGTGCAGACCGACGTGGCCGCCGCGCACCTGGGCCAGGGCCCCCTGCCTGGCCTCGGCTTCGCCCCCGGCTTGGCCGGCCAGCAGTTCTTCAATGGGCACCCTCTCTTTCTGCACCCCGGCCAGTTCGCCATGGGGGGCGCCTTCTCCAGTATGGCCGCTGGCATGGGGCCCCTGCTGGCCACCGTGTCCGGAGCTTCCACCGGTGTCTCAGGCCTGGATTCCACGGCCATGGCCTCAGCCGCAGCGGCACAGGGACTGTCTGGGGCGACCGCGGCCACCCTGCCTTTCCATCTCCAGCAGCACGTCCTGGCCTCCCAGGTATTTACCCGCCTTCCTCCTGCCTCCTCTGCGGCCCCTTCCTCCATTCACCGCTCTGTTTGATACCAGACCCTCCCGCCATTCCCCGGCCTAGTAGCTTCGAATGATAATACTACTACTAATCATTGCTAGGTGTAAGGCTTATCTGATTGATTCATCAGAACCCATACTCCCCCCGAAAAATCTTAATTTTTTTTTTTTCTGAGTTAAGGGCTGTTTATAGCAGAGTAGGTAGGTAGCAGTAATAACTACACACAGCACTATGTTGTGCCAGGCATTCTTCTAAGTAAGTACCTGATCTATTCTGACTTCGGTGGTATAGATGAGGCCCAGAGATGTTGAGTAACTTATCCAGGGGCGCACAGCTGGTAGGTGGTAGAGCTAAGACTCTACCCCAATATCTCATCGCCAACCTCCCCTCCCCCACTCTCCCTCCCCCCCCCCCGAATTAAACAAGAGGGAGACTGAGGTATCCCCGGGTGAGAACTGAGTCTTGCGTCTTTCAGCCTTTCCTCCTAATTCGAAGCTTCTCCTGCCCGCCCCACCAACCCCAAGCAGGCCAGCCTGTTCCTAAAGGGTTAACGGTTCGTGCACACGCGGGCAATGTCAGAGGGCAGGCTGGCAGCCTCTGTAGGGTTCTGATCTGTGAGGGGGCACGCAGCTGCCGGGGAGAAGTCTCAAGCCACTCGGAAATGCTCCGAACCAGGACAAAAGTTCTGTGGGGTTTTCTGCCCGCCCTGTCCTTGCCTTTTGTCTTCTGTGGGCACATCCCTCCCTCTCCCTTCCCTGAGCTGAGAGGCAGGATGGGCCTCTCCCTCTGGGGGGAGGAGCAACCTGAGAAATGGGTTGGTTTCTGGCCTTTCTCGATTTCTGTCATCTCCTCCCATAGTCCCTCCTGGAGACCCTGTCACAGGTGGGCAGGTGATAGGTGGGTAAGGGGCTCCCTGTGCAAACTAGTACTAATGGTACCTCGAGGTGCAAGGGACAGATAACTGGCCCAGGTCAGGGGCCCTGAATTTTAAATTCTGCTTCTGCCACTTGCCAGCTGAATGGCTTCTTGTGCCCCTGGGGCCTATCTCGGTTTCTCCACCTGTAACACCAGCATATCAGGCTAGGTGACTACTTTGTCTCTGTTTATAGCAAACCCCTTCCCTCCACTTCCCAATTTCCTTTTGCTTAAGATCTTCCCTGGACTTTTTTCATTTGCCAAACTTCTAGGAGGGATAGGAAGGCTTGGGGGCGGGGCCCGGACTAAGAATGAAAACTAATTATGTCTAATCATTTCTGCCCTCTGGTTGTCACTCAGCTACCATTGGGTAGACTGACTCTGTAGCCCCATTTAACAGCTGTAACAACTGAGCCTGATGGGAGACTTTCTAACAGTCCTATTGGCCGGACGCCCTGTGTAGCATATTGAAGGCATTAGCTCATTTAATATCCACAAAGTTCCCCCATAGTATATGAATTATTTAATATTTCCGTTTTTTTTTTTTCCATATAAGAAAGCCGATGCACAGGGAGTGCAGTACCTAGGCCTAGGGTGACACAGCTAAGATTTAGATCTAGAGAAATAAGTCTAAGTGCAGTACCTAGGCCTAGGGTGACACAGCTAAGATTTAGATCTAGAGAAATAAGTCTAAGTGTCCTCCTCCCCTCCTCCCAAAGCTGCCCCCGCCCCAGGAGAGAGAACAATGACCTGCCCAAGGTCTCAAGGCGGTGAAGAGAACAGAATTAGATAAGGTCGGCTTTTCCCCACCCTTCAGACCCTTCTCGGCTGACTCACTGCATGCGTTTCTTTTCCCTCCCCAGGGCCTGGCCATGTCACCTTTCGGAAGCCTGTTCCCTTATCCTTACACGTACATGGCCGCGGCGGCGGCCGCCTCCTCTGCAGCGGCCTCCAGCTCCGTGCACCGCCACCCCTTCCTCAACCTGAACACCATGCGCCCGCGGCTGCGCTACAGCCCCTACTCCATCCCCCTGCCGGTCCCCGACAGCAGCAGCCTGCTCACCACCGCCCTGCCGTCCATGGCTGCGGCCGCCGGGCCCCTGGACGCCAAAGCCGCCGCCCTGGCCGCCGCCAGCCCGGCCTCGGTGGCGGTGGACTCGGGCTCGGAACTCAACAGCCGGTCCTCCACCCTCTCCTCCAGCTCCGTGTCCTTGTCGCCCAAACTCTGCCCGGAGAAAGAGGCGGCCACCAGCGAACTGCAGAGCATCCAGCGGTTGGTCAGCGGCTTGGAAGCCAAGCCCGACAGGTCCCGCAGCGCCTCCCCGTAAACCCCTCCCCAGAAAAAGTCTCTTCATTCCAGTCCAGTCACGTCTGCAGTGCACTTTGTTGGATGTAAAATAAACCCCGGGCGTGCAGTGGGGTTAGCCCCGCTTTGTGCAGTCCTGTCTGGGAAGGGGTGCCGGACTCCCACAAGAGAATGTGCCAGAAACAGGCCCTGTCTTTCTTGGCGTGGTTTATATATCCGGGATCTGGCTCAGATTCTGGGGTCTCAGAAATGTCTGTTGCGCTGAGCTGTGGCGGGTGGGAGTTAAAACAGGTCTGTCCAGAGCACACCTCCAGCGAGGCTGGCCTGGGAGCCTGGGAAAAAAAAGGTAGCCAGACCCACTGGGAGGGGAGGTGTTGAAAGGCTTCTCCACCCCGCCCCCTCCACCACCCCCCAGTGCGGATTTATATATTTTTTTTCCTTCACCGTGTCAAGTGGAAAAAAAAACAAATAAAAATTAAAAAAAAAATACCGGGGGCAAATGAATACATTAACATGATTCTGTTTGTGAAGATTAAAAACTTTATAGTGACTTGCGTATCAGTTCTAAATAAATTACTGAGCAGCATATTTTTTTCGTTGTTGGGGGGAGTCGCTGCCAGCCTTGTTTAGTCTCTATTAAGGAAATCTGTGTCTTTTTAATATTCTTGTGATGTTTTAAGGGCCGCTATAGGTCTCTTCTTGCATGTTCCACCGTGATGTATTTGTGGTTTTTCATTTTGAATGCTTGCTTTTAGAGAGAAAAGAACATGACCCCACAACTTTTCCCCAATTCTCATCGGCAGACTCCAAGGGGGAGGATTTAAAGGGAAGGGATGGGGAAGACACACACACACCAAAAAATGAGTTTATTTTATCTAAGCTCTGTAGCCGGATTCATGTCTCTGGCGGTTCTTTCTCTTTCCTGTATATGCAATAACAAGGTTTTAAAAAAAATAATAATAAAGAAGAAGCGAGACTATTAGCAAAGTATTTATGTAATTATTTGATAACTCTTGTAAATAAGTGGAATATGAATGCTCGGGAAATTAAACTTTAATTTATTGACACTGTATATAGCTCTATGTAAATAGGATTGCAGCTGTCAGGTTGTGTGTTCTTTCCTGTAGTCAATTTTATTTCAAGGTTACAGGATCGCTTTTGAAATTAGAAAAAAAAAATACACTTTCTGCACCAACACTAACACACTTTTCAAGAGTTGTTCGGTAAAAAAAAAAAAAAAAAACATATTTTTTTCTTTTTTAATGTCCAAGAGTAAGGAAAATGCTAATGGCTATTTTACCCAAAATTGGGGAGGTGGGGCCACTCCTTAGCTCCATCTTAAATTCCTTAAACTATATAACACCCTAAGAGTGGTTCTGAGGTTTCTTGGGGGAGGGGTGGAGGGGTGGGGAGTACAGAGGCTGTGGTTTGGTTTTCTAATTTTTCTTTCGTATTTGTATTTGCTAGTCTCTGATTTCTTCAAAACGAGCTGGAATTGACTACTGTCTTCAATATTGATAGTGTTTTGGATTGGTGCCTATAGAGATATATACTCACAGTTCAAAAGTCAGGTGCTGAGAGATGGTTTAAGACAAAAGCTCATGAAGGTATATTTTGTGTTATAATTGTTGATGAGTTCTTTGGTTTTCTGTATTTTTTTCCCCTCTTTAAAACATCATTGAAATTTCAATAAATTTTTATTGAAATATCTTTGGGCCTCCGTGTTGTGCTTTCTTTGGCAAACTTTGCTGTGAGCGGAGTCTCCTCGCTTCCTCTGTCCCCTTCCCTTTCCCTTTAAGTAATTAAAGCCGCCCCCACTGAACCGAAATGAGATGTCACTCAAGTTACAAAGCTAAAAACAAAAGTCCCTTACTCGGCAAAGGGAACCAGCCGCTTCAATCTGAAATTACTTTTCCTTTAAATTAGGGAGCAAAACGAGAGACGGAAGGGGGCTGATTAGAACTGGATAGAATAGCAATTTCAGATACTTCAGTTTTAATGGAAAAAGAATGCTTCCCTCCCTGAGTCAGTGTTTCCCACACGAATCCAACCCAAAACTCCATTGGAGGATTGAGAACGTTTTTTGGTTTAGCTTCGCTCTCCATTTCCCCCTCAATCTGGGAAAGCTAAGGCAAAAATCCCCTTGCACCAGTGTGCAAAAAAAAGCAGAATCTCCTCCGGGCCAGCCCACCTGTCAAGACGGTTTGTAGGGGAAGTGGACGAGACTGGACGTTCCCCCTTGCAGTCCCCTAGGAGGCCCCATCCCGAAGTCGTGGGCGCAAAGTTGGCTGTGTCACAGGAGGAGGAGACCTGCTTACGAGGGAAAGGTAGTCCCAGGGTGCATTTGTGACACTGTCCAAGGGGAAAGTCACTCAGGAGGCTGACACCCTTCTCCAGCTCTCCCTTCTAGCCAGCCTCCAGGCTGTTTTGGGAGTTGCCTTTTGAAGTTCAATTTATCTTGGAAACGTTCAATAAAAAATAGTGAGGCTGGGACTATCTTTTGGTCTCTTAGCCTCCCTACCCCCCACTCCAGCTTCCATGGAGGTGTGTGTGTGTTGTGTGTGTGTGTGTGTGTTGTGTGTGTGTGTGTGTTGAGGAGTGGCATGGGAAGGTTTTTGAGTTTTTCTTGCCCTGGAGGCCATGACGGAGGACCAGCCGAGTCTGGCTCATATTGCCCTCCCCTCCCTGAGCCCGCCAGCCGGGCCCCAAGTCCCTGTCACCTTTCTGAGCCTCTTGAATGGCCGAAGAGGAAGACCCCCTCCCTTCCTCTTTATCTTGTACTTGGAAGGGCTGGAAGTTGAGATCTTGGGGGGAGGAGGGAGGGCAAGGAAGCCCCTCCATCTCCAGCAGCACGTGGGGAGCCCCACAGCCCCCACCTGCGCTGTCTCCTGGGGTGGGAGGGAAAATAATCAGGATGCGTGCGTGCGTGTGCGTGTGCGTGTGTGTGTGTGTCTGTGTGAGAAATGGGGGGAGCTGACAGGGCCTGGGCACCTTTAGGGCGTTAGCTCCCTCGGGGACCTGGAGGTTTCAAGGGCGCGCGTGGGTGCTTGGCTCCGCGATTGCACGCAGTGCTGCGCCCCTGAAAGGTGCCAGTTGGCGGGTCGCGCCCAGGGCGCTCTCTGGAGTTGGAGGAGCAAGCGGCCTCGGCCTCAAAGAGAGAAGGAATGCTTTTCTTTCTCGGTCGAGATTTGCAGATTTGCTCACCTCCTCTGCAACGGCCCCCTCCCTTCCCCCTCCAGTTCTCGGACAGTGCTCAGACGTGCGTCCAGCCTCTCCACAGCTTGCTTTTTTTTTTTTTTTTTTTTAATCTCCTGTGTATCTTATTTGTATATAGTGATGTTAATGAGTAACTCTTGTGGCGCTGATGGACGGGGGGTGAATGGCTCACAATCTCTCTGGATTTCGTTGCCTATTACTCACCTGGCGCCGGT
>NW_024343733.1:1808500-1812933 GCF_902729225.1 Pteropus medius | reverse complement strand
GACTATCTTTTGGTCTCTTTAGTTTCATGCCTCCCCACCCCACTCCCATCTTCCCCATGGGAGGTGTGTGTGTGTTGTGTGTGTGTGTTGTGTGTGTGTGTGTGTGTGTTGTGTGTGTGCTGAGGAGGGCTGGGAAGGTTTTGAAGCTTTTCCTTGCCCTGAGGCCATGACGGAGGACCCATGAGTCTGCCATGGCTGCCTCCCCTCCCTGAGCCCTGTTGCCGGGCCCAAGTCCCTGTCACCTTCGAGCCTCTTGAATGGCCGGCTGAGGAAGACCCCCTCCCTTCCTTATCTTGTACTTGGAAGGGGCTGAGAGTTGAGATCTTTTGGGGGGGGGGGAGGAGAGGCAAGCCCTTCCATCTCCAGCAGCACGTGGGAGCCCCACAGCCTCACCTGCGCTGTCTCCTGGGGTGGGAGGGAAAACAATCAGGATGCGTGCGTGCGTGTGCGTGTGCGTGTGCGTGTGTGTGTGTGTCTGTGTGAGAAATGGGGGGAGCTGACAGGGCCTGGGCACCTTTAGGGCGTTAGCTCCCTCGGGGACCTGGAGGTTTCAAGGGCGCGCGTGGGTGCTTGGCTCCGCGATTGCACGCAGTGCTGCGCCCCTGAAAGGTGCCAGTTGGCGGGTCGCGCCCAGGGCGCTCTCTGGAGTTGGAGGAGCAAGCGGCCTCGGCCTCAAAGAGAGAAGGAATGCTTTTCTTTCTCGGTCGAGATTTGCAGATTTGCTCACCTCCTCTGCAACGGCCCCCTCCCTTCCCCCTCCAGTTCTCGGACAGTGCTCAGACGTGCGTCCAGCCTCTCCACAGCTTGCTTTTTTTTTTTTTAATCTCCTGTGTATCTTATTTGTATATAGTGATGTTAATGAGTAACTCTTGTGGCGCTGATGGACGGGGGGTGAATGGCTCACAATCTCTCTGGATTTCGTTGCCTATTACTCACCTGGCGCCGGTCGCAATCTCGCCGCAGGCTTTATGGTGGCGGCGGCCGCCGCGGAGGCCACTCAGGGCCGGCGCCTTTGCCTTTTTTCCGGGCTTCGAGTGCCACCTATCTGTCTGGCCCACGAATGCGCCTCGGTGGCCGCCGCTCGATCGGCACCCCAGCGCCAACTGGGTCCCGGAACCTGGGCGCGTCACCTTTGCCCCTTCTCATCCTCGCTACCCGCCCCCCAGCCTGCGCACCCTTCCTCTACGCCACCCCCAGCCCATCTTCGGAAGAAGCTGCCGTCCTCTCTTTCCTGAATATCACTTTCACTCCTGTTGGGGCCTCAGATGAGAAAAACAGTCCTTCCCGCCTCTGGATTTCCAAAGAGCCAAAGGGAAATTCAGGGAGGAGACCCTCTCTTCTCATTTTCCCGCCAAATCCCGCGCCGCTTGATCTAGAATCTCCAGCGGTTCCCCGACCCTGCGGGCGGGGGTCTGACCTGAGCTCAGGCTGGGTAGATGGAGGGAGAAAGGATCACCCCCTCCCCAAAACGCACAAGTAAAATCCTACCCTGGATGCAACTTCCCTTTGCCTCGACTCTCTTTCTCACTTTCTAGCCCTGGATTTATTTATTTATTTATTATTATTATTATTATTATTATTATTTTGTTTTGTTTTTTTCCCGCTGGCCGCGTCTACAGGGACAAAGGCCACTCACTGCTCGCGGGAGCAGCAGTCCGTAAAGGGGTCCGCTACAGCAGCCTGCAGGACCAAGCGACCTGGCGATTTGTAGATTTAAGGTGACAATCGCGGGTGCCGGCCTGAGCTCTCGGCCCCCGCTGCGCGGGAAGGTCGGCTCCCAGCCGGGCTGCGCCCTGGCGTCTGAGACAGGCGGCGGGGGAGGGGTGGGGGTGGCCTTTTGCTGCGCTTTGAGCCGCGGGTGAAGGCGTCCGGGTTCCTGCTGACCTCCCGGCGCTAATTGCAGGGGCCGAAGGGCGCGCTCCGGCGGAGGCAGAGGTCACGACCCTGCGCCCCCACTCCCGGGTCTCGGGAACTGCGAAAGAGCCGGGTGTGTGCACGCTGGCGTGCGTCTGTGAGTGTGGGTAGAGCCTCCTTTTGGATCCGCGCTGTCCTGGAACCCATCCTTTCTTTGTGGGGAAAGTTCCCGGCGCGTAGGCCCTTAAAAAAATTCCATCCAAAAAAAAAAACCCTTGCTGTGACCTTTCCCCTAAGCCAGCAGACAGGCAGCCGCCTTCGGGCGCTGCAAGTGGCTTGAAACGCTTCGTGTCCGCGCGCTTTCTGCCTCGCTGGTTTCCAAATTTGACCTCAAGGCACCCAGCCAAGAGAGTGGCTGTTGGGGTGTAGACGCGAGCCTGCGAGCCACAACCTGGGTTTTTATATTGATAGCTGTGGATATTTGTCCCTCTGGGTAGCTTTTCCCGTGTCTCCGTTCAGGGGACAGGTACTACAGGTGTGAGGGGTAGATGTGTGTGTGTGTGTGTGTGTGTGTGTGCGCGCGCGCGCGTGTGTGCGTGCACTTGTGCGTGCTCCATCTGTAGACGTCTCTTCCAATTTGCATTTAGAAGTTCATGCGCAAGACAGTTCCGGATGTCCATGCATTTGGTTGTTTTATAATCAAGATGCGTATAATCAAGAAGTATATATGTTGCAGATGTTGGCGTTCAAAGTACACGTAACAACAATAATAAAAATAGCTGGCATGTAAAGGCCATGTGCACGTGCCAGTTCCTCGGTTAAGCACCCCACAAAAGCGATCTTTAATCCTCACAATTAACCCTTGAAGGCGTAGGCGACTTCCTTCCCTGTTTTACGGAGGAAACTGAGGCACAGAGCAGTTAAGTCCCTTACACAAGATCGCCCGAGAGACGAGCCAGAATTCCAACCAGAGTGGGTTCCGGAATCACTATTCCTAATTCAGATGTGGGTGCAGGTACCTGTAGTGCCTGTGTCCCGGATGTAGAGAAACCTATGGGCGTCTTCCGGATTTTGGTGTGACTCTCACGCGCTTTTCCTATGAGAACATTTTAATTTCTTCGGGCATCTGCCGTGCAATGTGAAAGAACAGCTTTTATTCCGGCGTCCCATGTCCGGCCCTCTCTCCCTAGTGTCCCGGCGGACCCTCAGGCTTCGGGGCCTTTGTTCTCAGGCTGATGAAGCGAGAGGTGGGCTGGGGACAAAGCCCCCAGACCCCGAGTTCTCCTCCAGACCGGTGTCGCGAGGGAGAGGGGATTTCAATAGCCCCGGCGCGACCCAGGCCGGGCCGGGCGACCGGATTAACTGCAGAGTTTCCCTCTCCCCGCTCTGTGGGTGTCTTGGGCTCTCTCTTCGCCGGCCTCGGAGGCTCCCTCTGCGTCCCTAGCATTTGCTCTGCTCCATCTGCCCAGGCGCGAAGGCCGGAGACTACACAGGTGGGGACTCTTCCTGGCCCAAGGGCCCGTTCGCTCTTTCCTGGTTCCACCCTATCCAGCTTCCAGGAACCGAAGCGAAGTTAGATTTTCCTGCCCTCTTACTCTCAGGGCTTTGGCCCCAGCTGGGAGCCCAGGGCTTGGTTGGTGGGGAGACAGATTCTCCCCAGAAGTAGGAGAAAGGATGCGGAGGGCGCAGCCACACGTAGAGGTTCCTGTTTACGCTACAGGGCGCCCAGGCTCGCGGGCATGCGCAGCTGCAGGCCCCGTGCACCTACAGAGTCGCCGCCCGGGGCTGGCTGCAGGCTGGACAGGGGTAACACAGCACCTCGCTGGGGCAGAGAGTAGGGGACCCTTCTTCTCTGAGCTCAAGACGTATGGTGCTGTCTGCCCCGCGGCTGGGATGAAGTCAGGCGGCCTTTGAGTCTTGGGTCTCGCAGCTCAAATGCAGTCCTGGAATTGGGGACAGTGTGTGTGTGTGGGGGGGGTGCTTAGTGAGGGGTCATCGGTACCTTCCGAGCCGTCCGGCTCTCCACCTCCCCCCACCCCATCCCCTTCTCAGTCCAACGATCCCGGTCAGCCAGTTTATTTGCGCTTTTGAAATGCGATCCCCGTGCCACTTCGCTTTCCAGCTAATGACCCGAGCTCTGGTTTCGGGTTGGGGGAATTGTCCCCGGAGGAGAGGATGGCTTCCCCAGGCCCGCGCCAGCCAAGCGCCGCCTGGGCGCTCCTCCCGCCGGCGTGGCGGAGCAGGAAGGTGCGCCCTCTGCCCCTTCAAGGCTCCCAGAGCGTCAAGGACACCCCAGGCACTGAACTGACACTCGTGCGTGAACTTCCTTCCTGCCATTTTTGTGCGTTGCCGTCCAGTCCGGTCCCCAGCGCCAGCATCTTTGACGTAACTTGTTGTTGTTGTTGTTGTTGTTTCTCTGTTTGTGCCAGAACCAGGCGCCCCATACTTTTGCAGTCGCTCCAGATGTCTGGGGTTGTTACTTTGGTCGCCCCCACCCTCCTCTCCCAATCCTCCCCCAACTGGGCAAAGAGCTGAGGTGCGAGCCTGTGCCTGTGCCGATAGCCTGTCTGCCAGACAGT
>NW_024343733.1:1803745-1808488 GCF_902729225.1 Pteropus medius | reverse complement strand
CCGGCCAGCACCCCGTCTTCCCCTTGGCGCCCACTGTTCCGAGACCAGCACCCGTTAGCTAATTGGGCATTGTCTGGGGATAGGGGCTCTTAACCAGAATCAGAGCTCATGGCTTCAGTAAACCCCCAGAAATAATACCAAAAGTTTTGGGGGGAACACTGCAATTATCCTCAGATTCTCAATGATGTGTGAGCCCAAATTAAGACCCACTCACTGCTCTGGGAACAAAAAAGAAACGCGCGAAGGGTTTAGGGTGGTGGTCCCTGGAGACTCCAGTCTTGGCCAGGTCAGATTTAGCTTTAGAGACCAGTTTTCTGCGTCTCTCTCTCTCACCTTCTAGAAGGATACAATTTCCTTACTTATTTTGAATCTAAGTCTCCAGACTCTGGAGGCCTCAGGCATTGTCTAATTAGTTGACTAATTAATGTATTAACTTATTAACCAAATGATTATGAACAGTCATTATCACCCCCAATGAATTCTGTGTTAATTTCCTGTTGCTGGAGTCACCCCTGCTCATCTATCACAGGCAATAAAAGGAAACCACTTTTCATAAAAACAATTACTTTTTACTACATTCCCCCCAACTCAAAATCTCAGGCAAGGGGAACTGCGGGGGAATTCCCTTTGTGGAGAGACTATTGGGGTACAGGTTGGGGATTCTCCAGCCTCTGCGCCCCCTCAAAGCCACCTCTACATACCTACATCACGGTGACATGGTGATATGGGCAGGTTTCGTCTTTGTTCGAATCTCCTGAAGGACTTAGTTTTTTCATGAAAGCCACACCTGGTGGAATCGGGGGTCTGAATTCTGGGAGACAGATGCTTGTGTGTCGGAGGGGGATAGTTTGCGGTCTGAGGGTCCCTTAAGCCTTTTCCTCCAGACAAAAATTAACACAGTGAAGGCTGGGACCTCTTTCAACACAGATAGTCCTCTTTATCTTTACTGCCTATCAGAACCTAGAATAAAAGTTCTGGGGGGTAGGCACCCACCCAAAACCGTGTGCGTGGACCAGTCTAAACGTCCGGGGAACGCCACCCCCACCCCCACCTTGGAATGCAGTGCGTATAATGGATACATTTTAAATGTTGCTTACGTTTCTCTCAGATTTCTCTCTTTTGTTTCTTTCACTTTTTATTCAGACAGACACACCGACAGCACATGACACTCCACAAGCACATAAAGAAACAGCCTTCGACAGTGCAGAAGGTTCCAGGGGAGAGGGCATGTTCGCCTTCTCCTTCCCTCTGAGAAAATAGGGTGCCAGGGAAGCCCCTCACCATTCAAGTCCTGCCTCCCCAAATCCCTCTTCGTCGTTCTTGGCTATTCAGGGATGGATTTCTTCCTGGCGTCAAGGCAAGATTGATTTCAAACAAGATGATGTAAACTGAGGCTAACTACTTCCTTCCACAGCTCCTCCCCCATCGACGAATTCCCCACCATGCCCTACTTCACTCCAAACTTTGCCTGAAGGTTTGCTCGCAGGCATATCACCAAAAAAAGCGTGGGTGGTGAGGACAGTGTTCGGCGACAGCCTGTGTCTGCTTCATGGAGCTGAGGACACGGTGCTTTTTTCTCTTTGTTGATAAACAGGCCATTTCTGCACTGGTTCTGTCTGACATAAAAGGCTTTATTTCTCATTTTCATTTTTATTTTTTATTGCCATGTAGTTTACTACAATACAGTATCCAGATCTTAAGTGTTCAGTTGGTTTGTTTTGACAATTTACACCCTTGTAACCTCCACCCCAAACAAGCTATAGAACATTTTCATTCCAGAAACTTCCGTCATGCTCTTTTTTCCCCCCATCAACCCCCCAAGACAGCCTCTTCCTGATTTCTATCACCACAGGTTCATTTTGCCTGTTCTTCACTGTATATTTTTATACACCATGTACAAATAACATTGACACCCTCTCTGTGCCCCTGCTCCCCAATGCACACAAGGAGAGGCGACATTTCTTGATACATCCTGATCTTTGAGTAGTTGCAGAAACTTGAGGTGAGAGAGCTCAGGCAAGAAAGAGGAACTACAGGCAATCAGCACTAACTCTTAGTTCCTCCGGGGAGGAAAGAAAATTTCAAGCCACTTACTTGTTTCGCAGAGTTCAGGGAAGGGAAGATTCATAAATAAAAGAGAAGCTTAACTCCAATCGGTCCCCGGCTCCTTTGCTTGGCCGTTCCTTTGTCGCCATCTGCTGGTTCCGTGGGGAAGTGCATGGGGATTTTTCTAGGACTTGGAGAGGCTGATGGTCACTCTTTCATCCCTCCCTCATTCATTCAGCAAATCATCATCGCTGACAAAGTCTCTGTTCTCATGAGATTTGCATTCCAGTGAAGTAAGCTTCACGACCATCCCCTGAAAGCGAGGCACAGAGAGCATAAAGTGTCAGGGGAAAGAGCCATGCCTAGCTGGCCACCTGTTTTCATGTGGCCTGGAAGGTAAGAAAGGTTTTTATATTTTTATATGGTTGGGAAAAAAATCAAAAGAGAAACACTTCAATGAAAATGACTTGATATTCACATTTTAGTGTTCACGAATAAAATTTTATTCCAACCCAGCCACGTCCATTCCTCTACATATCATTTAAGTCTTCTCTCTCTCCACGTGCCAGAGTGGGTTTTGACAGAGAGTAAATGGCCTGCAGAATCGGAAATGTAGATATTTGGCCTTTTGCAGAAAAAGTTTGCTGACTTCACATCCAAAGGAAGGGATGTCTTCTATGCCTATTTTTCAAAAATGGAAAACTGTGCGACAAATCTCAAGAGAGTCTGGGGTCCATTTCCTGTTTCATTGAGGGGGAACAAAAAAATAACGCAGACCAAAGGCCTGGTTACCAGAAGGCTGGACTCCAGTTGGGTTAAGTGCGGCTAACCATAATAGTTTACAAGTTGCTTCGATGTAAAAATGAGCAACAGCACGTGAAGACATCTAGCACTCACTCAGTAGGCCCTTCACAAAATAGCCAGTTTATTCACAGAAGGTCACCTCCCCAGGGCAGAAGCGCAGGACCTTGGAGAGAAGGCACTGGTGACAAGCTGTAGACAATTTCTGTTTAAAATGACTCCCCCAAAGTTGAAAAGTAACAGACTGTGGGTGTCAAGGGAAGGCGAGTGGGGGTGGCTTGTGCAGACTCACGGTAAAATCAGCTTTGTTTCAGATGCCGCATTCAATGCAGTCAAAGCAGAATGCGTGGAAAGCTGAGGCTTGCCGTGAATGACGTTTTTTTGTCATTTGCTTTTCTTTAGGCTGAATGGAGGAGACATAAGGTCATGTTTATTCCTTTCTAATGCTTGTAGCAATTCAAAACACAGAGGCTACAGCCATTTTCTTCTCTCTGTCTCTGCGTTTCTGCCTCTGCCTCTTTCTCTCTCTGTCCTTCCTCCCCACCTCCCCTCCCACTACACTTCCTTCCTCTTCCGATAACCCCTTCGCTCTGAGGGTCAGGGGAGGAAACTGAGGCTCAGAGAATATAAGTGATCTGCCCGAGGTTCGTCATTTAATCACAAAGCTCAAGACTCTCCCCTCCGTGTCCTTTCTATAACAAAGCCTCGCCTCGCTCTCAGTCTGGGCCTGACGGAGAGTGGCCTTATTTATCATTTCGAAGCCCCAGGATTTACAGAACCCCAATCTGAGCTGAAAATGGAGGCAATTACCCAGATAATTTAGGGAAACGTCCGGGTTGTGTTGTGAGTGTTTTAACATCCATGTCTGAATTATTGTGAGTAATCGCTTCCACTCCTCCCTCTCGTGGCGGGGGGGGGGTGAAGAGGCAATTCTCTCCTGACAGCCTCTGTTTGTTTTGTCCGGGTCGAACAAGGCCGGTAGCTAAGGAGAGAGGGCGAGAACAAAACCCCAGGGGAAGAGGCTGCCGGGCAGACTCTAGAGGGCCAAGCCCATTTGTGTTTGAGGTCAATAACCTTTGTGTTTCCATCAAAACCCCATCCAGGAGGCACACTCGACCCCTACCAATTCCACTTCCAACATGTGAAACATCAAAGTGGCGACGGCGTGCGTGTACGCGCAGGAAAAAGGTAAACAAGCGAAAGAGGATGTTTAAGGACGGAAAATAAGTCTTCCAGCATTTCTTAGAAAAGGAGCGAATTTGTGTTCCTTCTCGCCTCCCCCCACACAGCCATGCTTCCGATTTGCTTAGGAGCCTTGTGACCCCTGGAAAGAGCTTAAGCTCCTGGAACCTTCTTTCCACTCCTCTTAAAACAGGGCTGATAATGATCCTTGCTTTATAGAGTTGTTGGGAGATTAATATAGATCCAGCGTGGAGCTCGGGGACGGGCATCCGGCAGGTCCGAGGCACGCCTGCTTGCTCTTGTGATCATGGACGACGGGGTCTGAGGTCCCATCTGCTCAAACGAATGCGATCACATGCATTTCCAGAAACGAGGCAACTAGCTTCGGACCTCCCAGCCAGTTTCTTTCCTGGTCGGCTCACCACAGTGAAACAGGAAAGCTTGTCCCTCCCGCCTGCCCCCCAGCCCCACACCCGAACGATGGGAAATCCATGCATTAAAGTTTTATAGACTGCGGTAGCCTAGTTCAAAAGAAACAGGCTCTGGAGAAAAAGCAAGCTGGTGTCCAATGACATGGAGTAGAACCAGGAGCCCCAAGTACATAAGCTTCTTGCCTCTGTTCTTATTTATTTATTGCCGCTGCTCGCTCCAGTGGGGGTGGCGGCGGCAGGGGTGGCAGACTTAGTCATGGTGAGAGATAAGGAAATAGAGGCA